>NC_090446.1:163070594-163373015 GCF_031143425.1 Pleurodeles waltl | reverse complement strand
TCTATATATATATATATATATATATGCACTTGCTACCTACCTGCTGGCGGGCATCAATAGATAGTTATAATTAGAACCTAACATTACGATATGCACACTGAATATCCCTTTTACCAATATGATGAACCAAACTAGTTCCACTGCCATATTGCTTGAGGATATGTGGGTTGGTTGCTTGCATGAATCAGGCCACAGACAACAAACCAAGGGGCAGATTTAAGAGTCCCTAGCGCCTTCACGCACCACATTAGCATAATTTGTTTTTACACTAGTGTGGCCTAACTAGGCCAACATCGCGGCGCCAAATTTACAAAGTGGCACAATGCATGCATTGTGCCACTTTGTAGCCCTTTTCTCTACTTTATGCCTGCAACAGATTTCTTTTTATCATTTTTTAGCACTTTTAATGCCTGCAGGCATTAAAGGGAGGCACACCATTGTTTACAGTAGGCCTTAATAGGCTTTTGACACTTATCCTGTAAAGCTCCAAACTAGCGTAAAATGTTTTGATGCTAGTTCCCTAACTACCATCATGGTGTGCCATATCTTAGATATGGCGTGCACACAGTAGGGTTAGGGGGTGCTAAGGGGAGCAAGCACTGGGTGCAGCGCCACTTTTTAAAACATCTGGCCCCAAGTATCTCATTTCATGGTGGAACATCTGTGACAGCACCAAGTCCAAAGAAGCAAAGGCAAATAATAGATTGGAAAGGTGGCACAATTCCCTCCAGAGAACACTTGAAAGAAGTCAGACTACAGTGTACTAATTCCTAGAAATACATAAGAAAAAAGAAAGCTACAAGGAGCTACAAGTGGAATAATTTCTTTCCCAACATAAACCAAACCACTTCAACCAAACTGAAGGAATGTGTGAACTGCTAGCTATGTAAGTACCCCTTTTACTAACAACCAATGCCTATCATTTCTAGACTCAATAGCAAGAACCCTACTCAAAATAAAATACACTAAACAATGATACCATGTAACCCCCCCTAAAACACAAATGGTCAGATGTTATTAATATTTATTCCAAATATTATTATAACAAATGTAAATTACCAGCTGGACAAACACACAATTTAAATTGATAATTAAAATGTAATATATTCTTTATTTAACATATGTCAATATTGAATGCAAAATAACCAACAATATTTTAACTAGACAAACACTGTTCTTTCACCAATAGAAAATTCACCATAAAACATATATAGACAATAATCAAATGTGATATTAAAAAGATAACATTGCCTACCAATTAACATAAAAAATAAAATAAGGTAACACTCAAGCAAAAGAACACAATCCCAAAAATATACTGTTAGAAAAGGACCCAAAAAATGAAAAAATAAAGCAGTGAAAAATAGAACATCTAGTATGAGTCAAATAATGCAAAGAATCCATCAAAAACCTGAAACATTGGAAAAATAAATAAACACTCCAGGAAAACAAAATATCAAGGAGAAAGTATGAAATAATTTTGTTTAAAAACAACTAACTCTTTTTCCTCGAAAAAACTAGATTGCATCCTGGTTAAAAATATAATTCAGCATCTGAAAACAGAAACAGTTAAAAGACAAGCAACAGGACAGTTATAAAGGCCTTATAAGCAATGTAAAGGCATAGAGCACACATAAAAAGTACAATTCAACTTAATATTTCATGATATGGCCTACTGCAATGTCATAAACTATCTCACAGATATTACACTAAAAAACAACACCTTCAAAAATCATCCAATTACAAAGACTAGTTTAAGGCCCTCATTACAGGTTTGGTGGTTGGACAAGCCGACCATCAAACTTGCAGGGTTGAGACCACCGTCAACCCGGTAGCCTCACCCCCAGTTGTATTACAATGTTCCCACTGGGCTGATCGGTGGGAACATTGTATTACAACATTCCTGCTGTTCAGTCCGGTGGGAACAGTGCTAAGGTATTGGTCTTGCCTCCCTTAAGGAAGTCGAGGCCAATAGCGTAGCACAACAGCACCCTCAGGAGGTGCAGTGTCTGCAAAGCAGACAGTGTACAATCAAAGGGTGCTGGGCAGGGGGCCCTTGTACTACTCACAACTTGGTTGTGGCCAGTGCGGGCCCCCTGTGGCCCCATGCACTTCCTTTCTGCTAGCCTTTTCGGGTTGGTTAAACAGCCATGAAAAGGCTTGTGGAAAAGGGACTAGTGATCAGCATGGTGGCACTGAACTCAGTGTCACCATGGCTGACCATGAGTCCGATAGCCGTCAGCCTGTCAGGAACCATGTTCCTGGTGGGGACAGCGGTCCCCTGGCGGTCCGACTACCAGGGTCGTAATGTGGCAGGCTGAGAGCCTGGTGTGTGGTGGTCCGACCGCCACAGCAAGGCTGTCAGTCTCAAGACCGCCAGCCTCGTAATGAGGCACTTAGGGGCATAATTATACTTGTTTTGCGCCAAATTTGCGTAATTTGTTTATGCAAATTTGGTGCAAAACTAACTCCATATTTATACTTTGGCGCTTGACCCATCTAGCGCAAAATTTATGGAGCTCAAGTAATTTTTTTGACACAGAATGAGATGCAAAGTAGCGCTCCTGTGCAAAAAATTACTCTATGGCCTTAGCACCATATTTATCCCTGTGCTAAAATCACGCACAGGAGGGGTAAAAAAAATGGTGCAAAGCTTGCTTTGCACGATTTGTTAACACCTGGGTCAGGTCAGGTGTTAGGGAACCTGTGGGCCTATTCCCATGGTGGAACACCATGGAATAAGCCCACAGGTGCCCTCCCCAGGCCCCAGGGACACCCCCACCCACACCAGAGGGACAGCAGAGGATGGGAGACCCCATCCCATGTAAGTATAGGTAAGTACAGGTAAATATATATATATATATATATATATATATATATATATATATATATATATATATATATATATATATATATATTTTAAAGTGCCATTGGGGGCCCTGAAATGGCCCCCCCTACATGGCACTGGGTACAATGGCCATGCCCAGGGGACCCTGGTCCCCTGTGCTGGCCATTGGGGTGGTGGGCATGAGTCCTTTCTAAGTCATGAGTCATGTGGTATGAATGGTTTTGCATCAGAAAATGACTCTAGGCAGGGTAGAGCCATTTTTTTTTTACTCTAACCTGTCTATCGTAATTTTTTGGTACAAAACCCCCTTCTTCCATATCGCCAGCCCCACCCGACTAACATCATTTCTTTTTTACATTAGTCTACCCTTTGCACCGGCTTGCACCATTCCCTAAATATGGTGCCCGGCTGGTGCACAGAAATGGTGCAAGCCGCTGCTAAACGTTTTGGTGCAAAACTGCGTTGGTGCAGTTTTGCAGCAAAAAGTATAAATCAGGGCCTTAGTCTAAAAACATTCCCCACGACTAAACCATTAGAAAATAGGTTTAAAATAGTCTTACCTGAACCGGAGACAAGCAACAGAAAAACACAACCACAAGCTCTGCAAATTTGTGAAACTGATAAAGAAAGACTACAAAATCAAAGAAAGTGGATAAAAACAGTAGAAGCTAAAAATAAAAATTATATTAATCTAAGAGATATCAATAATATAAAAAGTATTGGAATTGAGAATGGTTATAAAATGATAACCAACATGTTACAAATGTTAAATATCTTTCTCTGATTAAAAAATGTGCAAAATGTTATATATATATAATCTAGGAAAGAGGTGCCACATATTCTGAAGGCCAGCCCTTCAATGTGCAGTCCAGCAAAGACGATCTATTTCAGCTATATAACTTATTTTCTATGGGTTTAGTGAAGGTGAATGTTTTTAGACTTAGGGCTTCATTACAACTTTAGCAGTCTGTTGACCACCATGGTGGCAGCAGCAGTCCGACTGTTATTGGGTTGTCAATTGGACCGCCAGATCACGAGTCATGCGGGCCTATAGAGCAAAGACCAACACTGTCCTGTCGGCACTGCCAGGCAGCCCAGACCGACACGGTCGTGAGGCAGCACAAAAGGCCGGTGGAGCCTGGGTTTCCGTCAGACACATTATGAAGTTGCTCACAACCAATGTGTTTGTGGCAGTCCAACCACCATGTATCAGCAGGCAGAAACGGACAGTATAAAGGGAGACACTCACCTGCAGGCAGCCTCGCATGTCCGGTGCTGCCATGGAGCCCATCACACTGCCTGTGCAGATAATCATTGATAGAGCTCAACATCCATACTGCCATTGGTGCAAACAACAGTAAGTTCACACACCTACTAGTGTCATTACACTCAACAACAGATCAATGTGCCATCATCCACATGATATGGCGGGGTCAAGGTACAGGCACTGAGTACATGTCTCATTGTGTACGCAATCAAAATCATACATAAAGATGGACACATTCACAGCCACAATACACCCCCTTTGGGCAGGTCACACACTGCACGGCAACACCATACAAAAACACACTTCCACTCACCTCAGACACAGTGATAGCTAAGGCTGCACAGCAGTATTTGACACACAACACCAACAACAAACCAACATCACACATACAAATACAACTCATATACTCACATTCCTCACAGGTCATGGACTGTTGTTACATACACACACATATGTATAGATGTGTCACAGAACATAAACACCACTTCCATTAAACAGCCATGTAATGGACACACACATTATCCACATCACAGCACAATGAAAGGACAATGGCATGCATAATATCCAGTGAGACACATATACCACGATCACTATGCTAACAATACCTGCACAATAGGATTGGGGTTATCAGGAGCACTCAGGAAAAGGAGGCTGCACTGGGACACATATCAGTTTGCACAGTCCCCTTAAAAATATTTGTACAGGAAATGGCCCTAAATATGTCTCAGGGGCAAACAGTTCTAGACCCAAATGACATGCCTATCTGCACAATGTGGAAGTGCAAGTCAACAAACTACATACAACTCCAACTGTATGGGACATACAGGAACTAGCTGTAAGTTACACACAGCTAAATGGACACATGCACAATCTAATGCAAGCAAAACTAGCACAACAGAACACACTTCATGTCTGCACAAACAAAGCTCAAACTGACACACATTAGATGAATCTGTAATCCTTATCAGGGGAACAAGTCTAACACCATACATGCTCACAATGGACAACACAAGCTAAAATACTTACCATAGCAAACAGTACACAGTGCCATGACGCCACCATCGCATTTACACCCACACATCCATACACTCAAAACCTACCTTTGTCTTGGGTGACACCAGCACTGCCCATAAAATCAGATACTGCAAACAACAGCAAAGGGATCAGCAAGAAGGCTGAAACACACACAACTGTAGATAGACAACACAACTTCCTCAAGAACAACATTAAGGCATAAAAGGAATTGCAGGATAAATGTGTACCCAAAACAAACTAAGGTGCATATTTCAACTTTTTGGTGCAAAACTGCACTAACGCAGTTTTGCATCAAAAGGTTTTGCACCAGCTTGCACCATTCTTGAGCACCAGCCGGGCACCAAATTTATAGAATGGCATAAGCCGGTGCAAAGGGTAGGCTAGTGTAAAAAAAATGACGGTATGGGAGAAGGGGTTTTGCATCAAAAAATTATCTTAGGCTGGTTAGAGTAAAAAAAATGACTCTAACCAGACTAGCGTAATCTTCTTACGCAAAACCATCTATACCACATGACTCCTGTCTTAGAAAAGACAGGAGTCATGCCCACCACCCCAATTGCCAGCACAGGGGACCAGGGTCCCCTGGGCATGGCCACTGCACACAGTGACATGTAGGGGCCATTTCAGGGCCCCCAATGGCACTTTTAAAAAACTACTTACCTGTACTTACCTATACTTACCTTTGATGGGTCCCCCATCCTGCACTGTCCCTCTTTTGTGGGAGGGGAGGGCACCTGTGGGCTTATTCCATGGTGTTCCACCATGGAAATAGGCCCACAGGTCCCCTAACACCTGCCCTGACCTAGGCGTTAAATAATGGTGCAAAGTAAGCTTTGCACCATTATTTGACTCCTCCTCCACCCCGTGCATCAGTTTAGCATGGGGGGATAAATATGGCGCTAAGGCCATAGAGTCATTTTCCGCGCAGGAATGCCTACTTGGTATCTCATTGACGCAAGGTAGGTTTCCACGTCCAAAAAATGACTTTAGCTCCATAACTTTGGCGCTAGACGGGTCTAGCACCAAAGTATAAATATGGAGTTCGTTTTGCACTGAATTTGCGTAAAACAATTATGCAAATTCAGTGCAAAACAAGTATAAATATGCCCCCAACTCTTTGGGTTTAATAAATAATGAAGATGAAAAGTCTAAGGCTATTGGCCAGTCCATGAAATTGTCCACAATAGCACAATATTGTGTCAACACTTGACTCCTAACTGCCAGGATACATCCACTCGAAGGGACATCAAGGGGACAGGCAGGCATCTCAGGGATCATCCTTGGGTGGGGATGGATTTGGGGGGTATTGGTTTTGTGCTTGGGAAAGGTGGTCTGCTTTTTGGGAGTGGTGGGCCTCTTCTTAGGGGGGAGAGGTCTGGGTGCTTGCAGGGGGCTGGTGAGGTCTTGGAGGTGGAAGGGAGAGGCTAAAAGCTGGGTGAGAGCCTCGGGTTTGGGGAAAGGTTAAGGTCAAACAAAGAATTTCTTAGGGACACTGGGATGGTCATTGAAAGGGGCTTGGGATTTGGAAATTGAGGGAGTGGCTCTGTGCCTTGTCGGGGTGTATGTTGTGGGTGTGTGCTTCTGGGAGGTATGCTTGTGTTTGTGTGGTGTCTGTTGGATGGGTGAGTGGGTGCGTTTGTGTGTTTTGGGGCTCTGAGAGGTGGAGGTGCTGGGGATGGAGTGGTGGATGTGTGTATGTCTGTTGGTGTGGTGACTGCAGGTATACTGGATTTCATGGATGTCTGTGTGTTTGTAGCTGTGGTGCCTGAGGATATAGTGCTTCTGGTGGATGCCTGGTGTATGCTGGGGTGGTGTCTGCAAGTATGATGGGTGTGGTGGGTATGTCACTGAGTGTTGGTGTGGTGCCTGTGGGAATGCTGGATGTTGTGTGTGTAATGCTGGGGGATTTGGGGGTGTCTAGGGAAGTGGTGACTATTGTGATGTATGTGGGTGGCTGCTGTTTGCTTGTGTGCTGATGTGTTTTGTGGTACTTCTCTTTGCGTATGCTCCTCTTGTGTGTTGATGTGGGTGTGTACCGAACTGTCTGTGTGCTTTGCGTAGGTAGGGGAAGGTGGGATTTGGATTGGGAAGAGGGAGGTGGAGGGGGAGGGGGATTGAAGGTGGGGATTGACTGGTTGCCATTAGTGAGGAGGCCAGAGCCTGACAAGATCTCTGTAGGCCATCCATTGCACCATTAATGTCTTTCAGGAATGCATTGGTCGGTTGTAGCTGAGTTGCCAATCCCTGGATAGAATTCACAAGGGCTGACTGACCCACAGAGATATTTATCAGGAGATCAATAGCTTCCTCACTGAGGGCAGCACAGGGTAACAGGGGCTGGGGCGGAGGTGCTTGCG
The DNA here is from genome assembly GCF_031143425.1 of Pleurodeles waltl. NCBI lineage: Eukaryota > Metazoa > Chordata > Amphibia > Caudata > Salamandridae > Pleurodeles > Pleurodeles waltl. The sequence goes on along the minus strand of NC_090446.1, from coordinate 163,365,508 downwards.
GCAAATAGGACGCCCACCCTCTTGGATGAGCAGGCACAGCCAACTGGCTGGGGAGCAACAAGAAGGGCTGTAATAGAACCGGGGCGGTGGACAAAGATGGTAGAGGGGTTGCCCTGATGGGTCCACCACCACTAGGAAGTGTCCATTGGAGCAAGAATCTGATGATGATTATGTCCTGGTCTCCCCTGTGGCACTCCCCTCGATTGACCTAACATAACATAACATAACAACAGAATAATGGCGGTAGTATTAATGTTGCTCAGATTGGCCACACATGTGGCATGGAAATGGACACTGTAGACATCATGTGCAATATGTTAGGGAGAGATGTCCCCAAAATACACAACACAATGAACCAGCAAGCCCAATGTAATCACCACTAATGTCTGGCACCTCTTACAGTGATGTACCCTGAGTGCATTAATAGAAGTCTTACATGTTGGAGAGGCCCAGAGATTTGCAAGTACTTATAGAAGGCCCTCAACATGTTGCCCAATGGGAAGGTACAATGCTGTCTCCATTTTGACACTACAAACCCAGATGTCTGTGGATGAATGGATGTACTTAAATACATGGGATTTTAACATAACTACAAGTCACTCTGTGATGCTGGCCAACAATCAGGGCACAAACCTTAACCATTACACATGTGTAGTGCACTTTTCCACATGATGCCACATCAAAGGCATATACATTCACATTGTGGCTCTAAACTCTAGGCCTACCTGTCATGCCCCTCATTGCTTCTGCAGTTGTACATGCCAAACAACATGCTATGACACGTGAAAGTATGTGTGAGCCAATAAACAATGGTGACACACTAGTTTGCCATACACATTTAGGTGAATGACTACAAGCATCATCCTATCAATATAGTATACAATACATGAAACCGCAGCTTAAAAATGTTTTTGAAAAAGAAAGGGACACATGCTGACATGTAGGCACAAGGAATACTAGCAACACTGATGGCACAAAAATCTTGTCAAAAGACATTCCACACTTACCAAGGGAAAGTATTGACCTATAACTGCATCCAAAGAACAATATAAGCCCTGTAACATAATGTTGGACATCTTCACATTACAGACTACAGTGAGGCACCAGTACTCATCATATGCTGAAGACAACTAGCTTCTGGGTGGCAGATGCCTATATATGCATTTATCCAGACACATGGCAGAAGAGACTGATCCATCACCTACTTACCTTTGGCCTGAAACATTTAGGAGTTGTGGTCTAAATTACACACACTACAACAACAGTACTTGATTGATCAATGCACCCTGCCATATGTTGCCCCTGTAAAGTGTCAGGATACTTCAATTCGATTTCCTCAGAAGCAGAAGATAACTCCTCAGTCCCGACCCGAGCTACTCACAACGAATATTAATCCTTCGTGCTGAGTAACCCGGAGGGGGAAAGGGGAATGGGATGGTAGAGAGACTGCCACAGAGATGATGAACGCCAGTACTCAGTCTGCCTCTTCACATCTAAGATTGGATACAGCACCTGCAAAAGTCACAATTGCAATTACTAGGGACATACAACATCAGTTTTTCACTTTCTACTCTCAACACTTAATTCTCTTTAATTCTATTATTTCTTCACTCACCCTGAGTTCTCTGTAGCCTTCTTCTCTCTATAAATGATAGCTCTTCTTAATAAAATGCTTATTACTGATTCTGGAAGAACTTCTCAACCTTTGTTAGAGATTGGTTTTATGTTGCTATAAATATATATATAAAGTTGGTGATAATGCGTTCTTCTAATCAGCTGATGTTATTTAATTTCTCCTGTCTTATTGTGACTTCTGTCAATACTTGTATTTGTAAATGCTTGTTTATTAAAGTTTGTTTCTCCTTACCTCACAGGAGTTTCTGTTCTGAAGCGCGCTCTCTCTCCACACAGCTGATTCCTGTCAGACCTCAGTTGAAGTGCAAGGCTTCCAGCTGGAGAGCTCGTAACCTAGCAACCAACCGATTGCAAGACTAGAACTGTAACTAACCTTCAGGACTCACAGCGGCCATCTTGGATCTTCTCTTCTTGATTCTTCCTTTGAAATAAGCGCAAGATTACTCTGCAAACCTTCTTCCAGTTTGGGCTTTGCTGTCTCCACTGAGGATATCTCTTTGCTTTTCTCATGCACTTCTTTGATTTGACTTGGCAAGTTTGTGTGGTCATGACAGTACTCCCCCTCAAGGAACAGTTCTCCAATTTAGGTTTGCTTGGGTAGGTTCTATGAAAGTTTCTCACTAATCTTGAAGCATGTACATACTCATGCGGCTCCCAGGATCGTTCCTCTGGACCATAACCTTTCCAATCAATTAGATAATAAAGCTGGCCATTACGGATTTTGGAATCTAAGATTTGATTGACCTCATACTCTTCTGCAGAGCTAATCTGGATAGGAATTGGAGGGGAGTTTTGACGTAAATTTGGAGGACTGTTCTTTAACAAGGAGACATGGAAAACAGGATGTATCTTTAGATGAGCTGGCAACTGCAATTTAACTGCCACTGGATTGATCATCTTGTCAACTTTGAATGGGCCTATAAATCGTGGCTGATATTTGCGATTTCCTTTGAGACGTAAATGATGAGTGGATAACCAAACTTTGTCTTCTTTCGAATAAATGGGGCTCTCTCTTCTTTTTCTATCAGCCTGAGTCTTATATGAGTCTTTGGCTTCAATTATGTTTTTTCTAGCCCTAACTAACGTGGTCTGCAAATCCCTCACCATCTCTTCTACTGCAGGCACTGAATCATCTTCTTTACCCAACATTACATTAGGATGTCTACCATGGTTCAGATAAAAGGGGGGGAAACCCAGTGGTGGAATGAACAGCATTATTGTAAGCAAATTCAGCTGCCCACATCAACTCGGGCCATTCCTTCTCTTTATCGAATAAATTGAGTCTTAAATACTGTTCTAACTCTTGATTCACTCTCTCTGTTTGCCCATCGGTTTCAGGATGGTAACTGTGTAGAGTAACGAGAATCAATTCCTAATCGTTTACTAAAGGCCTTCCAAAAGCGAGAAACAAATTAGGACCCCCTGTCTGAAACTAGAATTTTTGGGATACCATGGGCGCGTACTATGTGTTGTGTAAACAACTGTGCAACCTGTGGGGCTCGAGGGATTTCTTTCAAAGGAATTAAATGCGCCATTTTAGTGAAAGTGTCTACAAAAACTAGGATAGTGTTAAAACCTTGGCTACTAGGGAGGTCCACTATAAGATCCATAGTAACAGTATGCCAGGCATGGGGTGCAGTGGGCAAAGGTCTTAACAGACCTTGTGAAGCTGTTCTATTTGATTTCCCTCTTTAACATTTGTCACAAGTTGACACATATTGTCTTATCTAAGTTTTCATTTTTGGCCACCAAAATTCTCGTTGTATTAGATTTTGAGTCTTTTGAATTCCTTTGTGTCCAGCCAATTGATCGTCATGATAAGCCTGAAGAATTTTTTCTTGCAGCTCCACAGTCGGAACATACAGTGCACCTTTAAAGTATGGCAAACCTTTTTTGATTTCTCTTCCTTGGCCTTCTTTGGACCACTTCAGCATTCCTTCGAATGTTAAGTTTTCTTGAATTTCTTTGGTTAAATTTTCATACAATATGGCAGATATGAACTTCTCTTGTGGAATAATCAATCCTTTTTCTGGAGGCTCTTTAACTGCACCGGTATCAATTCGAGATAGAGCATCTGCCTTCCCATTTACGTTTCCTGGTCTGAAAGTGATAACAAAATCAAAGTCTGCAAAATATAGGGACCAACGCAGTTGTCTAGCTGTTAGAGTTCGAGCTGATTTAAAAAACTGTAAATTTCGGTGGTCCGTGTAAACGGTCACTTTATGCTTATCTCCCAAAATGTAATGCCTCCACTCACGAAAAGTTTCTTTGACTGCCAATAGCTCCTTATCCGCAATTGAATAATTTATCTCTGGTGGTGTTAATTTTCGAGAGAAATAGGCCACTGGATGTAATTGACCTGTATCTTTATGACGCTGGGAAAGGATACCTCCTATGGCACCATCTGAAGCATCTGCCTCCACATAATATGGCTCATCTGGATTGGGGTGGAGCAAGATTGGAGCTGAGACGAAGGAATTCTTCAAAAACTTAAAAGCATTTTCAGCTTCTTTTGTCCACTCAAACTTCACTCTTTTCTTCAACAATCGAGTAATGGGTGTAACTGTTTGAGAAAAATTGGATATGAATCTTCGATAAAAATTAGCGAACCCCAAGAAACTCTGGATCTCTTTGACATTGCAAGGAGAAGGCCAATGTTGCACTGTCTTTATCTTGGCAGGATCCATACTAACTCCTTCTGGTGACAAAATGAATCCTAAGAACTCAACTCGTTCCACATGAAATGCACACTTCTCCAATTTTACATAGAGATGGTTTTCTTGCAACCTTGTGAGGATGGATCGAACATGGGAAATGTGCTCCTGTAGATTGTCGGAAAAGATTAAAATGTCATCTATATAAACCACGGCAATCCGGTCGGGGAATTCTCGTAATATATCATTAACGAAATGCTGGAAGGCAGCGGGAGCATTGCATAACCCATAAGGCATCACTTGATATTCAAATAATCCGTATCGAGTCCGAAAAGCGGTTTTCCATTCATCCCCTGAAGCCACTCGAATCAAATCATATGCTCCTCGCAGGTCCAATTTGGTGTAGATTCTAGCATTCTTTACTTGATCTAATAAAACTGACACTAAAGGCAGTGGGTATTGATTCTTGATGGTAACCTGATTGAGGGCTCGATAATCAATGCAAGTTCGAAGACTCCCATCCTTCTTTGGTATGAAAAATAGTGGGGATGACACTGGAGATTCAGAAGGACGAATAAAACCATTAGCAAGATATTGATCCAAATACTCCTTTAAATGTTGATTCTCTGCTTCGGTCAATGCGTATATTCTGCTACATGGCAATATCGCACCTGGCTCCAGTTCAATTTTGCAGTCGTAGGGCCGATGTGGTGGCAATTTCTCAGCCTCCTTTTCATCAAAAACGGCGACTAAATCCTCATATTCTTTTGGGATTTCTGCTGTCTTTAGTGCACAGATCATTGAAGAGTGTGATGATAAACAGGCCGCTTGGGACTTGGTGGACACTTCCACTCCATCATGAAAGCAATTCTCTTTGCAGTAAGAGGAATTCATCTTGATCGTTCTTTTGCTCCAATCAATTTGTGGATTATGTTCTGTAAGCCAGGGCAGACCCAAAATGAGTTGAAATTGTGGAGCATCTATCAAATTAAAGATTATCTGCTCCTGATGTCCACCAAAACCTTGCATCTGAATTGGTTCGGTCTCATGGGAAATGGGTCCTGAAGAAAGATTGGTTCCATCCACAGCTCTTACTACTTCCAAAGTAGATTTCTTGATAAATCGAATACCCATTTTACGAGCGTATTTGATATCACAGAAGTTGCCCATAGCTCCAGAGTCTATCATAACTGAGATCCCTTGAATTTCCTTCTCAAGGGTCTTAACTGATACTGTTTGTACCAAATGTGGCGCTGCGGTTTGTAAGGTATTCGCCACTCGTTGATCTAAAGGAGTTGTCTTGGGTTCTGCTTTCATCAGGGCAACTCCCTCTACTGATGAAGCTGGCCTTTTCCCGACTGAAGAGCTTTGGGTTTCTTGGGACAGTTTTTAACAAAATGCCCAGATGCACCGCAATATAAACATAGTTGATTCACTCTTCTTTTCTCTTTTTCTTCCTTAGATAAAGGACCTCGGATGGAACCAATTTGCATTGGTTCTTCTATCGTTATCCCTTCTCCGGCTCTCGTATGATAATTTCTTACACAATCAATTCTCAGGGGAAATGGTCGATACTCTATTCTCTTTTCTGCTCTTCGTTCAGTTAACCGGTGGTCAATCTGTAACACAAGATCAATTAACTCCGAAATTTCGGTGGGTCTATTTGGAACTTGTGCTAAGGCATCTTTCAATTCATCTCTCAGTCCACGATAAAATATGACGGCTCTTTTTGACTCCGGCCAGGCAGGCTGTACAATGAGTTTATTGAAAGGAGCCAGATAGGCTACTAGATCTTTATTACCTTGCCTGATTTCCAGTAGTTCATTGTCAGTGGCTTGAGCTGCAGTTCGACGATCAAATATTCTTAAGAACTCTTCCTTGAAATTTTGGAAATTATATAAAACAGGATCATTTCTGGAAATTATTGGCATGGACCATGTGGCCGCATCTCCTGTCAGATAAGACAATATAAATGCCACTTTGGACTGGTCTTCGGAAAAAATGACTGGTCTACATAAAAAATGCAATGAGCATTGGGTCAGAAAAATCTGCTCCTTATTTGGATCCCCACCGAAGCGCTCGGGTTGAGCCAAAGGAATAATAGGGAAAACCTCATGAATTACTTGAGTGGATACCTGCAGACTGTGAAGGGCTAGGGATTTGTGAAAACACAGATTGATTTGATTTAGCGGTGTTCCCTAACTCATTTATTCGCTGTTTTATTTGGACTGTTTCTTCTATGGTGTTATTTAATTGTTTCTGTAACCCTTCCAAAACGGTGGCTAATGCTTTTATATCAATTCCTTCTGCCATTCTGCTCAGGAGGAAATCTGTTTTTTCCCTAAAATTAGGGTGATGGCACTTCAATCTGTCAGGATACTTCAATTCGATTTCCTCAGAAGCAGAAGATAACTCCTCAGTCCCGACCCGAGCTACTCACAACGAATATTAATCCTTCGTGCTGAGTCCCCCGGAGGGGGAAAGGGGAATGGGATGGTAGAGAGACTGCCACAGAGATGATGAACGCCAGTACTCAGTCTGCCTCTTCACATCTAAAATTGGATACAGCACCTGCAAAAGTCACAATCGCAATTACTAGAGACATACAACATCAGTTTTTCACTTTCTACTCTCAACACTTAATTCTCTTTAATTCTATTATTTCTTCACTCACCCTGAGTTCTCTGTAGCCTTGCTTCTCTCTATAAATGATAGCTCTTCTTAAAAAAATGCTTATTACTGATTCTGGAAGAACTTCTCAACCTTTGTTAGAGATTGGTTTTATGTTGCTATATATATATATATATATATATAGTTGGTGATAATGCGTTCTTCTAATCAGATGATGTTATTTAATTTCTCCTGTCTTATTGTGACTTCTGTCAATACTTTTATTTGTAAATGCTTGTTTATTAAAGTTCGTTTCTCCTTTCTTACTTCGACATTTGTTGATAACTTGTATTTGTAAATGCTTGTTTATTACAGTTAGTTTCTCCTTCCTTACTTTGACATCTGTCGATAACTTGTAGTTGTAAATGCTTGTTTATTTAAGTTTGTTTCTCTTTTAAACTCTATTTTGGTTTATTACCATTGAATTTGTAAATGCTTATTTGTTAACAGTTCGTTTCTCCTTTTAACTTGGCCTTTGTTTATAACCTTGACATTTGTAGATGCTTACTCTTTTAAAGTTCGTTTTTTCTTTGACTTTAATATCTTAAACAAGAACCTTGTAAACATAAGGTTAATTCATACATTAACTCTGTAGCCTTGCCGACTTCCACCGGAACGGTCTACTATCAAACTCTTCGAATAAACCTTGACAATATTTATCTGTTTTCTGTAATATAATCTTCAAATGTAATTTTACCTCACAGGAGTTTCTGTTCTGAAGCGCGCTCTCTCTCCACACAGCTGATTCCTGTCAGACCTCAGTTGAAGTGCAAGGCTTCCAGCTGGAGAGCTCGTAACCTAGCAACCAACCGATTGCAAGACTAGAACTGTAACTAACCTTCAGGACTCACAGCGGCCATCTTGGATCTTCTCTTCTTGATTCTTCCTTTGAAATAAGCGCAAGATTACTCTGCAAACCTTCTTCCAGTTTGGGCTTTGCTGTCTCCACTGAGGATATCTCTTTGCTTTTCTCATGCACTTCTTTGATTTGACTTGGCAAGTTTGTGTGGTCATGACATAAAGCCAGTAGTTTTTGAATTCCACCCAGTTGTGTCGTAGGTACCTGGTCCAATATGCAGTATGCACCATATGACTTGTTTTCACAAACAATCACTCATCTACTGCGTGACACATGGCTCATCCCTTATTGTCAGGGAGAGCTGTAAGAACCTAACTCATTCACTTGGCAATGGGACAGGCAGGAAGATGCCCTGAACTCACCCCTTGTGGCTGCTGTGCTGTCCTCAAATGCCCATCAAGCTCCAGATAGGCCACCGCCAGAATGCGGGCCATTAGGGGAGCCACGATCTGACAGGTACCCCACCCACATTGGGAGGACATCCCCAGCTGAACCTCAGCAATTTTCCAGGCCCAGCGACTCTGGTCCCCCTACCTTTTTCTGCAATGTGCGTTTTGCCGGCTGTGGACCTCCAGGGTCCGCACCTTCTTGGCAATGGCTCTCCACATTCCCTTCATTTGATGGGCGTTGACATGCATGGATGCAAAAGACAAATTAAGAAATCATGATTACAAGTCTCATCACAAATGGTAGTCACATACATGTCAGTAACACGAAACTAGAACTTTCCTATTTGTCAATTTTCCACAAGTGTGATACATACAAGCCAATAAGTACAGGGACATGATTATAGACATACATTTCTCCATCTGCAGACTAACCCACTACCCTGCTAGGGGCCCTACAATGACTAAGCAATCTTACTGACAACATGTATGTCATATTCTAGCAACCCGACTGAGATGTGAGCCACTATGAGACACATCTCACCTCTATGAGTAAAAACCTTAGGCAAGAATGGACCAACACATTGACACTCTGTGAAAATGACTCTCTGTATACAGTCCATATAGGCAACTGCCAAAGTAAAAACTACAACATTACGCATGGGAAACAATAAAGGACTGGCATTGTGGAAACAGAAAGCGTCTTCCCTGTCCATGTGTGGACATGTGGACTAAGAAATGCAGACCCATGTCACTTCAGGGGGTGGGGTTCTGTGGTATGTACCTGTACCACAGAACACTCCTTTGGTCATATGTGTCCATCCAACAGTGATGGCATCCAAAAAACAAATGCATGAGTTATACCGTTTCTGGTGTGTGACCAAACTACTGAGTCACAAATCATGGCCTCCCAGGAATCAACACGCTATCTGCACTGTGGGACTGTCATTTATGCAATAAGCCTGTACAGGACAGATGTGACTTTTGTGAAGGTGACAACAAGGACTGTCTTGAGTCAAAAGCCTACATTAACAATGATGCTAAGCGCACATATGGACTAGATTAATGACGTACCTCTGTACCCATTCCTAATCTAATCAAAGGGATGAGGCATTCTGGGCAGGATTATACACCAGAATCTCATATTTGTCACATGACAGGATTTTCTGGGACCACAGTGACTCTACCCCAGCCTTGACTAGGACCTATACTGGGATATACTGTTGACAGGCCCTGGTCTCTGCAAGCTGAACATGCCGAACCTACATGACACTCCATTCCCATTACTTCCATGCATTACAGCACATCATGTAGCCAGCAGCAATTTGGCATATGGTGTGTGCCAACCTGAAGGGTACAGTGAGTCATGGTATGCCTTACGATCAACAGTTTAGCAAGGGCAGATGTGTTTAGAAATCTCTGTGCACCATACATATTGCTCACATTATTCTCAACTGACTCATGCAACATGCTTATACAGCTCATGCTGTCATGCACATACATGTTGCCTGACATTTACAACAATCATGAAGAAGGAGGTTTCAGTGGATGGCAGTAATGTCTCCTCATCTACTTATGTCCTTCAAACACAAGGAGGATCTAGGAACCCAAAAACCTCACACAACACAATGTGATTTTTACATGTGGCACTGGCTATCAATTGCACATTGTACATCCCACTGATGCCATACAGACTGTAACAACAGGCACATAAGTAGTCAACCTGGCACACATGGCCACATTCTAGCCTGTGACAAGGGAAAGAATGGTGAAGTACAGAGAAAACTGTGCACATGAGGTACTTACCTGCTCCTCTGGTGCACCATAGAGCTGTCCATACAGGTGGAGCCTCTCCAGCTCCTCTGGAGAGAAGGCAGGGGCCCTATCACCTGCTGGACAATGCATGATTGCTTCCATAGGTGATATGCAGCAGCTCAGGTTGTGGAGGCCTTGCTGGCAGCAGTGTCAGGAGGCAAGTGAGTGAATCTACAGAGCATGGTGGTCACATCCACCACGTATGAGGTCGTCACCGCCAGCAGAAATAGCTATTGGTCCGTGATCGCTACTGTCAACAAGGTTAGCCTATGGCTGTGTCCATCATCATTGCAACCGCATACCGCCATGAGGACTTCCGCTGGCGGTCGTGGGCGGTTCCTAATGTCCAGTGGAGTAGGAGAGGCAGCTGCCATTTTAGGGGCCTGAAATGTAGTATTGGGCTTCACAAACTGCGTCACACCTCCAAAAATGTTGTTTTGAGCTTACAAACATGCTTATCCTGTCTTGTTATGTAGGTCCTACTACTCAAACACTATTGTAGTATGTTGCAGGGCACAGATGGCATTTAACAGTGGGGCACAGTCCACCCCCACTGATGGTATTTTTTGTGGTCGGGATATCCTGTCACATTTTAAGGAGCAATTGTGAACCACATTTTTTAATTTGGTCTAGAAACATATTCTGGACACGTGTGGAAAACCATGCTGGTCACATGTGACCGTGGTGTTATTTGCAGCAGTGATGTGTCCTTGTTGCCATGTCTCTCACTTCTAAAATGCCTTGTCACATGATATGATTGACATGCATCATGTTGTCGTGTAGGCTTTCATTATTCTAATGAGACTACTGGAGTTTGAGCGGCAGAAATGCCTGTGATATGGGAGACTGAGTCTGACCCACTACAGGTGACACCTGTCGCTCCAATCCGGGTTTTGCTCTGACTAACTAGCAGTGCCTCATCTCCACCCAAGGGCGGGATGATTGGGCATCCGAGCGCATGACATAATTGATTTCTCAGGGAAACCGTGGTCACTCAGGTCTCATCCGTTTCTCTCAGTTACATTAGTCTCACATACACAATGACACGCAGAGGCAGTATATGTTTCAATAGTGTTTTAATGAAGCAGCTGCATCTTAGATAGCAAAGCATGGGCTGCAATAACCAGGACAATACAGCATGACAAGATTAAAATTGTGAAATGAGAGTAAAGCATAGAAATAACGCTACCATATTGTCACTAGAGTCAATAGACTAATTCCTACCTAGGCTATGATAGAGCACAGCATGTTAAGTTCTAATTCTGCCCTTCAGGCTCCCCTGGGAAGACATCATCCACCATACCTGAGCAAAGAACTGAAGTCTGTATAAGAAGCTGTAGCGAAGTGTTCAGCACTCAGCATATAGTTGTGGTTCTCTGGCTGGAATCTCCCTCTAACGTGTAAGGGACAGGGAAGTTCTTTTTATAATAAAACATCTGATGTTCTGAGAAAAGTCCCTACGTAAGGATGTGTGTTTTCTATGAATGTCAGAGACAAAACTCTATACCACGGTCAGCAGCAACTTATCTTACTGCAGCCTTGGAAGAAGCACAGAGTGAGCAAGATGTCTTGTTTGAGAACAGAGTGCTGGCCTAGGCAAAAACAGTTAGATAGAGAGAAATAAAACAAGACCGTAAAAATGGCTATTGTAACAATAATAAAGCAAAGCCGAATAAAATATATCTGGGTTAAAGTGCACAGTGGCAGGCCTAGTATGTTCAAATAACGTACATGGAGCTATAACTAATATGGCTACACAACAATGTATGTTGCTGGAGACACACAGACTAATGTTAGAACTAATTTCTTGTCACACATAGTAACCCAGGGAGAGGGAGGATGTGACAACCACCTGTCAACCGTCCACTGACAGATCTTCAGACCATGGAAGATTGACACAACATCCTCCTGTATTATCTGAATCGGAAAGCAATAGTTGACTTGTGTTGTCAGTTGGAGCCAGACCTGATTGCAGCTATTAGTTTTCTAAACAACATACCATCCATTGTACAAGTCATGTCAGTATTGCACTTCCTAGCTACAAGGTCCTTCCAAAATACAGTGGCCCTATCAGCTGTTATGTCTCAATCTATGTGTTGAAGTCTGGTGTTGAAGGATGGCCTATCAGCAATGTTGAAACACCTGGACAGCTACATCCAGTTTCCCCAACATCAGAATTTAGCCCATGTGAAGGCTGACTTTTGTGGTTTTGCATGCATCCCACACATGGAGGGGGCCATTGATGACACACATGTTGGCTTGGTCCCACCGCAGGCCAATGAACAAGTATACCGCAATAGAAAATATTTCCATTCCATCAACTTGCAAGTTGTGGGTTTGGCAGATCTCTTTATTTCAAATGTCTGTGCCTGTGATCCGGATTCAGTCCATAATTCCTTCATAATGGAGAACAACACTATACATCAGCTGATGTCACAACTGCAACCAGAGAGGACCTGGCTGGTTGTTAAGTAACATCTGTCCTGTATGCATGTGTGCAGTGTCTGGTGCTAGAATCCTGAAAAGAGGGAATCATTATTGCACATATGTCCCATTCCTTAACAGGAGACTGTGCATATCCAAGCCATCCTAGTTTGTTGATGCCAATCAGGAATCCAACTATGCCAAGGGAAGTCTGCTTCGATGGGGACCATGGAAGAACACTGTGGATAGTGGAGGCTTTTAGGCTCATGAAGGCAAGACTTAGGTGTCTGGACCAGACAGGTGGAATCCTCCTCTACTCACCCGGAAAAGTGTGTCAGATCACTGCAGCATGCTGCATGCTCCACCACATTGCCCTGCCAAAGATGATCCCATACATCACTGAGGAGGGGGAATCTGCGGTGCCACCGAGTGAGACTCATGAAATACCAAGTGAGGATGACAGTGGTGAAGAGGAAGGAGCTGACTTGTGGGAAGATCTCATCAATAGCTACTTTTCATGAGTGTATGTCACGTGATGTAATTACTGAAACAGTATTAAGAACTGTAGCTGTTAGAATGTGTGGAATATAGTGTTTACTAGGGAGCTAATACTCTGCAATATTTAGCCCAGTGGTGCTTGAAGGGATAGCCTTTGACACATACCCACCATTGATGTTGTAACTTTGTTTGTGTCATTTCCATTTCCATGTAATTTCCTTTCTAGATGCTTCCAATATGATTGGTCTAATAGGTATTTCTACAAGCATATACTACTTGGTTTGTCTTTGTACAGGTACCTTCACCATGACATCCTCATGTGGGCTTTTCAGAGATGTGACATTGGCAGGTATCTGATGTAGTTCCACCATACGAAGTAGTCATAGATTGTTCTAGATAATGTAGGTCACAGCTTTGGGATATATGAGACCTGTGCCAAGGCAGCTTTAACAGTGTTTGGATGGAACGTCAGAAGTGCATATTGGACGTGGACTCGGCACTGGACTTGTTTAGTGTGCTGTGTTGGGCTGATGGCATCATGTGTGTGATCTTGTGGCCATAAAATATGTTGTCATCAAATGCAAGCAAGGCATTCACCTTTCACACAGGCTAAACACTCTTCTTGTATGACCTGTATGTAGTTGTCGATGTGTTTCATCATTGCAAACCTCAGTGCCTGTGCCAGAACACTGACATATGTTTGTGTCATACCACCAGATGCATGGTCACTTGGGTGAATGGACTTGTTATTAGGGACTGTTGTACTGCCCTCTGTCTGTACCGTGGTTTATGTCATGTTAGATGTTTTTGATTTGATCTGTGATAAGGCTCACAGTGGTGACACCATTCACTTTTCTCTTTGCCTATTCTACAGCACAATGTCTAAAATAGGCCCTTCCTTCTGTGCTGTGGGGGGGGCTTTACATTGGTTTGTGTACCTTGACACAATATGAGTCAGCCATTTTTGGCTATGACAGTCCAGACCTATTGACGGCCTGTGTGCTGTACACTGGAATAAAATGTTTGGTGTGACCAAACACTTGTAGCAATGTGTTTGCATGTGTTGATAGTAATCCTTAGCAGGACACCGTACCTGTAACATATAACTACGCACATTAATATCTTGTGTCTTCCTCATTTACTTCACATGATCTTACATCTCTACATAGCAAAACATGGAACAGAAGCAAGCAGACACTGACTTTGTGATTTATTGAAAATGTATTCATAAAATAATATTAGGTCATGGTTGAAAAGAACAGTGAAAGGTTCAGTCATGGTAGATGAAATCACTGGAGTAGATGCCACACCATTGGAAGTCCAAAGTCCAGTGTACTTCTCCCATTGGAATTGGAAGGTGGTTGAAGAACAGTCAACAGAGTGAATATGTTGCACGCAAAGGAAGTCCTATAAGAAGAGGCCACTTACTGGCAGCGGTGGGTGTCTTGTTATCCGTACCTCCTGGAGTCTTTGCCGCACGTCCCCTCTTGCAGGGGAGGGGGATCTGCTGCTACCAAAGCAGGGGTTTCTGGGGCAGTTTCTTCGCCTGACAGGGCCTCCCTTCCAGAGGTTGGCAGCGATGAAGGGCCTGGTGCCAATGGAAGGGGTAAAATGTTGTTGACGATTCCTGATCAGGGTAGTGTTAATGTCCCTCAACACCCCTGGTAGGGAGATTATGTTGGTTTTGTGGGCCTCCCATTGTTAATGCATATCCCTGTGGATGTTCCTCTGCAGCAGCTTGATCTCCTGGAGTTCTGCAAATACCTGGCCCATCATGCCTTAAGACTCCTGATAGACCCCCAAAATGTGGCTGATGGTGTCCTGGCCAGGAACATCCCCAGTGGCCTCACCCTGCTGGACCATAGTATCCCTCTAACACATCCTACCCCGACTGGTCTGTGCCCTTGCCACAGGGTGCCCCCTCTGACTAGTTCCAGGACCATCATTGTCCGTGGTGTTTCCTGTGACTCAGGATCCTGGACTGGGGACACATGATGGTAGACACTGTCTTAGGGAAAAAGGTTGGGGGGCGAATAGCTGACTGTGATGTCGAGGCAACCGGGCTGGAAAGTGTCAGTGAGACTCACTGTTGGGGTCTGACCAGGTTGTCCAGATGGGCCAGAACTGTCCTCCATGTCCAGACATCAAGGAGTGTCTTCTTCACTGAGGGCTTCATTCATGGGGATAGTGACAGACTTGTCTGTGGTCATTGGCAGATCAACCTGTTGATGTGAAACATACAATGTTACTCATTGTATAGTGACATCCACCTCCAAACATTTACAGTGACGTTTTGCAAAGACCTTGTACGTAGTTGATTGCAGATTATCTTATTGTGACAGGTACCCATGCCTTTGGTTGTATTGATCTGACATTTATGAAGTGTACCAATTCAGTTTCAAGTCAAGCAGCTGATGAAATGTGCAGGTCATTAACACTTGGGAGGATGGGCTGAGAATTTCATCTTGACACAAGTGCAGGCAAATCATTGGCTAGGCAAAAAGTGGATTTGACCATTTTGCGGCCTAGTTGATTGTCATGCAGGCAGACCCAGGACTTTGTTGTATATGTGATCGGAGTCATCATGTGGTCAGAGTATTGTAAATGTGTCTGCTGCCAATACCATTCTGGTAATGCTGCTTGAAGCCTTTGGGATCCTTGTTTTGCACACAGGATAA
The DNA here is from genome assembly GCF_031143425.1 of Pleurodeles waltl. Lineage (NCBI taxonomy): Eukaryota > Metazoa > Chordata > Amphibia > Caudata > Salamandridae > Pleurodeles > Pleurodeles waltl. The sequence goes on along the minus strand of NC_090446.1, from coordinate 163,349,889 downwards.
GGTGTCTTTCATGTCCTCAATAGTTTTATCTTGGGTCAGCATGTAAAGATGGAGTTAGGTAGCAAGACGCCATTCTGAGTTGAGCATGATCTGTATCTTGGTCACTATCAAGGTAAGTAAACCTCCATTGAGAGTTTGCAGGCTAGGGTTTTTGGATGAATGACCACTGTTCTGGTGTTTGGAGTCACTTAAACAGTGCCTGCTGGTAGTTGCAGTCAGGACATTCGCACTACTTTTCAACACTTGACAATTGGTATACTCCTAGGTGAGTGAACTTCATTTGATAGTTCACTAACAGATGCAGTATGGTAAGTGTATGCTATGTTGGCTGGTTGACGTTACAGAAACAGGCCGTACTGGGAGTTGCAGTCAGGTCACTGTCTCTACTACACACACTTTACAAATGTTATCCTCCCAGGTGAGAACACTTCAATTGAGAGTTAACAAACAAGGGTATTTGGACAAGTGAACACTGGACTTGTGTTTGGAGTTGGAGAGACAGAGCCTTGGCAGTCATGTCACCCCCTCTACTTCATACACTTGATAAATGTAACCCCCCTGGTGAGTACATTTCATGTGTGAATTTCCAAACATCAGGCTTTGGAGAAGAGGACACTGGATTTGTGATTGGAGTGACAGTAAGAGAGACTCCTGTGAGCTGCAATTATGTAACTCCATGTACTATACACACACCAAACAAATGGTTTCTTCCCAGGTGAGTATACTTCAATAGAGTGTTGAGACACGGGGTCTTTGGAGAAAAGAACACTGTTCTGTTGTTTGGAGACACTTAAAAAGTGCCTTCTGGGAGATGCAGTCAGGCCGCTCTCACTACTACCAATACCTGGCAAATGCTATCCTCCCTGGTGTGTAAACCTCATTTGAGAATTGACAAAGGGTGGTCTTTGGACAAGAGAACACTGTGATGGTGTCTGGAGTTGCAGATACAGGACCTTCTGTGAGTTGCAGTCATGTCACTCTCTCTAGTACACACACTTGACCAATGTTCTCCCCTCTACTGAGTACAATTCAATTGAGAGTTCACTAACAGATGTATTTGACCAAGTGGACACTGGTGGTTGATGTTAGAGAAACAAGGCCTGCTGGGAGTTGCAGTCAGGTCACTCCCTCTACTATCCAACACTAGACAAATATTTTTCTCCCAAATGAGTACACTTCAATTGGGAGTTCACAAACAAGGGTATTTGGAGAAAGAAACACTGTGCTGATGTCTGGAGTTACAGAACCTAGGCCTGCTGGGAGTTGTTGTCGTGCCACTCTCTCTACCACACAAACACTATACAAACGTTATCCTAATTGAGAGTTCACATACATGGGTATTTGAAGAAGGAATCACTGTGCTGCTGGTTTGAGTAGCAGTAACAGTGCCTGCTGGGAGTTGTAGTCATGTCAGTCCCTGTACTACACATACTTGACAAATGTTATCCTCCCAGGTGGTTGCACTTCAATTGGAAATTCACAAACAAAGGTCTTTGTAGAAGAGAACACTAGGCTGGGTGAGTTGAGGAACAGTAACAGTGCCTTCTGGCCTTAGCTGTCATGTCAGTCCCTGTACTAAACACACTATTCATATGTTTTCCTCCCGGGTGAGTACACTACAATTGGGAGTCAACATACAAGGTTATTAGGAGAAGGAAGCACTGTGCTGGTGGTTTGAGTAACAGTGCCTGCTGGGAGTTGTGGTCATGTCAGTCCCTGTACTACACACACTTGACAAATGTTATCCTCTCAGGTGGGTACACTTCAATTGGGAGTTTAAAACAAGGGTATTGGGAGAAGGAAACACTGGTCTGGTGTTTGGGGTTGTAGAACAGTGCCTGCTGGGGGTAGTAGTAATAGTAGTTCTGTATTACACACACTATATACAAATGTTCTCCCCCTGCAGGTGAGTAAATTTCATTGTGAGTTGCCATACAGGGGCCTTTGGACTGGTGGATACTGGGCTGGTGAGTGAAGTGACAGTAAAGATGACATGTTTCAGCTCTGTTGTTTTTAACTCCATCCAATGTCTCATTGTGCATTACTTTGGTGACTGTGAACCGCCATGGTTCGGACAGCCATTGCCTGAAAGCCTTGGGTGTCTGCCACTGCAACTTTGGATTTTTAATCTGGTCAGTGGTTGGTTGCTGTTCTGTCGGGGCTGGAAGCTAGACTGCCTACTTCCAGGTCTCCATGCTGCTGCTGGTCTGCTTTTCTTGGTTTGGCAGGTGGCAGTCATACCTGTGGCAGGTGGTAGTTATGCCTGTCTGGCTCATATTAGGGCAGTCTGTAAGATCGCCAACATGGCGGTCTTGCGGTCCAACCACCAAACTTGTAATGAGGCCCTTAGACTAATCTTTGCAATTGCATGTTGTTTTAAGGTGTTGTTTCTTAGTGTAACATTTGTGAGTTAGTTTATGGTTTAGCAGTAGGCCCTATTACGAAATTGTTTCATTTAAGTTTGATTGTATTTAGCCAACACAGATTGTCTTTGCTGGTCTGCACATTAAAGGACTGGGTTTCAGATGGTGTGGCACCTCTTTCCTGGATCATATATATATATATATATATATATATAAAACGATTTGTGCATATTTTTAAACTGAACAATTTATTTAACATTTGTAACATGTTGGTTATTATTTTGTAAACATTCTCAATTACAATACATTTATAACATTGGTATCTATTCGATTAATAATTATATTTTTAGGCCCATATTTATACTTTTTTAGCGCTGCATTTGCGCCGCTTTTAATGCAAAAGTGGCGCAAAATTACAAAATACAATTGTAGTTTGTGATTTTGCATCAAAAAATTAGAAAGTATAAATGTGGGCCTTAATTGGACTTTTGTATTGTTTTTTTATCCAGTTTCATTGATCTTGTTGTTTTTCTTCATCATTTTCAAAAATGTATAGATTTTGTGGTTGCGTTTTTCTGTTGCTGGTCTCTGGTTCAAGTAAAATCTTTAACTTATTTAGTGGTGGGAAACGTTTTTAGACTCAGACTAGTGCTTGTAATTGAATGTTGTTTTAAGGTGTTGTTTTTTAGAGTAATATTTATGTATATTTCTAAATACATATATACAAATATAGATATATTTAGATATATTAACATATAGATATTTAGATATGTAACAACAGCATATTGATATAGCGCAAGGATGCGCACGCTGTCAATGAAGTGATTTTTGCATTTTCAATTTGGAGTGTCCAGGTTTTCCTTAGAAACACTTTTTGTGAACTTGTGGATAATATTGTGGGTTACCGGAGCCCTACCTGGACTGTCGCACACATAGCCCCTGACGTTCAAATCTCTTATAAGGTTTGTATATATATGTTTATATAATTCCATCAGTACCAGCATATATATAAAATATATATACATGTATTACTAGGTAATAATAGTTAGGACCATGTATCCATAGAAAAATAGTATGCGTTTTTTGACTTGACGATATCTTTTAAATTGTTTGATGAATCTTCACTAAATGTTTCCAAAAAAGTGCCCCAGTGATTCTTGTTGGTCCCAAAAAGTTGTGTTTTTCCATGTTAATTCCCGTAGGAGCTTTGAACAAGGCTACAGCCTGAACCACTCGATGGAATTACACAAAATGTGGCAGAAAGATAGCTTTTAGTATGCAGACAACTCTTTCGCTAATTTGGTGTAAATCTGTCCAGTAGTGCTAGAGATATTAAAGATTAAGAGCTCATGCATGACAAATGCAAAGCTCTGATTCCTTGCCAATACTTCAAGCCAGGAAGTGTTGGCAGCCATCGTAGGCCTCGGCTTCAGTCACACCTCCCCGGGGCACAAGCATTAAAATAATGAGGAGTGGCTCTCTAACTCCCTCCAGCCCCAGGGACCACCGTCTCCAGGGACACAAACACTAAAGTAATGTGGGCAGGTACCTGTTCCCCACACAGCTCTGGGGACCACCACCTTCCTGGAGCATTTCTGTAATTATGTACAGGAGGCCATGCAGCCGCACCGCAGCCTCGGGGACCACCACCTCCCTGGGGCAAACAATAAAAAAAGAGAAAGAGGTCAGTTTCGGAACCCTGCAGCCCCGGGACCACCACCTCCCCAGGACCATTTGGATACCACCAGCCCTCAGGGCCAGCTCCTGCTATGTCCACTCACAGCTGCACTCAGACCCTCACGCACCCACTCACAGACCCACACAGACTCTCATAGACCCACTCATAGTCCCACTGAAACCCTTACACACACTCACAGACCCACACAGACACTGACACATCCACTGACAGACCCACTCAGACATTCACAGACCCACTGTAACCCTCACACACTCACACCCACACTGACGCACTGACCCACATGCCAAATAAGACTCTGACACAATCACTCTCACACCCAAACAAACACTCTGACATCCCTTCTCATACCAAGATACACCCTGTCACATCTATTCTCACACCCAGAGAGACAGGCTGTAGCCAGCTCCTGCCACACACAGACAAAGGCCATGAGCAGCATGGGGTTGGGTGATTATGGGTGTTGGGCACAGCATCTGGCTGCAGGTTAAGGTGGTTCGCCACTGCATCTGGCTGATGATCAGGCCCTGCAGCCAACGCTCAGAGTGCATTTGGGTGGTTATAGGGGTTGGCTGGTGGGCCTGGCCGCAGGCCAGGCCCTGTGGCCAACTCCTGCTGCCCACAGCCAAAGGCTGTAAGCATCGCGGGGTTGGTTGCTTATAGGGATTGGCCACAGGGCATGGCTGCAGGCCAGGGCCGGTGCATATATGCCACCATGCACAGCAAAGCAGTACGCCGTGGTGGCTGGATTAATGTATAGTAACGAAAATTACTTTACATTAAAAAAACATAGAAATTCACTTGAAAAACGAAAGGTGACAGAGATGTTATCGTTAGGCTCTATTTAGGGGAGCTGTACGGGCCACCACAAGTCCTGGGGACCCTGACCTACCTGTGGCTACCTAACAAAAGCTTTTGGGGTACCACATGAACCCCCTCAGACCCTAGTGACCACTATTTCCCTGGTGCTACCCCATAAAACATTTTTGAGGGGGCACACAAACTCCCTCTCAGGCCCCAGAGATCCCCACCTCCCTTTTCCCACATTAAATAAATATATGGGGGACCACACAGACCCCCCTCGGGACCCGGGGACCAACACTTGCTCAAGGCTACATAATAAAAACCCTAAGGGGGCTGTGCAGATGCCCCTGGTTCCGGGAACCCCACCCTCCAAGAGCTACATAATATAAAGAAACTTAGTGGAGCTGCACAGAGCCTCCTGTGTCCCTGGGACCACCACATCCCCGAGACAATGTTAACAAAGTATAAGGGGGGGGGGCAACTGAGACCCCCGTGCCCTGGGGACCACCACCACCTCCTCAGGGTTATTTTTAAATATTGTATAGGGGGTTCCACAAGGAGCCGCGGGACCCAGAAACCAATGCCTCCACCGGCCCAAATGTTTTCTATTAAAAAAAGGAAGGGGGTCATGTGGCCACTCTTCCCAAGCCAGTTGCCACCCCGGGGCCCGGCCTAAATACTTATGTGGACAGCAGCGAGAGCCTCAAGGCCCCCGCGGTTCCAGAGGCTCCCGTCTGCTGCGGGAGCCGGCATTGCTCCTGCATGCAGGGAGCTGCTACATATAGCAGCACCCTGTGTGCATTAGCAATGATTTCATCTTTTTTCCTGCTTGCATGTTAGCGGGCAGGGGAAGAGATTACAAGTTTGGTTTCAGCAAACATGAGCATTTTTAAAGCTCCTGGTTGGTGAAAGCAGATTGTTTGGTTTTGCATGGCAGGAACTGTCAGCTCCTGCCAACCAAAGCAAATAGCTCCCTCCCGAGGGTGGGCACTTCGGGGGGTAGCAGGAGATAGCCCTGAGGGGTGGTGGTTCCCAGGGCCATGTATGAATCCAAGAGGGGGGCTGGGCGGCCCTCTCGTTCTAATCTATTTGCCCCGGGGAGGTGGTGGTCCCCAAAGTTTGTGGGGGTCTGCCAAACAACCCCACCACTAATGACTAAATATGTTGCCCTAGAGAAGTGGTGGTCCTTGGGGCATCCACAGGACCCCCCTATTACTTTATTATTCTAGTATCCCCGGGAAGGTGGTGGTCCCTGGGGTGTGGGGGAACCGTGTGCCCTGTATACTGTTTGAATATAGTCCAGGGGATGTGGCGGACCCTGGGGCCTGGGGGGACATCCGCCCTCCTGCATAGTTTGCACAAATAGCCCCAAATAACCCCAGGGAGGAGGTGGTCCCTGTGGTCAGGAGGTCTGCAGGACCCCCCCATTTCATTATCTCACATGTAGCCCAGGGGAGGTGGTTGTCTCCAGGGCGCGGGGCAGCCACTCACCCTCACCCTTAATTAGTAAGAGTAGCCCCTGAGAAGTGGTGGTCCCTGGGTTTTCTGAAAGCTCCAGAAGGTGGACCCCATGCACACCCCACCTATTTTTGACCAAAATTCCTCCGGACTTGGCCCACCTGGGGGCAACATCAGTTTGAAATGAGGGAGACCGCATTTCGTTTTTTAAATTAGGGAAAAATCTGGGATCCAGAAGCTGATTTCTGAATGATTAATAAAAAATACTTTTAAGCCTTGAGGGGCTCTGGGGGACCCCTGGGCCAAGATTAGGGGCTTTGTGTAGGCATATCCTGCCCCTTTTTCTTTTTTGCTACTTTTTTTTAAGCAGAGTCTTAAAATGGCTGCCAACACTACTTGCTGGAAGTGTTGGCAGCCAATCAGATCTCAGCAGGTGATCACCCTTGGATCCGCGGTCCTAGATATGCACATTTCTTTTCCATTTAATATCAAAATTACTGAAAAGATTTAAACCAAGTTTAAAAAGGGTGATCTACGAACCAAACAATACCTTTCTGCAAAATTTGGTGTAATTCCGTCAAGTGGTTCGGGCTGCAGGAATGTCTAAAGTGTCTATGAGAAATTAACATGGGAAAAGCACTTTTTTGACTCCCCCTTATTCTCACCACCCACTTCACAGATCATCCCGAAACTTTCCATGCACAACAGCATATGTTTGGAAAATTTTGGGAAGAGTCATCAAACGGTGCCAAAGATATAGGCAAGTCAAAAATTACCTTTTCTGTTTAAACTAGGTTCTAGCTATAACTACCTACTAGTAGGTTATATAGATATACCTACACATATACATATATTATTATTTTGAAGTATTTCATATATATATATATATATATATATATATATATATATATATATAATATGTTTATGTGTGTGTGCCTCAAATACTGCTAAATTATGATCATCTTTTTAGTTTTATATTACAAAAAATGTGAATGCAATATATATATGTATATATATATAATTGTGCAGTATTTTATATATATATATATATATATATATATATACCTAAAATACTGCTAAATTATAACCATCTTTTCAGTATTTATAAATATATTATTATATAAAAGAAGTAAGTAATGAAAATAGCTACATTTGTTAAACATTTTGTCCATGTTTACAAAAATGAAGTAATTACAAATAAAATGTACGCACAATAGAACTGTATAACATGTTTTTTGGGCATAAAAAATCTAACAAACGTTTTGTAATTATTGGACATGACTAATGCCCAGTAAAATATGATATACTATAAAATAGATATTTAGCTAATGTCTACAACAATAACATGTAAATATGATATTTTCTAAAACTACATTTAGAAGCAAATAAACAGCTTATGCTATAATGGAGTATAACATTTACATGTGCAAATTAAAAAAACGGACCACTGCTAATAACTAGTATCACATTTGCTAGTTACAATAAAAAATGTAGCTGCATTGGGGAAAGTGTTAAAATTTGAAGAAAGTCAAATGTACTTCTCTAACTCCAAACTGAACCACATGGAGTAAATTGTTGGACTTTGAGGGTCTCAGATTTACTATTCTCCCTCCAAACATAACCATATTGGGGAAAGCAATGTACTCTGTGGGCAGGTTCTGGATCCTATTGCTCTCCCAACAGTCCGCTTCCTGGGGTCAGTCAGCTTGCTGTCAATTAGGTGCTGGTGCAGCGCTGGAAAACATAAACTGTATACGTGCTCCCAAGCAATTAAATTGTAAAGCCCCTCATATGTTGTCACGTTACTACCCTTCACCCAACCATCCAGTGACCTGCAAAAAGAATCAACACATTCCAACCATGTTTGGGATTCCTTCCTCTTTTAGGACCTAAACTTGTCCTTATACTGTTCAGGGGTGAGACCATACCTTGTGAGTAGGGCATTCTTCATGATAGAGTAGCTGAGCCCCTGAGGATCCCCTAAAGATGTCAGAGTATCCCTCCCTTCTACCTCAAAGTGCTTGCACAAACCCCCCCACCCCCAATGAGCTTCAGGGACCATATTCATATGGAGGGCAACATTATACCCCTTGAACCATAAGAATATGTAATCCTCCCATTTGTAATCATTCACAAGGTCTTTAGGAATGTGCACGCTCCTCTCGGGCTGCACTGTGATATTGCTGCCACCATCCCTACTGGACTGGCTTCTCTGATCCAGCTCCTTAAAGCTGAGCTCATGAGCCAGCAGTATCTTCTTTTCCTCTATGGCCATCCTCCTTTCGTCTATCTCCCTTTCCATCCTAAACTTTTCCACCTCCACTTGGTGAGCCCTCTCTGCCTGTCTGTCCTGTAACTATTCAGGATTCAGACCCTTGGATGACACACTGCTACCTTCCCTGGAGATACTCTCCCTGGACATAACAGACCCGCCCCCTATACCAATTGTGTATTGATTGCACCTCCTCACCCTCCTCCTCCTCCTCCTCCTCCTCTTCTGTGGGCCCCTTAGCTTCCTTGGCTGTCACCCAGGCCCTCAGTTCCTTTTGCAGGTCCTCCTTCCTGGTGGAGCCCTTAATGGGACAAGCAAGGTTTTTGCAGAACTGCCTCAACTGGGCAACTGTATAGCTCTCTAGTTTCCCTAAGTCAAAAGCAGCTCCAGCTGATGCATCTCCAGATTGAGGCGTGATGATGAATCAACAAACGTGCAAGTTCCAAGGCAGAAAAAAGAGTTCCCAAAGAAGTAAAAAAAAGTCAATCAAAGATCAGCAAAAATATGGAAGTAGGAAAAAACAATCCAAAAGAGAAAAAGCAAAATCCAGCTGTATGTGGTCACGTAATGGTCTGCACTGATAACAGTAGTGTACACTTAATCACTGTATCTCAAGTACAAATACAAGTCCAATCCTCACCGCTGATCACCAATGTTAGAAATGGGGTCTTTGGTTGGCAGTCAGGTTACCCCCTGTCCAAGCAAGGACCCCTACTCCAATCAGGGAAAAGGAGAATCATCCTCAGTTAACCCCCGTTCACCCCCTTTTTAGCCAGGTTTGAGCAGGCAGGCTTAACTTCAGAAGCGATGTGTAAAGTATTTGTACCAACACACACAGTAACTCAGCGAAAACACTACAAAATGACACAACACAATTTAGAAAAATAGTTAACATTTGTCTAAACAAAACAAGACTAAAATGACAAAATTCCAACATACACAAGTCAAGTTATGTATTTTCAAAAGAATAAGAGTCTTAATCCTTAGAAAACAGTGAGAATGTTGTTATTTCACAAAAGTACCTGGGTAGCGTCAAAATAAAGATGCACGGGTGAGTGTGCATCGAAAAAGCCCAGCGATGCATCGATTTCTCACTCGCAAGCGAGACCGTGTGTCATTCTTCCTCCGGTCACGTCAGAGTGCGTTGTTTCTTCTCTCCTGCAAGAGAGCGATGCGTTGATCCAGACAGGCACCTTGAGACCGGGCAGGCCAGCTCTCTTGCATTGAAAATCCAGCTGCACGGTATCACAAAACCACACTATGTGGGGTTTGCTTCATTATCAGCCTTCGTTAGCGGTGTTGTGCATCGTTCCTCCAGCTGCATTGCATCGATCTTCCAGCCACGATGCAGGTGGGGCACTGATTTCAGCAACGAAGGTGGTGGTGCGTCACGTAAGGTGTGTCAAAAATGTCCATGCACGACGGTCTGTGCCTGGATTTTCAGTTCTTTTCTGCCAACTTCACCTTTCAAGGTCCCAGGAACTGGATAGGGCACCTCTAGGCAGGACAGGAGTCTCAGAAGAGAGTCCACGTGCTGGCAGGGGAAGTCTTTGATGGCCCTGAGACTTCAACAACAGGAGGCAAGCTCAGTTCAAGCCCTTGGAGATTTTTCTCAAGTAAGAATGCACAACAAAGTCCAGTCTTTGTCCCCTTTCACAGGCAGAAGCTGCAATTGTAGGAGAGCCCAACAAAGCACAGTCACAGGCGGGTGCAGCACTTCTCCACAAACAATCCACAAACAAGGAGGATCACAGAATGGTTTAAGCAAGAAAATGTCTACTTTCCAAAAGTGGCATTTTCAAACACACAATCTAAAAACAAAATTCACTAAAAGATGTATTTTTAATTTGTGAGTTCAGAGACCACAAACCCTACATGTCTATCTGCTCTCAGAGGGAATCTGTGCTTTAAAAAAATTTAAGTGGAGCCCCCGTGTTAACCTATGAGAGAGATAGGCCTTGAACAGTGAAAACCGAATTTGGCAGTACTTCACTGTCAGGACATATAAAACACTTGAGTACATGTCTTATCTTTAACATACATTCCACCCTGCCCATGGGGCTACCTAGGGCCTACCGTAGGGGTGCCTTACATGTATAAAAAGGGAAGGTTTAGGCCTGGCAAGTGGGTACAGTTGACAAGTCGAACTGGCAGTTTAAAACTGCAAACATAGACACTGCAGTGGCAGGTCTGAGCCATGTTTACAGGGCTAATAATGTGGGTGGCACAACCGGTGCTGCAGGCCCACTAGTAGTATGTGATTTACAGGTCCTGGGCACCTCTAGTGCACTGTACTAGGGACTTACTAGTAAATCAAATATGCCAATAATGGAAAGTCAATTACACATACATTTTACATAGGAGCACTTGCACTTTAGCACTGGATAGCAGTGGTAAAAGTGCCCAGAGTAACAAAAACAGCAAAAACATAATCCAGCATACATCAACAACCTGGGAAACAGAGACAAAAACCTAGGGGAGACCACACCAAGAATGCAAAGCCTAACACGTGTTAATGCATTCTACTGTGGTCGCAACACTGTGGGCCAGAGTGCAGCTCAACTTTATTTGCGCCCACCTAACACCACCATGTGTGCACCGCATCCACCATTGTGGTAGTTAGGGGTAGTAACGCCATACTTTTTCGCGCTAGTCCAGCACCTTGCAACTTTTAACGCTAATCCTGCAAAGCACCCAGAGGCCCATTGTAAACAATGGGAGCCTCCTTTAACACTTGCTCTTAGCAGGCATTAAAAATGCTGACAAAAATGTTGCAAAGAAATCTAAGATTTCTGAGATTTCTTTGCACCAATTTTTCAGCCGCCCTAACCCAGGAATACCCCCCTTGCATACATTATGCCTTGCACAGGCATAATGTGGCGCAAGGGGTTACAAAGTGACGCATTTCCAAATATGGTGCAGCGTTTTTGGCCTTCCAACGCCACATTAGCATAAAAAAAATGATGTTAACGTGTCATTGAAATGGTACTAGGCCCTCTTAAATGTGAGCCTGTATGTGAAAAACTACTACCACCTATAGTCCTACATTTATTTCTGCGCTCACTGAGGAAGTTGATTTAACTAAAATTCAGAATTAATTGTGCTGGGTTGTGGCCGTTAACTTTTTTTGCACATTGTATCCCACATATTGGTCCACGTGCCTGAAGATGTTGGTGCTACAAGCTCCTTTAGGAATTGTTCATGGTCTTTAGCAGCCCAAATTCAATAATCTTTGAATATACCAATATATGTGGTCCCAGTAAGCTAAAAATATTCTGTGCTGCTTTCTGTGGTTTTACAGTGGAACACTGAACTAGACCAAAGCTAAATTGTACTCGGGGTAGTTTAATGTAACATAATTTCAGGCATTTGACATTATGACCGCTGTGCAAAATGCCGGTATAGCACATTGATTGACTGAGTTTTTTCCGGGTAAAAAACTTATCGCAGGAGCATGGAAAGAGCATAAGGTGAGCATCTGTTGTTTCATTCACCCACAAGGCCACTCTGAATTAGATTTTACAATTTAATTTGGAGTAATGGTGCATAACTGGTACGTCAGAAACTGGCACAAATTTATGAGTGGTGGGCGCCATGCTTGTGACACACAAAGTGGTACATGGGTGGCGCAAACCACTAAGCCATTATTCCACACAACTCCCACAGATTTTGATGCATTTCTAGATTTATTAAACCTGGTAAACCTGGGAATGTGTCAAAAGGATGTGCCTCCCCAGGAGAAGAGTAATGAGGAGAAATAGTTTCATGTCTTCTTGTTCTTTTCCTCAATCGTTGTGTGCTGCATTCTGCAGCACACCTAGAAAGAGGAAAAAGCCTCTCAGAATTGTTTTTGTGCAGGAAGTGACACGTTTTTGTGCACGATGGTGTCCCTTCCTTCATAAAAACTTTATTGCATGCAAGGGTGCCTACTTTAGTGCTAGGCTGCCAAAAGGGAACCTGTGCAGGGGGAAAGGACAGGAACCCATATCCACCCTAGACCCTAAAAATGCCCTTGCTACCCAAAAGCTCATACCAACCCTAAACCCTAAAACTGCCTTTGCCACCCAAAAGTCCATACCCATCCACAACCCCAAAAGTGCCCTTGCCACCCAAAAACTATACCCTCCCTAAACCCTACAAATGCCCTTGCCACCCAAAAACCCATATCCACCCTAAAACCTAAAAATGCTCTTGCGGCCCAAAAACCCATACCCACCCTAAACTCTAAAAATGACCTTGCCACCCAAAAACCCATACCCATCCTAAAATCTAAAAATGCCCTTGCCACCCAAAAACCCATACCCACCCTAAACCCTAAAACAACCTTTCCCTATATAAATAAAACACTTATTACTTACCTGTGGAAGACGTGTGACAAAGGCAGATTCGTTGTAAAATCCTGCCTGGTGAAGGCATGCCTGGTAAAGGCATGGGTGGCTCTGACTGAATTGTAATTACTGTTTTACCTTGCAAGTGCCCAGGTAATAATGATTCCAGTACTATCCGCTTAAAGCAGAATTATACATTTCAGTGATTTTGCATTCCTTCCCACCCTCAAACAAAATTTGCTTGGTCAAACCTAGTGAAATCTCTATAAGAAAAAAAAATGGAATGGTATGAGTTTTGCAGATCGGAGTAGGTGAAAAGGTATTACAGCATTATATTCTAGCATGCGGTGCAGAACTGACAATGATGAGTAATAGTGCGGTATCTGGATTTTCAGGATGCTGTAATATTGCAGCCCTTCCCTGGCCACTGCATCCTATGGGTCTTTAAAATTTTGCTGTACACTATCCATTTCTTGAACATGTGCCAGTTGTGCTTAAAACAGACAGCAGCAATGTTTTGTGTTTGAATCCTGGAAGAGAGATCTTGAAAGTACCGAAATAGTAGTTACTATAGTGGGGTGTGGGATGAAGTAGTGTAGTTCAGTTAGCTGCTTATATCCCACTTTCCACATTAGTGTACTTCAAAGGGCATTAGAAGTAAAGTGCTGTCGTTTTAATGTGTACAGAAAGTATTAGCTTTGCATGTCACCTTTTTTCAACAAAATTATGTTCTTCCAAAAGCAAAAGTTGTGTTTTCCATTTTTGGGAGTTTTAGGCCTTGGACAGTAGATAATTTCAGAGGAGCAGTGAGGCTTCCTTCATCAAAGATCTATGAAAAACATCCTAGTTGAGTGGTGCACATTTTATAAGAAAATATTTGGGAAAAATTGGACAGGCTGGGGTTAAAAAAGGCAAGGTGAGCAACTATAATTTTTTTATAGCATTATAGCAGGCAGGGGAAGAAGCAGTTTAATGGGAGAGACTCCATTCCATTAATTTTGTGCTGGCCACGGCTTTCTAAATCAATAATTTTGGAGCAACATTCTTCAATATTTTGGCCTACCTCTCCTAAGTTTTATTTACTGACCACGGGCCTGATTAGGAGTCTGGATGTCTGACCACCAGAACTCCAATACGGCAGTGGGAGGCAGCCACCAAGCCAGCAGCATCTCCATTGCTGCATTTTGATATTTAATTTTCGGGGCTGATCAGTGGGGCCCCCAGCACCCTCGGAATGCGCTTTGTAGGTGTATTCTGGGGGTGCTGACAGGAGGGCCTTTATACTGCCCAATCCATACGCATGGGCAGTGCAAGGGCCCCCGTGGCTGGTCCCTGCCTTTCCTCCGGCCTTTCAATGGCGGGGTCCCTGCCATGGAAAGAACGGCAGAAAGGCAAGTTGTAATCAGTAGGGTGGTGCAAAGCACTGGTGCAACCTGTCAGGATCTCTGATCCTGGCAGTGGCGTGCTGGTGATCGGATCACCGAGGTTGTGGCGGTCCGACCGCCACGGTGGGTATGGCTATCCATGGACCACCGTATTCGCAATGACCCGAAATCTGATTGTGTCCGCTGACTTTTACATTTCAAAGACATAACATGAGGTAAAGGCTGCACTTAATATTTTTCCACAAACAATTCATGTTTAAATGGTAATTTCGGAGCACTTGATGTTAGGGTTGAATGATTAGAACATGTTTCAAGACCCCATAGGTTAAAATATTGCAACACACACTGCTGCTATCATTCTTAACAAGCAATGGGAGCACTAGTTTTCTTCTTGTTTACAGGCATTGGTTGCTTGATTGTATCTTGTTTTCACTCTGGATGACTTCCAGTTAATTTAATTTCTACATTGCATTATTTTCGTTTGCGTTTACTGTATTTATGCTGTCTGATTTCAATTTTTTTTAATAAATATTAGATTGCTTCTATGTTTCCTTCAAAAGACATCAGTACGCCACTTCACAAAAGGGTGACCAGAACTTGGTCAGCTTCTAGAGAGCTAAGCGTCAACCTATTTAATAATTCCTGATGTCTGCACATGTGCTATGTTTGCTTCATACTTTTTGAAAGATGCTTTCCTTGTAAGCACATATTCCATAGCCTTGTATGTATACATTTGATTGACTACCACTACTGGTAAAGTGTGTGTGCAACTTGCAGTTCAAGAGAGTAAATCTTCCAATGCCTTTTATCTTGTAGATTAGGTAAAAACATACAATCAAAATTCATCATTATAACCCCTATTACATTTTTATGAAGTAGCAAAACTGTTAAGTCCAATATAAAAATCAAGCTACCGATCTTCTGGTATAACTGCTGATGAGTGGACTCACTGGGTAAGATGAGAAGTAACAAAAGGGGTTCATCTCTGTGCCAGTATGAGACTGTATTAAAGACAGATCCAGGAGCACAATGGGTGTGGGCACCAATTTTTTCCGCATTTCTGAGACACAGTAGTATTACAGAAGCAGCAGCAGATGCTTGGACAGCCCCCTCTGCCCAAGCTAGAGCCAGGATTATCTGAAGAATGTGTTTCCTCATAAACATGGGGACAGTCTGTGCACCCCATGGATGCCCTCCAAAAAGGGATTGGAAGGCTCCCATGGACCTTCCTAGACATCCCCTGTAGGCGGGTGCAGTCACTCACTGTACCCCCCTGCAGGGTGATCCCTGCGCCTATTTGAAAGTGTAGGCTTGTGCCTCCTGCACTGTGAAAGGTGCACCCACTGTTTTAATCCACCAGTCCATCTTTCACTAATGCGCCAGAGAGCAATGCAAATTTGTGGCTGACCTGAAGGCAACCCTAGGTAATAGGGTGTACTGGCCCTATTTGCACCTGGCACACCTAGTTAACAGTGTACTGTGGTTCAAACAGGGACTGAGCACCTTACTGTAATACACCCCGATAGCCCTTTGTAAACATTTCCAAACTGTTGTACCTCCAACAAATGGCAGCTGCAAATTTTGCTTAAGATCATGCTGATTTTTCCTTGAAGATGGTCAAATTGTCTCTTGACCTAAATGTGATCCCAATGTGCACACATATGGCCTCATTTAGAAGGAACTGGAGCAGAGGCTCCTATGACAGCGTACCATGGCACTCGTTAGCACAACTGTGCCAACATTTCTGACGCAGCTTTGGCGTTTTGCTTGACTAATGTCAAAAATGTTGATGCTAGTCCAGCAAAGCTCGGGGAAGCCCAGTGAAAGGAGCCTAGCATCAGTTTAACACCTGCCTTGGGCCTCCCTGCAGGAGAATGCCTCCCTTGCATACATCATACCTCTTGCAGGTATAATGCAAGGATTTACAAACTGGTTCAAAAGAGAGACATTGCCTCAGTTTGCAAATACAACCAAGGTGGGGGACTGTTTTGCACCACCATAGCGTCAAAAATAATTATGCTATGTTGGGCGGCGCAAAGGGCTTGTAAGTGAGCCCCATAGTACAGAAGTTGGTTCCACTGTCTTTTTAAACAAGCCGGGATGCTTGGCAAAGCACCTCCGTTTGTGACTGCCAAGTTGTGGATATACAATATGTATATTGCTATAAGATAATGTAGCCAATTCGAATCTAAAATGCTTCACTTGTGACAACAGAGTAAAGAGCGGATCATTTGTCCTAGGCCCACCTTTTTTGCTGTAAACTTAGAATATTGATTTGACTGGAACCCAGCATTATTCGATGTAGAAAAAAACTTTTTGCGACATATGGTGACAGGTTTTGGGTAGGTATGTGCAATATTGTCAAAGCAAACATTTCAATTTGAGTTTGGGCCGATTTGGAGCCAGTGATTCTAATGTTGTATTATCCTTTCTATTTTACCAGGAGGCAGTTTTTGCTCCTATGGTAGTTCATGATATAGAGCTGCCGTTTTATGACATTATTATCACTATATGTAACTGTTGTCCTAAGTCATGCAACCTCTGTTGTCTAAATTCTAAGTTCTGCTATCTGAACAGTGAGACTTCGAGATCTTTTCAATTTTCCATCCTATTCTCCCATGTGGATTATCATTCCAATGATATGTCAACAATGCATTTAGAAAAGGCTGAATATAAGGAAGGGGTTGGAGATAACAGGAGATGCTTGGTACATACTGAAAAGGAAAGGAAGTGGCTGAATTGTGCATAAGTACATTATTTCATCAGCTCTAAAATTCATGGCTTTGGAAAATTGTACATCAACACTGCAATAAAATGCACCCTTTATTCTTAATGTTTCAAAAACTTTCTTGTAGAGATAATCCCTCAAACTACGTTTTGCAGGTCAAGGTGTTTGGCAGAACTTAACCTTGTATTAATTCATGCTGTTTATTGCTGCCTATGAAACTATTAATAAAATTATAGCATTTTTTACCGTTTTCTTCAGAGTGCACCGTTTGACTCCATTATTTTAAACTTGTATTATTTATTAAGAGTCCTGGCAGAAACCTCCACACGCACCCGAGAGTGGGTTTGTTCAAGCCACTTTCACTGGCTCCAAGACATAATGCCAGGGTATTTACTCTGCAGCCAGTCCCCCTGTTATTGTTTCTCGAAGTTTACAAGTGAATGTCGATTGAAGGATAAGTCATGCTCAGTTGACAAATAAATCCTATAAATATAGCTATGAATATTCCATTTAAAAAGAAGCCTTTTAACATTAATATTACTTTGTCAATTCCCGCTTTTGAGGCAGTCACTTGACCTGAAAACAAAATAGCACATAATCAATGCTATGCATAGATTTTTTTTAGAATGGTAGGAAATATGGCACCAGTCAGTTCCTGTTATACAAATACTTTAAATTGAAAAAGAAAACACTAAAATCATAACAAACTCTCCTATAACTCTTTAAAATCAATTGCCTGAGATTAGAAACATCGATTTAGGGCTCAAGAAAAGTGGATCTTATTTGATATGATGAATAGCACTTGATCCAGAAGTTTCTCTGAAAAATGCCTCTTTTTATTGAATACCACAGTCAATAGTCACAGGAAGAGAAAACAACTAATTAAAAGCTTCTGTGGGCTGATCAATGAAAGTATGCAATTTTCTCTGATGTTTGATTTTGTTTCCCTTAACTTCTTGTGGTCACTTTGATGGGCTAAATAATCAACAACAATTAGCGATTTACCTTGGATGCAGGTTTCTTACATTTTAGAATTCGCAAAAGATTTCCAGGGTACGTCTGGAAACCTGCAAAAACATTTTTCCTGGTTTACGTATGGGAAATATTTGTGAATGATAATGCAGAGGCACTTTTGCAAGCACTAGTTTTCAAAGTGTTCATTTGCAAATAGGGAAATGCTAGTGTACTCGTGCACTAGCATTTGCAAATAGGGAAATGCTAGTGCACTTGTGCAGTAGCACCTTTTACATATTTTTCACTAGAAGGGAGAAGGGAAATATTTTTCAATGTGTAAAGGCACTTCCTTCCCAGGCACCACCATCATTAATGTGGAGGTTCCATTCCTCTTCCCACCTTAGAAATGAATTTACTTAGGTGCTTTACCAGAAGTAAATCACTAAACATTTCCACGTTGGGAGAGGGAAGGTTTAGTGGCATTCCCAACCTGTAACCACCTCCCCATACCGATTTATGCATGCACACAATTACTCAATTTTGCCATGATATTCCATATGGGTAAATTGATTTACGAGGGCATTAATAGCTTTTGTGAATACCTTGCTATTGTTAACAGAGCCATTTGCAAGTGTAAATTGATTTAACACATGATTTTGTGAATTGTGCCCAAAAGTTTCTTCTCACCTGGACGTTTATAAATATACACAGAGGCAAATAGGAATTAAGAAGCCCAATTCCCTTACTTTTGAAATTGAAATTCTTTGTTGGTTGTAATATTCTATAGATAGTATGGCTTGTTGTGTCTCTAGAATCCATTCGCAAAGATTTTTTCACGAATAAAGCAGCCTCAAAAAGTCACACATTTCCCCACACAGGTTTACTGCTAAAGTGGAGTCAATTTCTAAGAATTTGGGAACTCTTGCTTGAGTACTACTGGTGTCACAGTTCCCCATAAGTAGTTCTGGAATTCTTTTCTGAATTTAAAGCCAAGTGCATATTTATGCAAGCAAACATACTTTGCAATGAACCACTTTCACTTTAGCTTTTTCATCTTTATTGGGAAGCTGTTTCCGTGGAGAGACTCCTTCCTGTACTCTCACTCTTACAAATTTTGAGAGCATTCCCTCCCTCACTCCCGTCCTGCATATTTACTATTGATCTTGACATGAGTAAATGTCTGTTGTCCATTGGAATGTTCCTTACAACAATTTGCAAATGCCCAAAAACTTGGAAGCGTTTGGGTGTTCACCTTTTTCGGAGCGAGTTCCCGTCCTTAAAAGCCTACTCCTCTACCATGGGAGTAGATTCGCTCATATCTTTTATTACAACGTACTCGTCCAAAATTACATATACGTAAATTGCCTTGTAGACCTAAATTCATGGTTACTGAATATGCAATATACTTTTAGACTATTACACTTGTAAAGCAAGCCTGTGGCACACTTATCGCCAATTTTGATGCACAAATGCCATTATGAATCAGGTCTAGTGTGTCTTACTCATTGAAATTCA
Organism: Pleurodeles waltl; assembly: GCF_031143425.1. Classification (NCBI taxonomy): domain Eukaryota; kingdom Metazoa; phylum Chordata; class Amphibia; order Caudata; family Salamandridae; genus Pleurodeles; species Pleurodeles waltl. The sequence continues at coordinate 163,330,386 of NC_090446.1, read as the reverse complement.
GGGGTAAATGACAGAATAGCTGTAGACGATCAACTTGGGAATCACAAAGCTGTCTCAGTATGCACGTTTTGAGGTTCACAATTAGAGCGCACTAAAATATCAGGTTCTTGATATTAATTAAATGCTAACTTGTAAATTTGTGTTGTGCATTACTATTTAATTGGTATATGAAAATTATATTTTTAAAAAGTGTGTTTAAATATTAGTGCTTTAAGGACAATTATTGATAAAAACACTTAAATCAACCAAAAGTGGGAAGCACACTGCTTCCTCAAAACAGATGACACCATTTATCCACAAATTCTTCTCGAAGATATAAAACAATTTAAACTACGTTGTGAACGTGGCTTCTTCCCATGCTCAGTAGAGCCAGTAGGCTTTAAATATGAATAAGCAATATTAGAGCTTGGAAACTTGAAAGTTCAGCATAAGATTTAGTTTTCAAATTAACTATTTGCCATGGGTATGTAAAGACTGCATTTTCGGATAATATTCACTAGCTACACCCTGGAATGGATGAGAATATGGGATTTCCACGGTGTAGATAGGGAAATATATAATTTGAAGAGTTAGGGACAAAGGCAGGGCAATGCAATATGATATTCTTGCACTTGCAAACCTCACTGTTCTACACTAGGTCCAGCTACACATTAAAACAAATAGGCTGCACATGCTATTCCTAGGAACTGAGCAGTGCTTGGAACTCTTAGGTAAGGAGGAGCTCTTAATCAATAGATAAGAGCATCATGTCTGGCTAGTATTTCACAGACAAGGAAGAATTCTATTTGTAACCCTCCGGGGACACCGTTGCAAATGTGTGCTGTCTCAAACATAAATGCAGATTCTATCTCTCAGAGGAAAAAACATGTTGTACAGTTCAATAGCTCACTATGTCTTTGGACAAAAGACAAACTCAAACATGAATAATCAAGGATTTGATGATTTAACGAAAAAAAGGTACAGAAAAAATGTGCAAGTACTAGTCCCAAGGACAGGGTGAGAACGCGGAATTATTCACTCTGTGAGTTAATCCACGAGTTCCTTTTCAAAGAAAATGGGCATGGCCCTGTACTTAAAGCCTGTGATCGCAAATAGCTACTATATATATCTTTAAGTAATTGGTGAAATTCCGTCATACTAATAATACATTGTTTTGGTAAATCATATGCAGTTAATGTAGCTTTTTATTGGTCTAATGCATAGCAAAATATATTTATTTGGAATTTCACTTCCATTGCTGTCAACATGTAAACTCCTCAGTTGTTGTCTTGAAATAAAGTGAACATAACATTGCAATTTTAACAGTTTCATGAAACATATGTTTTTCCAACCATATATATCAATTTCTGTTATTCTGGGCTACTTATTTTGCTTTGTGGGAATTAATCATATTTGTCCACTAGCAAATGTCCAGTGCTGTTAATTTGTCACATCCTTTGTAAGGTCTGAATTGGCAGCGTAGCTGTCGCCAGACATTTAAGTGGTCATAACTAGAGAGGGGCTTTTGCTCCGCCCCAAGAGTTGGGACCCAAGAGTACATGTTATTATTGGGAAGAAATTGTGTTCTTCCATAAAATAGTGCTTCCACTCCACAGAGCTGTTATAATTTTATTTATTTATCTAGCTGCCTTAGCCCGAACTTGAAGTTGTACACACATGACATTGTAACGCAGTAAAAGTGTCTTAGATAATGAGGTACTTTCTGGTGTTTGGGTTCTCTGGCAGTAGCATTGATAGGAGAAGGACAGCCATGAGGAATGTATTGCTGTCCCAGCACCCTCATCTTCTACTATTACCTTTAGACTTTAGATGACAGATTTGTGTTTGAGAGAAGTATGCATGCAAATGTCTACACTGATCTACATGTATTTTAGGTCTAGCATGACAATGCATGGTTCGATATGAACTTATGTGCTCAACAAAAAGAACTTACAAAGTATTACTGAGAGAGAGAGGGAAGCTTAAGATCCATCCACATGTTGGTTTCCCTCAGTAGAGGATTTGACTGGGTTGAATTATATCCTTCCACTAAACATACTATTTCTATATCCTCATTTTAGCTTGTGGTAAAGCTTATACCGGATAGATAATTTATTAGATTATGGGTGCAAGTCAATAATCATGGCTTTAGGTCCGATCTCTTTTCGAAATGAAGACCAAGACACTAGCTTTGACATATTTATTGTGAAAAGTACATGTTAATGTCAACTGGGCACTTAAATGATAATTGTTATCAACCTATTAAAGCACACAAATACTTACTTTGTTACATGGAATCTCAGCGAATACCATAGCAGGCAATGGATTTGGTGCTGATTACCACTTGTTACAAACCACGTCTACAGAAGCTTTTCCCTAGGAGAAGCCTTGTTCTTTTTTGTTTTTTTTTAATCTCTTTTTTATTGCTTTAGAACTGTATGACAACGCATATATAACGATAGAACTCCACACTTTTGTGATCCCCCCTCCCTTCCCCTTACCGCACATTCTATCAATTGCATAAGTGTGTTAGACCAATTCACAAATAAACAACAGAGTTATCCTCTTGTACAATCTCCTGTATGGGTAGCTTAGTTAGCTATGCAGGGTCCGGCTCTGAGAGATTAGCTTCAGCATCAGAATTAGGAGTGTCGGGTGCTCTTAGATTGTCCAGTATTGCATTCCACTGCTGAACACTGTCTCTAGTTCTTAGGCCCTCGAGGGCCTCCCTCAATAGTACCGTCCCTTCGACTTCCGCCCATTTAATCATCACATTTCTCCATCGGTTTATCTGTGGTCCCTTCGGATCTTTCCAGTGCGAGGTTATTTCTCTCCTTGCTAATATCAGGGCCAGGTCTATGAACCGGTTTGTAATTTTATACTTGCTGGGGCGTGGGAAATCTCCCAAGGCCACTACAATGGCAGATCGGGGTAATGTTCTGCCCGTGCAGGAGGAAAGTGTTCCAAATATCTCCGTCCAGTAATCTCCAATTAGAGGGCAACTCCAGAGCATGTGTAACAGTTTCGCTGCCCGTTCTGCACAGTGAGGGCAACTGGCATTTTCCACGCCATAAATCTTTAAGTAAGTAAGCCCTATGAAAGACATATAAATTTATTAATTTAAACCTGGCATTCCTGGAAACTGTGTATATATGTGATGTTATTCTAGTCCACTGTGCGTCGTCTATTGTAATGCCCAACTCCCCCTGCCATTTAGTCCGAAGTCTATTTAAGGGAAGACATGTGCTGGTTAACAAAGAGGTATATATCCCTGATATCATCCTCCTTTGGTCTCCTATAGTGCATAGTAGGTCACAAGTGAGATGCCTGGGGGGTTCCTCTAGCACCGTGCCCCATTGCTTACGGAGAGTTCTGACCATCACATTATAGGCTAGGAACAGCCCTGGTGGGAGCTGGAACGTGTCTTGTAGTTCAGCATAGGTACACAGTCTCCCATTATTATATAGAGCCCCTATGGTGTCAATCTGAAATGATATGAATCGGGCGATGCCCCCTATCATATGACTTCCCGCGATAGACTTCAAGCAGGTCAGGGGGGCCTCTGGTGAGTATGGAGCTCTGGTGTGCGTTCTCTTTAAGTATTGTTCCCAGCAGTGACGTGATGCCTCCCACTCGACCGGCAGTGGCCCATTCTGTTTTTTGGGGTTTAGTAGTATGTCCAAAATTCTATCTCAGGAGCAGTGGAGAGAGGCCCTCAGGGCCTCCTCTACCAGAGGTGCTCCGAGAAATCGCGCCAGCCATTGGAGTTGGCTCGCCCAGTAATATAATTCGAAGTCGGGAACAGCTATACCCCCCTCCGCTGTCGGCCTCTGGAGGGTGCGCAACGCAATCCTATGTCTGCTGGGTCCCCATATAAATCCTGTAATCAAGGACGTGATTGCTTTAAATACTACCCTCAGTATTATGAGTGGAATGGTTGCAAAGTAATATAATATTCTAGGCAGCACTATCATCTTAATCACCTAAACCCTCCCAGTGACCGCCAGCGGAAGCGTCTGCCAGAATGTCATGCTGTTTTTGATGCCCTTAATCGTGCTCTGTATATTCCCCTCCAGTAGTTCTTCAGTGGAGTGATAGATATTAACCCCTAAGTATTTGAATGTGGACGGGATCCACGGGAGGCCTCGACTGTCTGCTGGCTCTGTGATGCCCTTGGTAGCTGGAAAAATGGACGATTTCCCTCAATTAATCCAGAGCCTAGACGCAGCACCAAAGTTGTCTAACATTGTCATTGCTCCCGATAGGCCGGCTTCCACGTTCTGGAGAAAAATTAACATGTAATTCGCATATAGGGCAATATGATGTGTCCAGGCATTGATTGTGATACCTTTGTAAAACCTCTGGGATCTAGCCTCCTGGGAGAGAGGTTCAACCGCCAAGGCAAAAAGTAGAGGTGACAGCGGGCAGCCTTGTCTAGTGCCCCTACCTATGCCAAAAGGAGGGGATACTGTGCGGCCTGTGCGCACTCGGGCCGTGGGGTTTGTATAAAGAAGCCTCGTCCATTTAATGAAACCTTCCCCCAGTCCCAGCTGTAGCATGACTCGCTCCAGGTAGTCCCATCGTAGGCTATCAAAAACCTTCTCAACATCTATCGAGATGATCACGGCCCTGGATGCGTCAGAAGGCAGGGCATGAAGTAGTGAAATCAGTCATCGAATATTTTGGGCTGTGCTACGCTCTGGGATAAATCCCGATTGGTCCTGATGGACTAACAAGGACATGTGCGGTAGAAGTCTGTTAGCCAGCACCCTACTGAGTATTTTATAATCTAAGTTCAACATAGATAGTGGGCGGTATGAACGAACGTCCGTTGGGGATTTGGTGGGTTTCAAAAGAGGGATCATTATAGCTTCCGTAGTGGAAGGAGACAAGCTATTATTATTCCATGCCTCCGCATATAAGATGCTGAGTTGGGGAGCTAGTAGATCCTGGTACATAAGGTAAAACTCCAGGGGGAGACCATCCGCCCCCGGGACCGTACCCTTGGCCATACTCTGGATTGCAGTCTTGATTTCTGCAAGTGATATGGGAGTCGCCAGGGCCATTCTGTCCTCAACTCCCAATGTAGGGAGGTTGAGGTTTCCCAGTTCTTGTAATTGAGCGTCGCTCAGTAGGGCGGTGGGAGGGGCATATAGCCCCGAGTAATATTCGAGAAAGGTAGCATTAATCTCCTTCTGTCCATACACTTTAGTACCCGGGGTGACCTCTAGTTCTACCACTATGGTTTGTTGCTGAGGTGGTTTAACTAACCAGGCCAGGAGGGCACCCGCCTTATCACCCTCCGCGTGCTGCCTCTGTAAAAATTGCTTATAATCAAAACGAGACAGTCTAAAGTTAGCTTCCGCTATTCCAGCCCTTGTCTCTTCCAGTTGTGCTGAAAGCTCGGGCTGTGCCGGGTGTTTGCGTTCGAGATCTCGAAGGGAATCCTCAAGACCGTCTAGTTCAGTCTCCAACACCTTACGGACTCCCACGGTCGTGCCAATACAATATCCCCTAATCACTGTTTTAAAGGATTCCCATTCAATGGATCTAGACGAAGCGGTCTCAGCATTGTTGCTAAAATAATCAGTGATATGTGTACACAGTAGAGCCCTAAAAGCTTCGTTCTCAAGAGATTCGGCTCTCAGGCGCCAAGTGGAAATCAAAGGTCTCTCACCGCACCAGGTCAAAGAAATTAGTAAGGGGTTATGATCAGAGATGGTGCGGCCAAGTTACTCGGCCTTCATCTCCGCAGATTGCACATCAGGAGATGCCAAAAAGGTGTCCAGTCGTACGTGCAGATCGTGGACTTCTGAGTAAAAAGAATACTCTCTGCTGAGGGGGTTAAGTTTCCGCCAACAATCCGTTAGCTGCCAGTGTCTCTGCCACTGCAAAAAGTACGATGCAGTTTTATGGATTGAGGATTGCAACAATGGTGGGTGCGATCTGTCCATTGTAGCATCCATTACACAATTAAAGTCCCCTCCTAGTATTATGGTGCTGGTGAGGAGCATACCCATGACCAGCGATAATCGATCTAGAAATTTCCCCTGGTCGTGATTTGGGGCGTAGAGTCCCGCAAGGGTTACCCCCCTCCCGTCCAATCTACCAGAAATCACTACATATCTCCCTTCCGTATCAATCAGGGTATGGAGAGTCTGCAATGGGACGCCCGGGCCGATCCATACCAACACTCCCCTTGCAAACGCTGAGTAGGCAGTGGTGAAGATTTGTCCCCTCCAGCGCTTCTTCAGGGCTTTAACCTCCTGCTCTAACAAATGGGTTTCTTGTAAGACAGCTATGTGCACCCCTCGTCGTTTAAGAAAATTGTGGACCTTGTATCTTTTGGACATGTTATTTAGGCCCCCAACATTCCATTTGATTATCTTGTATTCTGTGGCCATAGTCTAAGGAGGCACGCGGAGGTGAGCGGCAGACGCCACTCTATTGCAAATAATGGATGTAAATTTCGAGATCAGTAATCTGAGGTGTGAACCGTCTACGCCGTGAAGCAGTTGTGCATGATATACCCTTATAACAACAAGAACAAAACCACAACCCCTTTGCAACTCCCTTTCCCCAGGACCGGTACCTACAACTCTCCCCGTCCAAACCATTACAACTATTGTAATCATAATTATCAACCTATTGGAAGGAGGTGTGCCAGAGACCAAGAGGTAGTGCCCTGGGCCAGTCCCAGGCCCAACCACATGGAATGTGCCGGTCAGGAAGTGACATCCAGAGTCATATCGCCATAAAGTCGTGGGTGGGACCACGCAAAGCCCCCGAAGAAAGTGAAGATCACCCTCAGACGCCAGCTCACTTGTCTGCTTACTACTTCAGCGAGGTCATATAAGCTCATCCGCTGTCCTCGGGGTGATTGGTGGCAAGCTGATAAGAGTGTCTCGGGAGGACACTGAGGAGTATTCACAGCTTGAATCAACTTCCGATGCAGCATCCGGGGTCCGACGCGTGTGGAAGTCTCCTCCACTCAGCGCTGCTGCCGCTTCCACCGCATCACGCATCTCCTGAAGTGATTGATGCTTCGATGGGGCCGCTTCTGTGGTCTTCCTCCGAGATCTACTACGTTTCCCCCAGGGGTTCGAGAAGGTCGGTCGCGGACCGTTTTGCAGGGGATGTTCAGTGATTCCAGCCAGTCCACCGCTAATTGAGGGGTGAGTTAAAAATGGGTCCTATTATCGTATTCCACTCAGAGTTTAGCCGGAAAGAGCATGGCATACTTTATACTATGCTCACGCATGGTGCGCTTTACTGCAATGTACGATGCCCTCTGTGATTGCGTCTCTTTTGTAAAATCAGGGAATATCATGATTTTTTGACCATCCAACTGAATCTCTCTTTGCTGCCGAGATTGCGACAGTATGTAGTCCCTATCTTTATGGTGGAGCAATCTGGCGATGGGGGGGGTCCGCCGGGGATCCTGTGGGCTCGTTCCACTGCGAAGAATGCCGAGAAGCCCTCTGGGGCCACCGTGTCTCTGAACCATTGCTCCAAGAATGTTTCCATATTAGCTGCGATGGACTCCGCCCCCTCCAGGACCCCCACCAGTCTGATGTTATTCCGTCGGGCTCGGTTCTCTGCATCTTCTGCCCTCGCCTCCAGTGTTTTCAACCGGGTGGCCAGGTCTTTAATTTCTGAGGTCGAGGTTTTCGGTGCCGCTGAAACCACTATCAGCGTACTCTCATGTGAACCCACTGTCTCCTTTAGTTTACGGTGGTCATCTCGTAAAAGGGAAAGGTCTGTGGTAAGGTTGTCAATCTTGCGTTCCAATGCTTCGCAGGATTCTTTAATGACAAGCAGCACAGTGTCCAGAGTTGTTTCTTGTTGCTCATGATCAGCTTGTAAACCCTTGATGGATGATGGGGGTGAATTCCCAGTGGGCGACGAGTCCCCCGCCGACGGCTTGTCGGTTTTTTGGGTTTTAACATTGTAATAGGAGAGCAACTCGCCTCAGGTAGGCGATGGTCGTTTAAATTAGCAGAGGGTGGCACTGTTAGTCAACCCCGTCCAGCCTGGATGTTGCTTTCCCCCAGTCCCAGCACCCTTACATGGGGAGCACTGCGAGAGAGCCTCTGTTTTGGGTAGCCAGTCCACAAGGGCGTTCTCCCGCAGGTAGGTATGTGCTGGTCGCCGGGTAAATCAACTGGAGAATGCAGAAAAGCAGAGCTAAGATCTCATCTCCGGCAGGGCATCAGTCAGCGAGACTCGCACAAAGGTCTGGTAAGCAGGGGAGGGTGCAGCTCCGGTATCCCTGTTTCCCCTCTCCAACTGGGCAGCCGTTGTGTGGGATTGTCGTTTCCGGATACCATGGATCCCCGGGGCGTATGACAATGAGGTCCCATATTCCCCACAATGTGCCGGTATTAGCTCCCACCCCAGCAGGCGGCCTTCACAGTCTCACTGGTCTCTCGGCAGCTGGAGATCCGACCCGTCAGAGCCATCCCTCTCTCATCCAAAGTTCAAGGGGTTCCGCTCCTCATCTACCCCTCACCGCGCTCTTCAAGGTCCGCCGGTGCTCGACCTCATATCATCGCTCCCGCCGTCAAAGACAAAGGGCCCTGCACCCCCGGGGCACCTCGATAGGCGGTGTGGGGGTCCTCATCATGGCGGGTCTGCCGCGCGCCCCCAGCCGAGGGCCGCAGCCGCATTGGGTTCACTGCTCAGCCGCGGCCGACATTTTGGGTCGTGGCAGCCGCGGAGCAGTCAGGGCAAATTTCGGGCAAAACCCACTTCGAAGGAGGGGTGCTGCGGTCCCCACCGGGGACGGATGCTCTCCGACCACCTCTCTTCAATTTTCGGGACCTCCGGTCGTAATTATGGTAGGATTCATGGGTCGGGCCCGGTTCGTGGCCCAGGAGCGTCGCACTATGCGTGCAGCCCCATCGGCCTCAGGCCACACCCCATGAGAATCCTTGTTAAGTCGTCTTAGGAGAGTATTTCACTTAGTCAACTGCAATTTTTTACTCCTTTCTAATTTTATGGTATCTAATGGTACCTTGTGGGAAAGCTTACACTCAAAACATTAGGCCTGAGTTGGTTATGGTGACATGCTATAAGCTTGATTGGTGCACCAGAAATGTCATGTTCGATGCCATAAGTCTGGTCTGCTTATTATGAACAGTTATAACAAAGGGAGTTGGCCTAGTGTATTAAGAAAAGCATATGTTAATGCCAGTAAGCTTTAAAGGGTTGTTATCAAAATCGGTGACAGGCAATAGACACGCGTTTTGTAGCATGTAATCTTACAGATTACCATGGTAAGGAAGAGTTTTGGCATTAACCTCCCACTCTGACTAACCCTGGGGGTTTTCACTCTAATGATTCTTGTTAGGCCTTGTTGAGATTTTTCGGCACATTTGTGCATGATGGTTACTGGTTTATGTTTGCTTGTATAGACCAGTGTTGGGTAGGATGTAAACCCCTTGGTAAAGGTTAAAGGCTTCCTAGGTTCATTAGGAAAAGTTATGACAGATTACATTGGTTTGATCTGTTTATTATGAAATGCTACAACAAAGCAACGTGGCTTGTCCTACTTAACTGTGAAAAGCATGTGTTCAAGCAACATGTTTTAAGGATGTATTGGCTGCATTGTTATTACACTGTGCTAAAGTGTGTAGGGATGTATTTTGTTAAATAGAATTTCACAAATTATCACACTAGACAAGTGTGTTGATGATTCATGTGAATACACAAACCATAGGTATAGATGATGTACAATACAATAACCCTTTTTAGGCTCTTTTGAGAGACAGTATTTTGCTTTGCCAGATTTAACTTTGTATATATTTGTAGGGGAGGGCAGAACTTGCACAGTTCTGCTATGTGAAATTCCGCAGAGTTACATAAAAACTCTGCAAGATTCTGCGGAGTTCTACCCACCCCTCGAAATGATACATGCTAAAGTATGCAACACGTTTTGCATAACTGATGGTCAAACATGCAAAAGAGATCAGACTGTTTCAGTAAACCAGTGAGACTGATTAGAATTGTCCAAATCACAGCACTGCAGATCTCTAAATGGAGCCACCTTAATCCCTTTCTCCACTCCAGAAGTGAACTTTGGCCTTTGTTTCACCTGTCATAGATTATTTGGGAGTTGCTGAAGCCCTTTGAGGCTTCCCCTCAGAAGTGAAAACTCCCCCCTTGTTTGGGGTGTGACACACTCGTTCAGGCTTAACTCTGTGCACAGACAGCAATGGTCCCCGAAGACGTTTGCATGCATTCTTCATTAATCCAAAACTGCCCTGGGGTGTTAACACTCAGCAGGATTGCTGCAAAGGTATGCTGCCTATGTGAAAGTAAAGATAACAAAAATAGGAAGCATTCACTGGTGGGTCAATATTCAATGTATTGCACCTGGGGTTCTCAGGCCCTTTTAACGTATTTATTATGTATGGCTTCTTGCGGAAGTGGGTTCTTGTTATTTGTCTGCTGACCAAGGAGTGCAAAGGTGGGGGAAGGGGCAGGAGTGAGGGATGAGGCAAAATAGAGGGGTTTGGAAATGAGAGAGAGAAACAACCTGGAATTAAACAGAGGTGAGGGAGCAGAATGAGAAGGGGACAGGTGGTGAGAGAGAGAGAACAGGAAGCAAGAGGAAGAGAAGGAGTAAGGGAGGGAATAGGTGAAGAAGAGGCTGAGTTGATGGGAAATGGAATGCAATGAAAGAGGGGCAGATATAGAGGACAGTGGAGGGAAAAGGGAGTGGAGAGAGGCAGAAAGGATGACAGAGAAAGGATTACAGCAATTAGGACCCTGGGAGGCTTACACAAATGTGACAACCACTGTGTTCAGCTTATCGGAAAAAAAGATTATAGCATAAGTTCCATGTGAAAAGTAAACAAACTGAACAGCTGATTTCTAGGCTTTATCTTTTCATCTTTGCCTGTGACCTCTTTCCATTTGTCCTAGCATGAACACATGGGTAAACAACAGTGATCAGCTTTGTAATGTGATGTGAACTTAAAACAGCTGCTGGGTGGCAGCTGAACTTGAGCTGAAACCTCCACTGAAACTTTCAAAAGTACCTGCCATTCTTACAATCTCCTCTCTTTAGCAACGTCTGTCAGCTGTAAAAAGAGAGGAAGGGCTTCTCTGGGAAAAAACATAAAAGTCACACTTTCAGTTACCGCTTCCTGCTGCTGCTGAAGCACAAGCGCTCCAGCAGCCTGATGGTCACATTGAAAACCCACTAAAGAGCTGGCAATATTGTTTCTTGGCAGGCAGTTCCCTGTTACACTCCTTCAAAGAGAAACGGAGGAGTTCTACACATGCACTCTGCCCCCTCCGAGCGTCTCTTCTTCCTGTGAGAACAAGGGACTGGATCTTACTGCCCACCAGTTGCTGGGGAGACTTTAGCTCAGATTGGCTGTGAGTGAGCCAGCTCCTCCCAGTGGTGTATACTGGCAAAAGGTCAGCATAGAAAAAGTCTTGCTTCCTGAGTGCTACTGATCACATGACAACATGCCGGCTGTCTACTGAATGTGTACCAGTGGATTCCCCAGGTCTTTTATTTAGAGGTGGATGGTGCACAGGTAAACTCCCCCATGCATCAGCTGGCTAAATGTATTTGCTGAGCTCTGCGCTCCAAGTGGAGTGCAGACTGGCAAGTCTCTGTGAACTCCGCTGGCAGAGCAGAGTTTACCGCCCACCCCTATATATTTGTACTTTTATGAATGCACGCTGGATGGTCGCCATCAGAAAGCTTACACAAAGAATTTTAGGTTTGAGTTGGTTATGGTTACATGCCAATGATACAACTATAGGCCTAACTGTTTATTATGAAAAGTTACAATAAAGGCAATAAACCCAGCATACTGATTGTGAAAAGCATATGTTACAGTCAATATGCATTTAAGGGTGGATTGTTATTTGCCTGAATTAAAGACCACATATAGTTATTTTTGGTTACATGGAATTTCAAAGATTACCTTAGTTTGGCAAGAGTTTTGGAGTTAGTAACCACTGGTCTAAAACATTTTTACACTGTGAGAATGATTGTTTAGGAGAGATATTATTTTGCCTTGCCAACTGTAATTTTATACACATCTGCAATTTTATGGCTGTATGCCTGATGGTTGCCTTGTGTGAAAGGCTATGCTCAGTACAGTGGGCCTGAGTAGGTTATGGTGATTAGCCAATAATAACACCAATAGGTTTAATTGGTGTGCAGGGAAATGTTTTGCTAGGGGACACAGTACTGGTCTATGTATTGTAAAACATTATTATTAATTGTGCAAAGCATATTGTAAATACAATAGTCCTCTGACAATACATTGTTGTCTCATTATGTTACAGTCCATAGATAGACATTTGGTTGCATGTAAACTCACAGATTGCCAGAGTAGACAAGGGGTTTGGGGTAAGTCACCCACTGTGACCAACTGGGCTGGGGGAGCAGGATTCCACTGTGTTGAATCTTGTATGCCAAATTGACAGGGCCTGTATATTGTTTTGCCAAGTATACTTTTTGTACATATTTGTAGTTGTACAACTACAAATTGTACAAATTGTACAACTGTGTCCATGATGGTTGCCAATTTATGTACACTTCACTAGGCCTGTACTGTATATAGTCTAAAGCCACTGATAAAGGCCAGAGGCCTAATCAGTTAATTGTAAAAAGTTATGTCAGAGTTCTTAGATGTGATCTGTTCATAAAGAAAAGTTGTGGCAAATAAAGTAGGCCTTAAATACTTTTTGTGAAGAGCATTTCTTAAAGCCAATAGGTTTTTAATTTAAATTTGTTTATTAAGTTTACTCATAACATAGGCATGAACAAAAGCTGCAGCGTAATAGGCTTTGACAAGATCACTCATGAACTATATATGTTATAAGGAGAACAATACCTTGAAGAGGTTATGGGGACTTCAGGAACTTGAGGGGAGGAGAAGGAGTGGAGTCATAAAAAAAGGGATGGTGGGGGGAAAGGAAGATTTGGGTGGGAGGGAAAACTAGGGCAAGTTGGTGGGGATAAGGGGGCACTGAGGCAAATATCCAGTTGATGAAATGAAAAAAACAAAACATAAACAGTGATCATGCACCATTAGAGACAATGTTCCAGTATGTCACAACCATGTCCCTGAAGGTCTAGATAGCTCTTGGGGAGTCTGCTTTAGCCACACCCAGGTACATTAGTAATGGAGACCAGATATCTTGAGGGTGGGTAATAGCAGGCATCAGGTCCCAGTAGTTTTGCAATTGTTCCTGGCAATATGCTGCGTCATGTAGTCAGTCAATTTTATTTGGTATGCTGCGCTCCCCCAGGACATTGCCACTCTTTGTTTGACTAGGAGTAGTAACATACCCAAGGGTCGCTGTCCACCATCAGGGATATCTTTGACATAACCCACTAGCGCAAACGTTGGAGCTTGTCTGATAGCATGTCCAACATTGATTCCAATTACATCAAAAACTTCAGGCCAAAAAGTTTGTATTGTAGGGCAGGTCCATGCTAAGTAAAGAAAGTCTGCTCTGGGTGCCATGCAGCACAGACAGCATGCATCTGCACAGAGACCAAGGTCAATGTTTATACTTTTTGATGCAAACTGCACAAAAGCAGTTTTGCGTCAAAAAGTATAGCACCGGCTTGCAGCATTTGAGAGCGCCAGCCGGGCACCAAATTTATGGACTCCTGCAAGCCGGCGCAAAGGGTGGGCTAGCGTCTGGGAAAATGAGGTTAGCTGGGTGGGGGTGCCAGCTGGGGAAAGGGGTTTAGCACCAAAAAATTACACTAGGCTGGTTAGAGGTAAAAAAAATGCCTTTAACCAGCCTAGCATCATTTCCTGACGTAAAAACATCCATACCACAAAACTCCTGTCTTATTAAAGTCAGGAGTCATGCCCACCACCCCAATGTCCAGCACAGGGGACAAGGGTCCCTGGGTATGGCCATTACACTCAGTGCCATGTAGGGGGCACATTTCAGGGCCCCCAATAGCACTTTAACATTTTTTTAAAGTACTTACCTCTACTTACCCTACTTACCAAGGATGGGGTCTCCCCATCCTCTGGTGTCCTTCTGGGGTGGGTAGGGGTGTTCCTTGAGCTTGGGTGGGCACCAGTTGGCTCTTGCCATAGTGTTTGACCATGGAAATGGGTCCAAAGGTCCCTTAACGCCTGCTCTGACCCAGGTTTAAATAATGGCGCTAAGCAGACTTAGCGCCTTTATTTAGGCCCACCTACCCCCGTGCACCATTTTTGCACTGGAGTATAAATACGGCGCAAGGGGCTTTAAGTCATTTTTTGGACAGGAACGTCTACCTTACATCGCATTGACGCAAGGTGGTTTCACACATCCAACAAATGACTTTAACTCCAATATTTTGGCACTAGACGGGTCTAGCGTCAAAATATAAATATGGAGTTAAGTTTGCGCTGACTCTGCATACAAAAAAATGATGCAAATTCAGCGCAAAGTATAAATATGCCCCCAAGTATGTGCATGCACTTTGGGTTATAGTACATTCAATGCAATAACTTAAAATGGATCAGGTGTATTTTGTAATTGGGGAGAGGATACAAGAGTGTGCATAACAGTGTTTCCAGCATTCAGCTGAAATTGGACTACCCAAGTTTGACTTCCATGTTTCCAGAGACTGAGAAACTGCCACAGGTGCAGTTCCCTGCATTGTAAGATGTAAATCTCTGATTAAATGATGCTGGGGGTGTGTGTGGGATGGGGAGGCTAGTAGCACTTCTAGTGCCATAAGCATCTCAGAGGCTTTCGGAAAGGATTAATTATGTGAACGGACAGCAACACACAGATGAAAATAGCTGAGCTTATATAAGAAGGTGTTAGAGGGTTCTTGAAAAGCCTACTCAAGTTTGATAAAGGTACTGTGCAGGTACAGTGCCTCCCTGCTAGTTAGCTGCAGTGTATGGAAGTGTGCGCATTTTCCTGCGTCTCTAGTGAGGGGTAGTGTTGGGTTGTGAACAATGGGTATTGATGGTGAAAAAAGGTGATCCACATGAGCTCTGTACCAGAGTTCATTCCATGCCCATGTCGTGCAGGCAGCCATATCTATTCATGCCCTTGGACAGCAAGGGGGCAAAAACAATGCCAAGGATAGGGGGTAGGGAAGGATGTGATCATGTTCCAGGGCTGTATGTGGCTGATGTTGTATGGGGTGAGCCCAGAAATGCAGGAATTGTGCTTGTGTGCAATCATAATAGAGGTCCTGTTCAAAGGGGCGGGTGAGCAATTCCCCTGATACCCTGGACCGCTTCCCTGCCCAAACTAGTGTGATCAAACAAGAGTGCAGATGTCTGAAAAAACAGCACAACAAGAGTTAAGGTAGATTCACAAACAAGTAGAAGAATTTAGGGAGCACCACCATCTTGGCAATAGCCAGCCTCCCTGTTAATGAGAGTGGTAGTAAGTGCCATCTGTCTAGTTGTTCTTCCAGTCAAGAGATTGCACGACCATAGTTCACTCTCCATAGCTCATCAAGGTCCCTACTAAGCCATATTCCCAGGTAGTACACCATTCCACAGCCCAGCAGAGTGGGTATTCTGACTCAGATTGAGTGGTAACATCTGTAAAAAGGAAACATTATGGACTTAGCCCAGTTGAATAGGTTGCCAAAATAAACAAATTCCCTAACTAAGACATCTAGATTGTCAAGGGGATCCTTCAGGTAGAGGGTGAAGTCATCCACATACATTGAAACAAGGAGTGTCTTAAGTGTGAATGCCAGACCTCTTTGTGAATGGTGTTGTCGTAATCACACAGCTAGTGGTTCTCTGGCTACAGCAAATAATATAGGTGAGAGGGGGCAGACCTGATGGGTGCCCTTTTCACTGGGAATTGTGTGGAAATTATGCCATTGATACACAAATGGGCAGTTGGATTCTCATAGAGCAGCCCTATTAGTCAAAGAAACTTAGGGGCATATTTATACTCTGTTTGCGCAGAATTTTCGTCAAAACTTTTGACGCAAATTTGGCGCAAATCTTACACCATATTTATACTATGACGCCTGGCCCCACAAACGTCAAAATTCCTCCATGTGCGTCATTTTCTGGATGCAGGAAACCGCCTTGCATTGATGACATGCAAGGTAGGCGTTCCCGTCCCAAAAATTACTTTAAGGCCTGCGCGCCTTATTTATACTCCCACGTAATTTTGACGCACAGGAGGGGGCGGGCCTTAAAAAACGGCATCCAGCCTGATGTGCACTGTATTTTAACGCCTGGGTGAGGGCAGGCGTTGAGGGACCTGTGGGCTCATTTCCATGGTCTCTGGCAATGGAAGCTGTCCACAGGTGCCCTTCCCTGCTCCCAGGGACACCCCCTGCCACCTCAACCCACTCCTGGAGGACACCCATGGATGAGGAGACCCATCCCAGGTAAGTACAGGTCAGTTGGGGTAAGTATTTTTTTTTTTTGTGGCATAGGGGGGCCTAACTTGGGCCACCACAATGCCACTGTGCCCAATGGCCATTCCCAGGGAACAGAAGTCCCCTGGACATGGCCATTGGGCAGGGGGGCATGATTCCTGTCTTTGCTAAGACAGGAGTCATTTCAATTGTGGTTGTGCGTCAAAAAATGGCGTAAGTCCGGTTAGAGCCATGCTTTTTGATTCTGACCTGACTTGCACCATTTTTTGAAGCACAACCCCTATTTTTCCCCACGCTGGCGTTGCCTGGTTAGAGACATTTTTCTTTATCCTGACCCGCCCTGCAGCGCCGACTAACGTTAATCCATAAATAAGGCGCCTGTCTGGTGCATTGGAATGGCGTTAGCCGGTGGTACATTGTTTTGCGCAAACCAGCCACTGGTTTGCACCAAAAAGTATAAATATGGGCCTTAGTGCTAATTGCCAGGCGAGCTAGAGCGCAAGGAGATGAGGCCACTACGGTGACTCAAACGCCATGGTGGCATCTAAAAATACTGCAGCGGCCCTTCAGGATGAGTTAACTGTCTGGATTTCAACAAAATAGGTGCCTAAATTATGGACAGTGGATCTACCTGGGACAAACTCGGAATGGCTCCGGACGAGAAATGATTGGCCGGATTGGCACTTGTCGGGAGGCAATCAATTTAGCCAAGATTTTACTGTCAATATTTATCATAGAGAGCTGGATGTAGAAGTCACATTTACCCAGATCATGGCTGCTTCTGGGATAGCTGCTGTTAGCGCCTTGCTCAAGGATGGTGGGAAAGCTCCCGCCTCAAGAGATTCTGCATACATTTTGAGTAGGTGGAGGGCTGGAAGTGCTGAATACTCTTTACAGACAGTGGTCTAGTCCCGGTGCTTTATCCCTAGGCAGCCCCTTGATGACTTGAACAATAGTTTCAACCGTAAACAGTGCATCTAAAAAGTGTATGTGGCCATCTTCTAGGCACAGCAATTTAATCATGTCAAAGTAAGCCACATAAGCCTCTGAGGGTGGAGTATGTAGACGAATAGAGTAAGGTGAAAAAGGAGGTCATGGCATGCTGAACCGCCTCTGTGCCAACTTGCAGATGAGCCTTGTGGTTCTCAAGTTCCACCACATATTTAATGGCCCAAGGCTTACACAAAAGATTAGTTAATGTTTTCCCCACCCTCACCATGTTACCAGGCATGGGCTTTGCGGCCAAGGTGGCATACTTCTAGCTGCGCTGCTTCTTCAAACTGGCAAATTTGTGTTGTTCAAGGTCACTTATCTCTGCCTCTAGAGTGGACAACTCTGTTCATGATGTCAACAGAATCCCAGATTACAAGGAAAACCCCCTTAATGACTACTTTGAACACCTCCCAGAGGGTAGAGTGGCATTAGACAGATACCTTATTGATTTCTAATCAATCAACTATTGCTTTCCTCACCTCCTTGTGAGAGACCTGGTCCCTGAAGGAACCCCTGGGAAGGCACCAAGTAAACACACGCTGTGTACTACCAGGGATGCACAGTTCCAATAGAACAAGGGCTTGATCGAAGAGTGTGCATGGGCAGTGATCTACTTGATGGATCCATGAGCCAACATCTTGTGTTGCTGGCCATAAATCAATACAGGACCCAGGGTTGTATGTAATGGTTTTACAGGTGCCCTCCCTGTCCAATCATTGTCTGGCACACCACAGGTCAACTAAGTGATTGTCTAACATGAGCGAGTGTAGCAATATAGTTGCGTTTGGGTGTGAAGGCCTTGTTGTGCTATTGCGGTCAATGGTGGGATCACTTACAATATTGAAAACCCCATTCCACATTAGGGCACCCGGGTCCAGTGCCCCAACTAAGCACCAGACAGAGGCAAATAATTCAGGCAGTCTGTATTGGGTCTATAAACTGATAAAAGACGCATGGGGCACTCGTAAAGCACACCGGCCAAAAGAATGCAGTGGCCCAGAGGATTCCATATGCAGTTCGGGTACGCCAGGGCAGTCCTTTGTGGATGATGATTACCAGCCCCTGAACATAATTAAAGTAAAGCGCTGTGTGACATTCACAAAACCATTCAGCTTGCAAGCGTGTTCTGGTGGCCTCAATAAGGCGCAACTCCTGAAGCATACAGATATCCACATTATGGCTTTGCATTTATGCAACCACTTGTCTCATCTTACACGCAATATTCAGGCCCCTAGCACTCCAAGTTAAGCAGATAAATTTGTTCATAGCAGGACCTGGCAATATGGGGACTGTAGCAGACATGCTGGTGAAGAAGCTGAGGTGCAAAAGGTTTGAAATAAGCATGAGGGTAGCAAGAAGAAAGTGGAAATAAAGCAGCATAAGCCAAAAGGAAAGTAATCAACAAAAAAACAGCAATTCCCCCACCTCCCATGCCGGCCCCCCCAAGTGGGCCAGCCTGTGTAAATTCACCCCAAAAACATCCCATTGAGCATCCCAACAAGGGGAAGCAAAGGCAAGAGCATGGGAATCATCCCTTGGGGGTTTTCCGGAGGCCCAATGTTTCTCGACCTAGAGTGAGAGGCCGAGTGGCTGAAGGAGAACAGGTTGGAGGGTCAAGCCTCAAGCGGATAGAGAGTAGTCATACAACAAATGCAAGCATCGGGGGCAAAAAAATTAAGGATCTCAGCAGGCAGATCATTGACTTCAGTCATTGTCACTTAGCTGGGCATTCAACACTTCAGGTTCTCATGGCAAGTCATCACTTCTGGACTTTGGAATTGTTTTAATGAACTTAGCTCCCAGTCGGGTCAGTGAAGTTGTGGAACTTACCCGGGTATCCGATCCTCAGCTTGGCAGGATATATCAAGGAGTAAAAGGCTTCAGTTTTAAGCAGGGAGCATTTAACTGGCAGAAAATCTCATTATGCAGCCTGAGCAGCCAGGATGTAGTTTGGATATATAGTGATAATGCTGTTCTGATATATGAGTGGTTTCTGTTCCTGAGCCAGGCCAAGGACTGCATTGTGGTCTCTGTAATTTAATGCTTTAGCTATAGTTGGGAGAGCCAGCGCTCCTGGCAGAGGCCGCGGGCCGAAGGACTGGTACGCCATTTCAACCACCAGGAAGGCATATTCTGCCTCACCGAATAATGGTCGCAACATGTCTTCAACATAATCCTCCATGCACCCCACGGAAGTGGACTCAGGCATGCCCAAAATGGGCAGATTTCTCCTCCTTGATCCTACTACTAAATCTTCATTTTAGCTACTAATGACCTCCAGGACTTTTTGCATCCGCAGCATCTTTTTCACCAGAAGTATGTTGCTCGACATCCGGATCTGAAGTACGACAATCCAGTTTTTTAATTCTTCTCTTGTTTCTATCCACCTATTTTTAAGGCACTCCATTCTGTTGGTCAGTTGGTCAATTTTTGAGTCAATAAATGTAAAGCTATGTTTAAGATCGAGAAACATTGAGCGAATGGTGGACAATTGAGTGGAAGAATCATCTTCAAATGAGTCTGGGCACACATCCTTAGGTGGCCTCTCCAAGCTGCTGACACATCTACGGTTCTCAAAAGTGAGTATAGGCGGTTTAGTGTCAGCTTTCCCCATCTTGGTGGATCCTCCTAATCAAAGTGAGCAGTCAACTCAGTGGTGGGTCAAGCAGGAATATCATTTGGGTCAGTCCTGCCTCTCCCCCTGTGAAGCACCAGCAGGGAGGACACAGGCAGATTGTCCATTTTGAGGTGCGGGCCTCCAGTGGCTGAGAGGCATCAGATGGGTTGTTGTCTTTCAAGAGGTGCAATGGGCCTGCCAGGAGGAGTGAATGTCTATGCAGGGGCCCCACAACACCCCATAGGTTGCCAACAGGAGGTGTGAGCAGGCCAGGTCTAGCAGGTGACAGCAGTCAGAGGGCCTGAGTCCACTATACTCCAACACCTTTGTGGTAGATCACGGAAGCCGCGAGTAGCCGCTACCAACAAGTATTGACTTGTCCCCCAGTTCACGAGGGTGATGAGCATCCTGGTATAGTGATTGAGTAGTCTTGCAAACAGGATAATTGGTGGATGGTTTGTAGGCTCGGTTTTGACTGCCATGCTTCCTACCCCTGTAGTGTCTATTATCTCTGAGGGCCCATCAGGGAGTCAGGCTGGAGGGTCCACTGGATTTTGTCAGCAGTACCACGCACAGTGTGTGGCAGGAGGCACGTCAGGTTGCTTAAGCTGAAGTGTTGCACTTATGTGTTAACTCCAAACAAACGGAATGACACAGGACCAAGAATCACACGGGGGCAGTGCTCTCCACCTTTGGAGATCAAACTGCCATCATCCGGTCCCCCAGAGGCATCTAGGGCCAGCCCAGCCTGAACCACCTTCAGGGTAGTCAGGTCAGTACAGTCTCCAGACCGTCTTGCTGCTTGAAGATAGGGGCCATATATTACCGGAGCAGAGCTGTATCTTTTAATTGGGCAGTGGCTGCTGATAAGCCTCTCTGTGGCCTCGGATACTGCGGCCAATGGCCGCCACCCCAATTGACATCCTCTGTCCCAGTCCTGCATGACTCCTCTCAAGATCGTGCTGATTGATGCTGGCTGGTTCACGCCTAGGCACCAGTGCCTTAAGAGCACCCCCCCGGGCACCTGCGTGGCGAAAATCAGTTGCCACTTCCCCAGTCCATCAGGGAATGCGCAGACCTTTTTTCAGCAAGGCGCATAACACATCTACAAGGTAAGCCACACTGCACTGCGTCACTGGCAAACCCGCAGCCAAGCCAGAAAACAGGGTCTGCAGTGTAAAAAGTATGAGAAGCGCTGCCCCCATAAGGGTCCGATAATTAGAGGGTATATCTCCGCAGCCAGGTGTTGATGCCCTCAATCAGAAAGGATAAATATAAAATAAGCTTCTTCAACCTGCAGGCCCTCACATGGTGGCAGCCATTTTGCTGTCTGGCTCTCAGGTCCCCCCAAGCCAAATAACTTTTTAAGACAAACTATTAGTACACGGTGCTGAAGCCTGAAGGCAGGTATTTTGCTACATGGCATCTCACAGATTACCTTGCTACCCCCAGAATTTTGTCTTTGTAGCTCACCGAACAAACCATGGGTATACAAAATATGCACTATGGTAACCCCTATTAGGCTGTATTAGTAGGTATTTTATATTGCTTTGAAAACTGCGTTTGTACTTATTTGTAATTTTCTTATGGTATACCCAATGGTTGCATTGTGGGAAGGATTACCAGAATAGTAGGTCTGAGATGGCTATGGTAACAAGGCAATAATAACACATGACTGGTTACTGGGAAAACATATTTCTGATGCTGTAGATCAAATTGTTTTATTAGGAATATGATAAACGCAGTAGGCTGACAAATTGATTGGAAACCTTATCTCTGAAAGTCAATAGACGTTTAAGGGTGGATTGTTATCTCTCCATGAAGAGCATACTGATCAGTATTTTTTTTAAAGAAATGTCACTATTTAACTTTATAAGGACCGAGTTTGGTATTGGTTACTGCCTCTGAAAAACTCTACGTGGTAAAGATTTAAACTGTTATAATTCTTGCTTGAATCTCCTCTCAGCTGTCTGCCGGGATCTTGCAACTTAGAAAATCAATCAATAACACAGTATTTAATTCATATCCATATAGGTAATTAGAAGACCTTTGGGTCAGCTGGCCCTGCCACTGGTCTTTGTGAGTATCATTTTCATTCTGCTTCCATCCATGACAGCATTCTGCACGGGCTAATGGTTCAGTCCACAACAGTCATGAGTTATTTTACAATGTGAATGACAGTATTTTCCCATTATGTGTACATTTACCTGAAAAATGTGTGTCCTTCAGTGTCAGGGCTGGTTGACAAGACAGTGCTTTAGTTTTCATGTTTCTCCTTTTTTATTTACCTTTTCATTTATGTGCTCTCTTCCTATTATTTTATTATTTCTCAAGATGATACTACAGCTCTCCAGACAGTGCTAATGGGTCACCTCCTTGCCTCTCATTTCATTTGCAATATGATGCATCATGCATGGCCACTTCTTCTAAACCCAGAAACCATTTTAGAATGTTGTTGTTCATAGTGTATCATTGTTTTACCATTTCAAGAAGGCTAACACATTGATTCTAAATGTGGTAGCCATGCTGGAGCTTTAAATCAATGATTGACTAGTTACAATATCTCTCTTAGACAGATACCAATTGCTATGTTTAGTTTTGTTATTTCAGGCATGGGCCCTCCAGAATTAGACAGCAGCAGGTGTACCTTTTACTACTTGTATTCTTTAATATGTTATGCATATGTTGTTAAATTTGTGTGTTTCATTGTGGTTGTGTCATTCTGTCAACCGGTGAGTGCAAGTCAGTGGAGGATGAATTGATGCATGTGTGCAAAGTTGAGTGACAGCATACATTTATAATGATGTATTGAGTGCTTAAATCCATCAGTTTAAAAAGCTCTTTAATTCAAAAGCCAGACCTATTGGCATTTCTAGTGCTTGCCTTTATTCTGTGTAACATCTGCATTATCTGCATTCTGAACTCTGTAGTTTTCAGTATAAAGCAGTTTTTCTCTCCAAATGTGGGCCTTAGGGAACCCCTGTTTGTCCATGGGGGTCGAGCATCTGTTTTGGAGGATACAGCTATAATGACTGTGTCACAGTTATTGAGCGATGTACATCACGTCTCTTCCACTGTGTTGTAATCACTGTTATTTCTGCTTTTGCCAATTTCTTTACATTGGTCTGATACACCTGAATACATTTTAGCTATCTCAATAAGGAATAAGTAGGGTTGGTGTAGATAGCTAAGCTGAGTGAGTTTGAATTGTGGCATCTGTTCACTAGTTTGGTGTATTCTTGTATGTGTGCCCATATTTTCTTGTTTCACTTCCTGCCTACTTTGCCTTCTCTTTTCATTCTCAATGCGCTGGCATTAGTGAACCATGAGAGTACTGAGGAACTGTGCTCCTTAGTAATTGCATATCAGTACTTTCCACATATCAGTAAGATGTGTGGTGCAGTTGAATTGGGTAGTTTATTTTCTTCCTTATTGCATTTACTACCATCACCCTTGCCAGAGCATTAGAGGTTAAACATTGCCCTGCCACTGTGATAGAGCTGTCTCTTCTTGCTTCAAACATGCAAATTACCCCATTCACATATAGGTTCCCAACTTATTAATCCTTGCTTCCATCCAGGGATCCCTATTGTGTGACTTTGTCATCCTCTTAAATTTCGGGAGGCACCACAGAAGGATATCCAGTGACTATAGTACTGTTACATTCAAGTACTTTATGTACCATCACAATGTTTGGCAGTGTGCAATGATCTAGGGGAGAGACTTGGTTAATTTGATATTTGACATATCCTCTTATGGCTTTCTGAACCATGGCACTCTTATATAGGTTTTTATCTCTTCTCCTCTGGAACCATACTGTGATACAGCCATTTCATTGGCTGTTGTTACTAGGTGGATACATAGTAATCTTTGAATTATGGGCCCTGACCCTCTCCCCTACCCAAATTCTCCCCAACCTAGCGGTCTCTTAGCTTTCCTCTTGGCGATTCTCCTTATGGGAGTGTTTAATGGTCAAAAGCAAAAGGAAGTCAAATTCATAGAAAAATCAACCAACATCACATCTTACACAAAAGTGCCAACCCCAAGACAATATGACTCACTGGATGCAACCAACCAGGATGCAACAGGAGGTTCCACACAAAGATCCACATATAGGAATGACTATAATGAAACAGCTCTACCCTAATAAACAACTGGTAAAAAACTATTTATAGCCTTTTCAGAACAGTCCTAAAAGGAACCCAGAGAGGAAGTGTGCTAAACTGCCATAACATTGATACTTGAAACAACACAATTAAACCAACTGCCTTATTGTGTGCGTTGCAACTTCAACAATTTTCTTGGTCTTTTTTCTCAAAGCTTTTTTGAACAGTTCTTTGCTGCATTGAGTCAGAAAAATGTTTTTCCCTGTTAGACTGTTGCTGTTGTGATCCCACTTTACTTCACTTTCATAACATTGAACTCCTTCCATACCACCCAGCCTTCTCACACTTTTCCTGATATAAAACGACTCTCCTTATGTGGCTGGCGCTAGTGCCTCATCACAGGAATGGATCAAACCAGGGACAATGGAAGCATCACAAAGGAGGGGCAGAACGGCTCAACAAAAGCAACCAACTAGAAAGTAAAAGGTAGTGAATCTGCCCTTATCTAGGATGGCTGCACAGGCATCCTTGACTAAAGGCAGATGTTGGCAACAGTAAAGGGTGATTACTGTTTGCGCCAGTCAAGGAGTAGTAACTAATGAGGGCGAGAACCTTTACTTCAGACCTGTCAATTTACACCCACTCAGCATGTGCCTGTCACCACACATTCAAACACCATCCACACAATATCATGCTGCCACATTCTCCATTCTAAACAAAAAACATTCTATGCCTACACAACCTCATCAACACTGCTATAAAACAAAACACTATTCTAAGTACACAAAACACTTCTTGCTGATAAATATGTAATTCACTGCCCTGCATGCAGCAGAAATATCATACATCATCACCACTCACTGCTTTGAAGTGATCTTCATCAAACTACTGCTCATCATCATGAATCTGTCCCACACCAATGTATCTTCTTCATCTCATTCAAGCCTGGCCAAATCCATCCTGCCATATCTGAAGAAAACTAGTATAACCCTAAAAACTCAGACACAACCAAGATACCAAGGTAAAGATATCAAGCGTAGCAACCTCCTTTAGCACAACCTGCCTTGATTTATACCTTGATCCAACAAAATAAATTCCTGATAGTTTTGTAAACTGCATCAATACCTAAAAATCACATCAGGATGGAATAGGCTGGCTCAAACACCTCAAGGCCACCTCCCAAGCTTGGATGTACTTGACGCTGAACTCCCTGAAGAAAGAGTTTGTGCTAATTGTCAATGATAACCAACAAGAATGTATTTAGAAATTAATCAACAATTAGAATGACAGCTTTGCCCCACAACTGGTCAACTGAATGAAACAAAACACTCCAAGCTGACACCACCTTCAGCTTCAGAATGTGTTTCTTCAGAGCAGCAGTACAACCTCTAGTCATTTACTTTCTTTAAAATTAAACCCTGCTTCCCACATTCAGGAATAACTTCTAAAACTCCCTGAAGATATTGACAAGCATCCCTCTGTCTAGCTGACCAAGTGCTTGATTTCAATTATTATTTTTATACTAAATATATAATCATATTATGGGCCATAGGAAGAGACCCCCAATGGCAATTAATGCGGGTTCTTATTCAAAAACATACACATGCCTTTAGCCAATACAGACTTATTTTACTCATAAACAACTTTTGCACAGTTCGGGTTGGGCTGTTCCCATGGTGAGAAGGGTCAAGACTGATTTACATATGGCTGGGTCCAAACTGGGGTGGCGTGGTGAGCAAAAGAATGATGGATTAAACCCAGATCTTTGTGACTGTGGGAGTAGGTTTGCAATGTTCAGCATTCTGTCCATCATCTGTTCTTTTTGTCTTTGTCGCCAAAAGGGCGAAGGGTATGACAAGACTTAGGTCCTGTGCTCACTGTGTTACTGGATTCAAGGTAGCCTGGCTGATGAGGGGTGATACCCCCTAAAACTGGCCCCATGATGCTTGGTTCTGGTCCAGGGAGGTCCTGGCATGGTATTTCCGGCTGGACTGTTCCCATGGGGAGCAGGGTCAAGACTGATTTGCATATGGCTGGGTCCAAACCTGGGGTGGTGTGGTGGACAAAAAAAGGATGGATTAAACCCAGATCTCTGCGACTGGGGATGAATGTTTGCATTGTTCTGCATTCCATCCATCATCTGTTCTTTTTGCCTTTGTCAGCCTAAGTGGGAAGGGCATGCCCAGAAGTAGGTCCCATACCCACTGCGCCACTGGATTCAAGCTATCTTGGCTGATGAGGGGTGATTCCCTGAAACCGGTCCCAGAATGCCTGTTTTCAGTCTAGGCAGGACCTGGCCTGGCAGTTCGGGCTGGACGATTCCCATGGGGGGCATGGTCAAGACTGATTTGCATATGGCTGGTTCTAGACTTGATTGGCGTAGTAAGCAAAATGAGAAAAAACTATGTATTAAACCCTTATCTCTGTGACTGGGGGTGAATGTTTACATTGTACAACATTCTCTCCATTATCTGTTATTTTCACCTGCTGTCCATCAGATTGCTATAGGGTATAGCCTCTACAACTCTGGCTGGGATAACCCCTGATATTTTTAGGGACCTCTGCCAGTACTGCAGAGTTCTCAGTTACTTTTGAGGAGCGTTTGTGTGAGAAAACAGGGCTAATTGCAGAGGCCCCCTTAATTTTTACCCCCATTTTTCACTTTTTGCTGGTTTTTTCCTGACTCTGATGGTGCCCTGGGTACTGCTAAACAGTCCCGTGGCCTGTGCTCTGTATAAAATGAGTATGCAAATTAGGCTAATTATAATTGGCTAAGTCAACCTACCTATAAGTCATTAGTATATGGTATGGACTGTAGGTTTAGGGATTCCAGCGTATGTGGAGCCCCCATAGGTGCATTGCTGAGGTGCCCAGTGTCATTTTAAAAGCAGGCCTGCCTTGCTGGCTGCTTTTAAGTTTAAGTTACATGAAAATTTAACTTTGGAATTAAAAGTAGTTCAAAAATCTTAAACTATAGCATTTTTACATATAAGTCACCCCTAAGGTGTTCCCTATGTGCCCCTAGGGTTGGGTGCCATATAACTATAAGCAGGGACCTTATAAAAATAATTTTATAAGCCCTGGTGAGGTAAAACAGCCACATTCATTTTCCCCTCATTGTCGTAAATGGCCTCCATAGGCTAGAATGGGGAGAATTTATTTTAATTTATTAAGTCCCCTTAAGTGACAGATACAACAAGTTTGGTATCAAATTAATTGTTATAATAAATTCCACAAGTTACAATTTTGGGGTTTACTATAACATGTTCAGGTAAAGAGTTTTAAACTTTACCTGAAAAGTTGCCAACTTCAGCCCTGCAGTTATTTGCTGCTTTGCTCTGATTGACCAGCCTCTGGCAGTCTGGTCAGGCTGCCTTGATGAGGTGTGAAGTGGCCTGGCTCAGCACAAAGAGATGTGCCTGGAGGAGGAGACCTTCCCTCAGCAGATGGGGAAGCAGGAAGGAGAGGGGCTGCCAAACTGGTCTTCAAAGAAAGGGAAGGACATTTGGAGAAACCCAGCACCTCCCTCACCCAGGCAATTAGGTGCCCCCTGATTAGGTTAGGAGAGGGGTGTGTTTAAGATTTTTAGCCACCAGTGGGTGGGCTCAGCCAGAGGTAACCTCCAAAATCTGTTTCAGCCATAATGGATTTTTTGAGTAATGTTGCTCCCTGAGATTGATTTTTGCCACACTTCCCAGGAAGTGGTCATCACAGGGGGAAGGACCCTGCACCTGATTGGAGAACCAGGACCCCCCCGGTTTTTCACCAGGAGTAAGGATAAAACTGGCAGACCTGCACCCACACCTCAGATCCCTACCAGGAAGAACTACAGGAGAAGAAGGACTTCCCTGCTGCACCTGGACACTGCACTCTAGAGGACTGCACCAGCTGCACACTTGGGCTTCACCATAAGAAGGACTTTGCCTGGCTTCAGATGGTTCAGGGAGGGACTCGCTGTTTGCTACAGGTGAAAACTTGCTAACCAGAATCCCCTGCTCCAACTCGTGAAGAGGCTGGTCAGCTGACCACTGTCCAGTGTCCAAAAAGGAGTTTGCACCAGGTGCATTCTGGGAGTTGTAGTCCACACCCTCAAGGAGCATCTTGGAGCTTCTAGAACCTTGGGGTGAGCTGTGGACCTCATAAGAACCTTAAAAGAACATCGGGGGGGCGTGGCCGGGCCACGAAACAAGTGCAGAGGCGGTCCCGGAGGGGCGACGGGGGCGAGAAGACAGCCGAACAACACACCGGGTTCGGTGCCCCTCCACCCGTACAACAGCGGCGACACGGAATCATGTCCGGGGACCCCGTAGGAGCGGGACGCAAGGCAGGAAACTCGCGACTCGCCCCAGGCCGATAAGGCCTGACAAAAGGGGCGGAGTCGCGTCTTCGGAAGACCTTGGACGGCGTGCCCGCAGCGGCAAGGAGCAAGCTGAACAGGCCGCAGGGACTGCGGGAGCCGTGACGACCCGCATCCATCTCCCTACAACGCCAACAAACACCCGCAGACCTTCGACCCCCCCACAGGGAGACGGGGAGACGCAGCAAAGGGGTGCGGCCCCTTCGACAGCCGGGAGAGAAACCCGGCCAGAGAGGTAGGATCGAATCTCTTCAAAATAAGAACGGCATCGCCGGAGGCAGAGGCACGACTTCTCCCCTCTTTTCCATCACAGAGGGACAACAAAAACCCTCCCGCTGGGATAATAAACTTTCGCCCCCCCCCCTCCAGACAGCTAATACTGAGGAGGGCAGAGGGGCACGACGGGAGGCACGTGGAGGTGAAGAGACGAGAGGGGTGAGCGACTGGAGGGGCATCGGAGATGAGGAGAGCCAGAGGGAACCAAGAGAACAGAGATACAGGAGAAGGGAGAGGACTGGCACCAGTGTAAGAAATCAAAGCCTCCATCGCTTATACTTATACTTATACTTAGCGCGGGCTACTGACGGGGACAGCCGAAGAACCCCTGTTCAGAAAGACCTGGAGGAAAGTAAATCAGCCCCTTCCCCCTCCCCCCCTCAGCTATTTAACGTCAACCACTGAAGAATCAACCTTGGCAGACACAAGTCACAGCTCTCCAACAATAAGGGCCAATGTAGGCTCAACAACGACCCCATGGCAACTCCTTGAATATAACCTTCTCTGCCCCATAGACATAGACATTGACATTGACAGGCCTCTGCCATTTACAAAAAACGCTAGGAGGATACACTAAAGAGAATGAGGGCAAAAAAGATATACGGAGAACAATAAATAAGTGAACGCGGAGACAGGAGGAGGGAAGGAAAGAGGGGGAAGTCAAGTCTATCACCAGCAACCAAAGACCCAGAAAAACGAGAAGAGACAATATAAATTAGAGACCAGGCTGGCACAGAACATCTATATCCTTATCGGTATCCACGGAGGGAGACTCGGGCCCCACGTGGCCAGACTCTGCAGACAATTGAGGCGATGCCCGGCAACAAACCGAACCATAAACCTGTCAGCAAGCCTGCACGACAACTAATATTCTCAGAAGCGCTACAACACAAACGCCTAACCCCCACAAAGATAAACCCTCAAACATCGCCACCTTTAAACGAGTCCACCACGATGTCTGATAAAGATCAATCCACAACTATGGACAGGATACTACAAGAGATCACCACCGTCAGCCGCCGCATAGAGGGGATGGACGCCTCTATAACTTCATTGACACTAGAAACCAAATCCATGCGATCTGACATTGCAGGCTTTCAATCTAGAGTGACAGGGCTAGAGCAACGCATGGGATCACTAGAGACGCAGATCAACACGTCTCAGGAGCGAGAACAAGACTTCATCTACCTCAGGAGCAAACTAACGGACATGGAGGACAGGAGCCGGAGGGACAATATCCGCGTACTTGGGATCCCGGAAAACGAAGAAGGCTCGGATATGCAGGCTTTTCTGACCTCCACTCTTCCAAAAATGATTTCATTGGACTTTGACCCGCCGCTAGAATTCCAACGGGCACACAGGATAGGCCCAAAACGCTCTGACAACTCCTCAAGGCCCCGCCCAATCATCGCATGCTTGCTGCGGCATAATCAAACCCGACAAATACTCCAAGTAGCACGCAATCACGGCCCTTTCCGAATAGACCAGCACGAGATCCGAATAACCGCCGATTACTCCAAGGAAACCAACGAACGTAGAAAGGCTTTCCTAGCCCTACGACCCCAGCTTCGCAAACTAGAGATGAAATACGGTCTCTTTGACCCTGCAAGAATGTGGGTTACCAAAAATGGAGTATCCAAGGACTTTTATAACCCCGACGAATTGAGACTCTTCCTTGACTCTTTCCAATCCCAGCCTATGGACTCTCTCAACACAGACAGTGAGTATGACATTGTAGGAGGCAGTGATAGGGCCGAAACCCCCCACTCGGGAATGGAAAAGGTGAAGACGGCTCTACACGACACCAGAGCCAGTCATAGAGGTAGAGACATGGATAGACTAACCAGATCACATGATGACAGGGGTCAGATTTTACACGCAGTAGTAACCCACACCCAACTATCGGAGAGAGACAAATCCCGCTCCCCTTTAAAGCCTACAACTGGATCTTCTTGAGAAGGTAACGCGACAAGACGACTTGTGGGACTATCGCTAGAGAGTCGAAAATAACATCTATAGACTCCACGGAAGGATGAGTACCTTTCCAGATCATATGTGTATTACTATTGTAATTGTCTAAGACTGCTAGTATCAATGTTAAAACCAGATACATGAAAAATCTATGTTCTTTATGACTAGAGCCGAGGCCCTATAATGGAAAACTACCAGTAAATCGTTATTTGCCCTCAGTACACAACAGATGATGATTACTAGAACAGGGATCAGACCCCACCAACTCCCTGTATGTTGAATAAGGGCCCAGTCCCGACCCTATAACCCTATAACAAGGTAACAAGGTAACAGGGGCATTAAACAGATAACAAAAAATAAACACTAACTAACTATCATGGAACTTACCTTATATTCCACACACTACAAAATATCTCATGGTAGTAAACAACAAAGTATGTGAAATCTTCCTAATACACACCACACTCGACCAGCGCTGACATTAGAACCATTTAGCCCCCATTATCACCCCAAGGGATGGGACTAGACCACGTAAAGATAAATTAATTCCAATACAGGGACACACAATACGATATAACCTGAGACATATCAAAGCTCCCATTACTTGACTTTACTTTATTCTACAATAAGAAAATGGGGAAAAAAATAAAAAATAGAACACAAGGACATAATACAACATAATACCGCATAACAAAGCGAAATAATATGACATTCTACACTGCTACTCCACACCACATTATAACATCACAATGTAAATTATAAACTATTAGCTATTCCTTTCCCCGGATGTTCGTACCTACCCCCATCCTAATCATTATTACTATCTTAAACTATCATCTACAACAGAACGACTATGATGGTGGCACATACCAAGTAAGACCTTAGTAGGTCAGTATTATGATGTAATAATACACAGCAAGGAGTTAGTAATAGGATGAGATACGCATTATCCTCGCGTAACCCGGGGCTCAGCTACACTCATTACCTATCCTACGATTAATAGAGAGACGCTTGGCATAATGGCTCCTAACATGATAATGTGAGAAGATACCAGGATATGTTATGTTGATCAACCTAATATGTCATAGAAACATTGTAAGGCGAGACGAGACGAGGCAGTGTTATAGTTGAAAAGAAATGCTCCGGAAGTATTATATTATATTGTATATTGGTATCTTTATGTACCCATGCATACGCGAGAACTGTAATACTCTGTTTGAGCTCTTTCCCCCCTCCTTCGTCCTGCCCCCCCCCCTCGCCAGCCGGTCTCGGTCTTTCTGTCTGCCCAGTCCCTACTTTAATATACGACCCTATCTTATGAACTCCTAAACATCCTACGATACCATACAACATCAAGTACTAGGCACAACATCCTAAACACCATACCCCATCAACACCCGACACCCCCCCTCCTCTCCAGCGCCGCCCAGGTACTATAGTTATTAACCGACCATTACTTCTGCCAATATACACTTTAGTTATATAACTAATACACTAGCCACTAACCACCGATGAACAGATCCACTTCCCGATACATAAACATAAGCACTGCTGTGTACCCCCCCCACCCCCCCTTATCACCGACATATCAATAACTGGCTGTCTGTTGTTTCCCCCCTCGCCCCCCCGATCGAGATCGCCCGACGGCACGAGAGCTCCGAGAGAAATCGGTCCCGCCGTTTACAGACCTACGAACGAAGGAGGTTGGACTCCTAACCAACCTCCCTCATCCCTATCCTTCTCCACTTCTTCCCCCCAATTGCACGCTCTCTTGCTATACTCTCAATCTCAACTTCAGCACACGCATCCATCCCTTCCCCCTCCTTCTCCCTCTTTTCTTCTCCCTCTCATTTCTCCTTGTCTTCTTTTCCCCTCATATTTCCCCTCCATCTGGCTCTCGTCCTACTTATATTGCCTCTCTTCCTTCACCCTCTCCTCTCTCTTCTCTTTCTTCTCCAGAGGACTCCCTTGGCCTCCACCAGCTGCTAACCCCCGTATAAAATAAAACACTGTATCATATCGAAACACAACTCCCACTCTAACAACTAAGTCAATATCTCCCACCCTCCCTCCCCCCCCCACCAACACCAACCCCGGAACGAGGGTGCTTACTCACAATTATCCAAGATGTCGAAGTCCCACCCTCAAGCGACGCGACCATTACGCATACTCTCTTGGAATGTACACGGCATGACGAGCTATGTTAAGCGGAAAAAGATACTGTCCTATCTTCAATCCAAAAAAACAGATATAGCTCTGATTCAAGAGACTCACCTTGACACCCTGGAATCCAGTAAACTTAAACGGGATTGGGTAGGGAGGGTTGCCTTCAGCTGCCGTCCAACGAGTCAGGAATCTGGAAGTAACAGACCCCGCAAATGTGGAGTGGCGATACTAGTGCGTAAATCTCTCCCGGTCACTATCATTAAAACCTGGAATGATACGGAAGGAAGGTATATATTTGCTAAACTAAAACTAGGGGACACTGTTTTATGCGTGGGATCCATTTACGCACAAACCGGCCCAAAACGCCCATTCCTTCTACAGCTAAATCGCCTCCTGACAGAAATCGGAACTACTCGATACATAATCGGGGGAGACTGGAATCTCGTCCAAGACGCCATAATGGATAGGACAGGCCCTGTTGATATATGTTACAATCACGACAGAGCGCTTCTGACAGACCTGACCACCGACGTCGGTCTGGTGGACTGCTGGAGAATACAACACCCGAAAGATAAGGAATATACTTTCCTATCCACCGTCCATGGCACCCAACCGCGTCTGGATTATTTCTTAGTATCACACACTGTAATCCCTCATATACAAGACACCTGCATCCTAGACAGCGGGCTCTCAGATCACTCCCCAATACTAATCCGGATCCAGGTGGGACTCTCCTTCTCTGGTCGTAAACCATGGCGATTGGCTGTACACAGATACCGCTCTCCCCAAGGGAAGGAACAATTAAAAGCTCATGTAGCTACATACATGGCCGAGAATACAGGCACTGTATCCTCAAAAAGGATCCTATGGGTGGCAGCAAAAGCAACCCTAAGAGGGAATATGATGCGAGATGCAGCACTGGCCAACAAAGACAGAATAGCCCGCCAAACCACGTTAGAGACCACGATACAGGACCTCACTAAACAATATACCGCCCAACCATCCCCTAGGCTGCAACACGCCTTAGAACAGGCCCGCATGGCACACAATGAACTCTATACATCTCAGGCGGAATACGCACTGCAAAAATTGCGAGGCCGCCATTACGAACAAGGGGAAAAAGCAGGTCGCCTCCTAGCGGCGCAGCTCCGACAAAGAGAGGCAGCCTTTGCCATTGCGGCCATAACATCTTCTTCAGGAGCAGTGCTAACTCGCCCACAAGACATTGTAAACGAGTTCGCCAAGTACTACCGACATTTGTACACTCCTGAAACAACGACAGATCAAACACAAATGGAGACATTCCTTACCGCGGCCAATCTACCCCGTCTGTCTGAGGCAGGCAGGGCGCTCTTGGACGGTAACATAAGCAAAGAAGAGATAACCCAAGTTATAACAAGCCTCCCCTACCATAAATCTCCAGGAGAGGACGGATTCCCTGCGGAATTCTATAAATGGGCTGGGGAGGAGGCAATAACCGCAGTACATGAAGCACTGACGGAAGCATGTTAAGAAGGCTCCCTGGGCGCTCTATCCAATAAAGCCACGATTGTCATCTTGCCTAAGCCAGGGAGAGACCCCCTTCTCTGCGGCAGTTACCGTCCTATCTCCCTTTTGAATGGGGATGTCAAACTCCTAGCCAGTGTTCTAGCAGCGCGGCTCCGCAAGGTGATACCATCATTGATTCACAATACCCAAGTAGGATTTGTACCAGGCCGTACCTCCAGAAATCATATGCGAACTCTTTGCCATACACTGTTAGAATCCATACAATTACCTGACGAAGCCCTAGCCCTGTCCCTAGACGCGGAGAAAGCATTCAACCGCATTGAGTGGTCCTACCTATTCACAACCATGAAGCATTTTGGCCTGGGGGAACAATTTATCTCTAAAGTACGTTTATTATATGACCACCCCACAGCACAGGTTAACTGTGGGGGCATCATGTCAGACCCATTCCGTATTGGAAGGGGCACACGCCAGGGATGCCCCTTGTCGCCACTTCTATTTCTATTGGCCATGGAACCCCTAGCTGCCACCATACGAAATTCTCACCAAATAAAAGGGATCCATATCACCGGGGGCATATCCAAAATCTATCTCTACGCAGACGACATTCTGTTAACAATGTCCGATCTAGAAACCTCGCTCCCAGCACTACTTTCCACTATAGAAGACTTCGCATCCCTATCTGGATATCGGGTAAACTGGGATAAAAGTGAGGCACTACCATTATCCCGCATAACGACGAGGGCAGCGATACATGGCCTCCAATTCAAATGGACCCCGACCCGCCTTAAATATTTAGGAACGTTCATTAACCGAGGTCTAGAACATATGGTCAGGGACAACATAGACCCCCTTATATCTAAAATGAAACAAGACTTTGCCAAATAGTCCCTACTAGGCCTGTCCATGTGGGGCAGGACACAGGCGGTCAGAATGGTCACCTTACCACGCTTCACATACGTGCTAGGCATGCTCCCCCTACAGATACCTCTTTCCTCACTCCGATTAATAGACGCATCCATAAGGGCCTTCGTCTGGGGCTCCTCACGCCCAAGACTGAAACCTGCAATAATACTGGCACGACGGCCCTACGGAGGAATAGGACTACCCTCAGTAGAACAATATTCTCTGGCCCTACAACTCTCACAGCTAATATATACACTTCCGGATATAGCCGATCCACCGCAATGGGTGATCACAGAGAAACTCCTATATGGACAGTATACGGAGATGGGAGGAACATACGCCGACCATGTTCCCTTAGCTAACCCCATCCTCAAGGTTACAAACACAGCGTGGTGCAGAGCCCATCGACTACTAGGAGTAGACCCCTCACTGCATACTCAGGCTCCCATAGCAGGGAATAAAAGCATTAAAATAGGAGGGAATATTCTCAGATGGCCCCAATGGTCCGAGGCAGGTATCCACAATATATCTCACATAATAGATGGAGATAGCTTCCGCACATTCGCCTCCCTCCAGGAAGAATTTGGTATCCAAAGTAACCAGGAGTGGCGATATCTACAGCTCAAACACTGTATGCGGAGAACATTAGGAACCCCCCCATGGATGCTCAAAACCTCACCCATCGTCACCTATCTTCAGAAATGGGCCCGACAAAAAGGCGTCTTGGCTGGCCTCTATGCCGAATTAACTAACCACCTTTACTCTCAGCCTTTACTTGAACGACTACGCTTAAAGTGGCAGGATATACTAGAGATAACCTACACGGACGAAGAATGGCCAGACATACTAGAAGCCCTCGACAGGGGCGTACGTGAAGCACGCCTGAAATTTTGCCTATTTAAAATCCTTCAGGGGTGGTACTGGACCCCCATTAAACTCTTCAGGGCAGGGTTGATACCGCACGCGAACTGTTGGAGATGCACAGAGCCATATTGTGACCAACTTCATATTGTTTGCCACTGCCCAACGGTACAGTCACTATGGGACGCGGTACGCCTCGCCTTATCGGACTTCATACAGATACCAAAACCGACCCCACCAGCATTTATCATGCTACACGACATTCGCCCGTATCCCTCCCTATCGCGGGCACATAAACGATTAATTCATACGGCGCTTACCACGGCCAAAATATGCATACTCCGGCACTGGAGATCTAGCATTGCCCCCACACCCATAGAATGGATGACGGCCATGTATCAAACGGCTACCCATGAACGAGTGATTTATAACCTACAGGACCAAGCAGAACAATTTGCGGAGGTCTGGCGCCCATTCTTGAAGAGACCATGAAGCGGCTGGTGGATGACCAACGGATGACCAATGTTCAATGTTCAATGATTAGGGAATATCAATTACCAATCATCCTCTGAGAATCCTAGACCCCGGAAACACATTTAATCTCCTACTGTCCTGTCAAAGCCCAGCTCACCTGAGTTCTTGTTCAGTTCTGATGGAGGTTGAAGACAATCCGACCCCACCCTGAAACTGCTTGTTCCAGCACACTAGTTTTTAACACAGTGCACTAAGAACAGAAGCTCAAGGGTAGGGGGGAAGTGGATAAAATAAAAAAGAGAGACAACACCGTTCTTGCGTTTCCACTGTTGAAGTGCTGCACAAATCTGCGGCCCTTTCTGACTTCTGTAGAAACTGGTGCCTAATGAAACATAAACAAAGAACAGATAAGTGCAACCTATTCCTAAATGGGTTCCTGACTATCCCTTTATTTATTAGAAATTCTCTTCTAAAAGTACCTCTTGGATCCTGGTCTCGAGTTTCCAGGTTTGGAATGTGTTACTGCTCTGGGATGTGCTTTCTATTACTGTAAAGCTTCTAAAACATTAAACAAATACCGTTATCAGAATTACCAATATCAAACATTCATCTTAATATAACTAAAGCCTAAATTCCCAATAGCAGACTCACTTTTCCCATATCTCCAGAATCTTTTGGAAAACAAATACTGTACTTTTACATCAAAATACAGCATGTAATTTGTGCAAGTCCTTGATTTACTGTTTGCCTTGCTGTTAATGGTTTCCACTGTTCGATTCTTAAAAGTTCCATAAAAAAAAAACAATGTTTGTTTCACAAAGCTCCGCAAGGTATTCTTGCAACAAAGAGCCTGAATCACAATGTTCGTGGAAGGTATCTTGCTTCAAACCGTCCACACACGAATCCAGAAATTGTTGTCAAAGTTCCTTCAGGTAATAAAAAGTTTTGCACTTACTTGTTGCTGGCAAGAGATACTGATCAGTCTAACCTTGTCTTCTTTCTCTTTTGCAGGTTGTTTGTAGGAGAGAGGCTGAGGCAAGGAGGAACCGGAAACCAGAAGAAGGAAGAGCCAGCAGCTGCGCCCATTGAAGCCAATGAAAGTCTGTAGAGAGCAGGAGTGCCAGCGCCGAGGGATCTGTTCTCAGGTAAGCGGGAGGTAGACGAGCACAAGCACTGGGTGAGGCTCGGGGGCTGCCTTTTATAGACAGGGCTGGGTGTGGTTCGAAGAGCTGGGTGTGGTTTGAAGGGCTGGGTGTGGTCCTCACATGCTGCACATGTTCTTGAAAGGTGAGCAGAGCTGGGTGTGGTTTGAAGGGCTGGGTGTGGTCCTCACATGCTGCACATGTTCTTGAAAGGTGTGCAGAGTTTCAGTTATTATGCAAATGAGTTGAATTAACACATGGCCTAGGGAGGAGTGTTTTAAAGAAGCCTTGGTAAAAGTAAGGCCCAATGTGTAAACAAAACAGCACATTAAACAACATACACAGAAGCCTAAGGGGGGGGGGGGAGGTGAGATAACAAGAAAGGGTTTGAATAGTAAGTTTAAAAGGGAGCTATTACAGAACCCACTAGTGCAGTGAGAGGGGACATGCTCTTTGCTGTGCACAAACCCTAACAGTTGCCCCCCTCAAAGGCCCTCCTACAGGACGGGGTTTTCCTGGGTTTTTTAAATAAAACCGTCTAATCAGCTGTGGGGCATGTACATATGATGCTGGTTCCCATGAATTCTCAGATTCATCATATCCTTTCCATTCTACTAAATAAAACAGACGTCCACTAATTCTTT
This sequence comes from Pleurodeles waltl, assembly GCF_031143425.1. NCBI lineage: Eukaryota > Metazoa > Chordata > Amphibia > Caudata > Salamandridae > Pleurodeles > Pleurodeles waltl. The sequence goes on along the minus strand of NC_090446.1, from coordinate 163,292,028 downwards.
TTGAGTCTTTTATGTTTTTCACTTCATATTCTAGATTTCCCTTAATTGGTATGGGTGGAGGTGGTGGTTCAGGTCGGGTTTTTGGGTTGTACGGCTTAAGCAAGGACACATGGAATGTAGTATGTACTGGATATTCTTTTGGTAAATCTAATTTTACTGTTACCGGGTTTACTATGGCAGTTATACTAAAGGGTCCAATGAAACGTGGTTGCAGCTTTCGGGATCCCTCTATGTTTAGGTTCTTTGTGGAGAGCCATACCTTGTCACCAATTTTATACATTGGGGCCTCAGATCTGTGTTTGTCTGCTTGTCTTTTCATGCTTTCCTTGTACTTTAATAAATGTTTCCTGGCTTTGTCTTGTATGTCACCTAACCTCGTTAGTCTATCCGTTACTGTAGGCAACAGGGACTCTTCTAACAAAATGGGTATAGCTCTTGGATGATACCCCTGCAAGAAATAGAATGGTGAGCAAAGTAGAGCTAAATGCTCAGTATTATTATAAACAAACTCCGCTACAGGGAGAGCTTCCAACCATTCACTAGAATAATCAGCCAATAAACAACGTAGCGTTTGAAGTAAGGTTTGGTTCAGTCGTTCAGTCTGTCCATCTGTCTCTGGGTGGAAAGCAGTGGATAATGCCACATCTATTTTCAGTTTTTCACATAATTTTTTCCAAAATCTAGAGTTGAACTGGCTCCCTCGATCTGACACCACTTTGCTTGGCAAACCATGTAAACGCACAATTTCCCTTATAAAAATATCGGCAAATTCTGCCGCCGTGGGTAATTTCCGTAATGGTACAAAATGTGCCATTTTAGATCAAAAATCCACTATAACCAACACTGTTGTGAAGGATTTTACAGGTGGTAAGCCTACAATAAAGTCTACGCTCACAGTGTGCCAAGGTTGCTTGGGTGTTGGCATTGGTATTAACAAGCCGTCAGGGGCCTTATGAGAAGATTTATGTCTTGCACAAATTGGACAGGTAGTGACAAATTGCTTAATGTCCTTTCTTATAGTGTCCCACCAAAAGTGTTTTTGCACATTTTCCAGGGTTTTTACCCAACCAGGATGACCTGCCAACGGTGAGGTGTGATGCCAAATTATCACCTGTGTTTGTAATTCAGAGGTGGGCACTAACAGCATGTTGTCGTGATACAATAAACCTCGTTGTATTGTGTTATGGGAATCCTTTAACCAATCCTAAGGTGCTATTTGCATGTGTGCATTATATAGATCTGTGATGAAATCCTTCTGTTGTACTGGTGCCAAAAACTTTTGGGGAGGAATAATGGGTTCTCCTATTTTATCTTGTTTCATGTCTGAGGTATGTCCGTATCTAGATAACACATCAGATTGAATTTGTTGTGCACCTGGTCTATAGGTTATAACAAAGTCAAATGTGCTAAAAAAAATTAACCAGCGCATCTGACGTGGTGTTAGTGCTTTAAGTGATCCAAAAAACTGTAGGTTCTTATGGTCAGAAAAGATTGTAACTGGGTACTTGGCTCCCATTAAATGATGCCTCCATTCTGAAAAGGCTACTTTGATAGCTAGTAGTTCCCTTTCAGCCACAGTGTAATTTTGTTCAGCTGGTAATAACTTTTTGGAATAGAAGGCTATAGGATGTAACTGGCCATCTACTATATCTCGTTGAGAGAGAACTCCTCCTAAAGCTACTTGTGAAGCATCCGCTTCAACAAAAAAGGGCAAGTCAGGATCAGGATGTTTCAGAATTGGGGCTGAAGTGAACTTTTGTTTTAGGAGTTGAAAGGCGTGTGCCGCCTCATCAGTCCAAAGAAATCGTTGCCCTTTCCGCAACAAGGTAGTTATTGGGGCGGCAATGTCTGCAAAATGTGCAATAAACCTCCTATAAAAATTGGCGAAACCCAGAAATTTCTGAATATCTTTTACAGAGGATGGTTCTGGCCAATCAGCAATAGCACTGATTTTCTTTACATCCATAGTTATTCCTTGAGGTGACAGGCAGTATCCTAAAAAGTCCACCTTGCTGACATTAAAAGTACACTTTTCTAACTTAGCAAAAAGATGATTTTCTTTTAACTTTGATAATACTGCACGAACATGTTGGGTATGTTCTTCTGAGTTCTTAGAGTAAATGAGGATGTCGTCTATGTATACTATGACACAAACGTCCAGGAATTCGTGTAGGACCTCATTTATAAAGAACTGAAAGGCCGCAGGGGCATTACATAACCCAAAGGGCATTACTGTGTACTCAAATAAACCAAACTTTGTCTTGAAAGCTGTCTTCCACTCATCCCCCTCTTTTACTCGGACCAGGTGGTAAGCTCCCCGCAGATCTAGTTTAGTGTATACAGCAGAATGTCTTAATTGATCCAACAACACAGGTATTAGAGGAAGAGGATATTTATTCTTTATTGTAGCCTTATTTAGTCCTCTATAATCGATACACGCGCGCAGGGATTTATCCGGCTTCGGAATAAAAAAGAGTGGAGATGATACCGGAGATGTGGAATGACGGATGAACCCAGACTGTAGTAGGTCATCTAGGTAGGTTCTTAAGTATTTGGTTTCTTCGTCAGTCAAAGCATATACTCTGTTATTAGGTAAAGGGGCCCCTGGGATAAGATCAATACGGCAGTCATAAGACCGATGTGGGGGCAGCACACTAGCCTTTACTGGATCAAAGACGTCTTTAAAGTCAGAATATTCAGGAGGGAGACTTGGTTCATCTTGTGTAACACTAGCACAGTGTAATATTGTGCTCTGTTCTGTACCTGCTTCTTGATAGCAATTGGTTCTACAGAAAGAGGAATCCAAAGTAACAGTTCTGTTCACCCAGTCAATTTTTGGGTTATGAGTTGTTAACCAGGGTACCCCGAGAATCAAACCAAAATTAGGAGTATCTATCAGATCAAAGCTAATCACCTCTGTGTGCCCGTTCTGACAGACCATAACAAGTGGACTTGTTTGTTTTGTGATTAATCCAGAGGTCAATTCTGACCCATCCACTGCACATACTGCTTCTGGACAAGGCTTTAGGCACATAGGAAGTCCTAAGTTTTCAGCTAACTTATTATCCACAAAATTTCCTGTCGCGCCTGAGTCCAGTAGGACAGGGAGAGAATGCCTCACTTGGGTAGTAACAATTAAAACGACCTGAATTATGAAATGTCTAGGTATGTGCGGTACCATGAAGGCTGCAGCATTAGAGGTTTGATTAAAATGTTTTCTCGAACAAGTAACCTCTCCCCTTGTCGAGCTTAATCGTTTCCCGATTCAGTTGAGGAGGTGGAGGAAACAGCACCCTTTTGTGGAGTTTTAGGCTTTACTGGACATTCTCTGGCAAAGTGACCTGCCCTGCCACAATATAAACATAATTGAAGTTTTCTCCTTCTTTCTTTTTCCTCTGATGTGAGTGGACCTCTGAGTGTCCCTATTTGCATAGGCTCAGGTTCAGGGAGTTTATTATCTGTGTCTTTCTTCTCGTGTTTAATAAAAGTTAACCGTGATTCCAGTTTGTATTTATCTCCCTTTCTTTCTCCTAGTCTATGTTCTAATTTCACAACTAAATCTACAAAGTCCGAATAGTCTTCTGGCAAATCAACGATATGAGCCAGCGCGTCTTTTAACTCGTCTCTCAAACCTTTATAAAAAAGGGAGACACGCTTTCCTTCTGGTCACTGTGTCTCGGTGAGTAAACGATTAAAACTAGTGAGATAGGTCAATAAATCCTTGTTACCTTGTTTAAGATTTAAAAGCTCATTATCACTTGCCTGCATGAAAGTGTGTTTTGCAAAAAGGCTGGTCATGGTACGTTTAAATTGATTCCAATTATGGAGGATGGGATCATCTCTATCCACGAAAGGAATTGACCAATTGGCTGCTGTGCCACCCAAATAAGACAAGACGAATGCCACTTTCGTAGCATCAATAGGGAACTGTTGTGGCTTACAAACGAAGTGTAATTGACATTGATGGATAAAAACATGGAATTTGTTACTATCTCCATGAAAACGTTCAGGTGCTGCTAAGGGCACAGCATTAGGAACATTAACAGTAACCTCAACTGGGGGAGGCAAAGTTGTATGTTTTGATGGCGCCCCTGTCTCTGAGGTGGTTTTAAACAAAGGCGTAAAAGCTGTGTTCCACTGAGATCCCCTAAATTTATACCTGCTTAAATCCTGTTTTAAAGAGGTATTCTCCATCTTTAATCTCTCTATTTCCTCTTGCATATGTTGTAAGATGCCAGACACTGATTCATTATGAGCCAAGTCCTCATTTAGGGCCTGCGCCATATCCGTGACGTCAATGCCCTCTATTTCTTCCCCGGTATTCATCGTCCACCAGAACTGAAATTTTTTAAGGCTTGTGCTTCTGTCAAAGCCCAGCTCACCTGAGTTCTTGTTCAGTTCTGATGGAGGTTGAAGACAATCCGACCCCACCCTGAAACTGCTTGTTCCAGCACACTAGTTTTTAACACAGTGCACTAAGAACAGAAGCTCAAGGGTAGGGGGGAAGTGGATAAAATAAAAAAGAGAGACAACACAGTTCTTGCGTTTCCACTGTTGAAGTGCTGCACAAATCTGCGGCCCTTTCTGACTTCTGTAGAAACTGGTGCCTAATGAAACATAAACAAAGAACAGATAAGTGCAACCTATTCCTAAATGGGTTCCTGACTATCCCTTTATTTATTAGAAATTCTCTTCTAAAAGTACCTCTTGGATCCTGGTCTCGAGTTTCCAGGTTTGGAATGTGTTACTGCTCTGGGATGTGCTTTCTATTACTGTAAAGCTTCTAAAACATTAAACAAATACCGTTATCAGAATTACCAATATCAAACATTCATCTTAATATAACTAAAGCCTAAATTCCCAATAGCAGACTCACTTTTCCCATATCTCCAGAATCTTTTGGAAAACAAATACTGTACTTTTACATCAAAATACAGCATGTAATTTGTGCAAGTCCTTGATTTACTGTTTGCCTTGCTGTTAATGGTTTCCACTGTTCGATTCTTAAAAGTTCCATAAAAAAAAAACAATGTTTGTTTCACAAAGCTCCGCAAGGTATTCTTGCAACAAAGAGCCTGAATCACAATGTTCGTGGAAGGTATCTTGCTTCAAACCGTCCACACACGAATCCAGAAATTGTTGTCAAAGTTCCTTCAGGTAATAAAAAGTTTTGCACTTACTTGTTGCTGGCAAGAGATACTGATCAGTCTAACCTTGTCTTCTTTCTCTTTTGCAGGTTGTTTGTAGGAGAGAGGCTGAGGCAAGGAGGAACCGGAAACCAGAAGAAGGAAGAGCCAGCAGCTGCGCCCATTGAAGCCAATGAAAGTCTGTAGAGAGCAGGAGTGCCAGCGCCGAGGGATCTGTTCTCAGCTAAGCGGGAGGTAGACGAGCACAAGCACTGGGTGAGGCTCGGGGGCTGCCTTTTATAGACAGGGCTGGGTGTGGTTCGAAGAGCTGGGTGTGGTTTGAAGGGCTGGGTGTGGTCCTCACATGCTGCACATGTTCTTGAAAGGTGAGCAGAGCTGGGTGTGGTTTGAAGGGCTGGGTGTGGTCCTCACATGCTGCACATGTTCTTGAAAGGTGTGCAGAGTTTCAGTTATTATGCAAATGAGTTGAATTAACACATGGCCTAGGGAGGAGTGTTTTAAAGAAGCCTTGGTAAAAGTAAGGCCCAATGTGTAAACAAAACAGCACATTAAACAACATACACAGAAGCCTAAGGAGGGGGGGGAAGGTGAGATAACAAGAAAGGGTTTGAATAGTAAGTTTAAAAGGGAGCTATTACAGAACCCACTAGTTCAGTGAGAGGGGACATGCTCTTTGCTGTGCACAAACCCTAACATGTCCCCTCTCTCTCTCCCTAGCTACGCTCTCCTCTCCCCTTTCTCTCTTTTTTCTCTCTCTCTATCAATCCACAGGCCTCTAATTTTGACATATGCCCGAGACCCTGAACTACCCAACATAGTAATACAAGTCGCTTCCTAACACAAACAAGGACTGAGAAATCAACTCATATAAGACGTAGACACTCTCTAACCGACCTCACCATATCTAACATACATACTATCTACCCCTAGATAATAACTTGCTACAGACGGAGAAGTACAGAACGATTTACTCTTAGGCCTGAACAAGCTAGTCTCAGGATACAAAGACCCCCTGCCTACATCGAGTCTCTTCATCTTACATCCCCCCACGATTACCCTTCCTCTTTCTTCCTCTTTCTTCCCCTTCTCTCCCCCTCCCCATTTCATATGACTATTTCGTCTCTCCCCTATACCAAGATCAACACCCCCCACACAACCCTATCCTCGCTCCCCCTCCCCTTACCACCCCCCGCCACCTGTTTTCCATTTTTCTTCAAAATAAGGGTACAAAACTCAACTATGCAACTGGGAATTTTTACTTACCTGACAGTACATGCATATATGCTCACAACGGAAATAATTGTGATAAAAGAACAAAAACAATGTTTTGAAAGCTAAACAGTTTGTTTATATGCTGTATGTACCGCCTTATATATTCTTAATAAAACTTTTGAAACTTAAAAAAAAAAAAAAAGAAAAAAAAAGAACATCGGGAAGAAGATCCAGAAGTTTAGAGACATTTGGAGAACTTTTGGAAAAAAGCTCCATAAAGGGACTGACCTGCCCCGGCAACTCTAGCCGGTTTGCCTCAACTGCGACCCGGCCTGACTTGCAGGTTTGTCCCGATGAAGAAAATATCTGAAAAAGTGACTAAGTCCGAACGTAGGAAGTTGACCGCGACCTCCCAGGCAGTGTATCCGAAGAGGGCTCCAGGGATGTCGGATCAAGATTCAGGTTTGCCCCGGTCGAAGGATTTTCATCTCGAAAAAATGACTACGTCCAAAGGTAAATATCTCCAACGAGGGCTACTGTGACACGTATCCAAGGAAGAATTCCAGGAGGTCAGATTGGACTGGCGACTTGGTCCTCCTGAACAGAATCTTCAAGAAAACGACTAAGTCCAAATGTAAACTTTTAACCGAGGCCTCCAGCGAGATGTAGCCGAGCAGGGCTCCATCACGGTCGGCCAGAAACTTTGACTTTGCGCCAGTCGAGTTGCAACCAGATGACCAGAATGGCGCTATTCGTTTCTAAGCGCTAAAAAGCATTCATTATCTTGTTCCCCTTATCCGATTTTAATCATCTTGGTGTCATTTTAAAGATAAAAATATAATCGAGTTTTAAAAATTGGTGTTGGATTTTTATTGTGTATTGCGTTTTACTTATTTACTGGTTTGTGATTTTGAAATGCTTTACACATATGTCTCCTAAATTAAGCCTTGTCGTTCGTTGCGAAGCTACCAAGGGTTGAGCTGGGTTTAATTTACTTGAGACCTAACTTGACCTAAGTGGAGGTTAGTGGCCTATTGCTAAGTGTAGGTACTTACCTGCCCTTACCAATAACCCATTTTCCAACACTTTGTCACTGAAATGTTTCAGGCAACCATGCATAAAAGATTTTTGTTTTCCAAGTAGGAGTTTGTGTTTTAAAAACAAGTTAAATGACCCTGACAACCTGCAAGCTTTTTAGTAGGGTGTAGGGATATATCTTTTTAGAATTTTGTTTCAATTCAGGTTTTTCCCAGGGACCCCAAAATATAATCAGACCATCTGCACTAAATAGGTTGATTTTCCGATGCACCTACACTAAAGACCTCAACCCTGTGGGCTGTCAGTGTAGGTTCTTTGATGATAGAGCAAGTGGCTCCCTTTGGGAGCAGGGTCAAGACTAATTTGCATAGAGCTAGGTTCAAACTGGGGTGACGTGGCAGACAAAATTATGATGGATTAAACCCAGATCTGTGACTAGGCGTGAGTGTTTGAAAAGTTTCAACACTCCGTCTATCATTTTATTTTGTGATATTGCATTGTGCACCCTAAGTGGCTAGGGTATGCTCAGATGTGGGTCCCTTGCTTGTTGCACCACTGGATTCAAGCCATCCTGGCTGATGAAGCGAGATACCCTGGAACTGGCCCCAGGATGCTTGAATCCAGTCCAGGGAGGATGTGGCTTGGCAGCTCGGGCTGGACTGCTCCCATTGGGAGCAGAGTCAAGACTGATTTGCGACTGGAGGTGAGTATTTCAAAAGTTTCAATATTCCGTCCATCATTTTATTTTGGGATATTGTCAAGTGGGAGCACCACCATCATAAGTATGATGATCTGTCTGACCATCTTAAACTTCAAAGTTAACTGACTCACATAGAAATCACTAAACCTTTTCACTCAGGCATAGCATGATCAAAATGTTTGCTAAGTTATGTAATACCTCACGAAGCTTGAGATAACAAAATGAATGATGAATAAAACTAGGTGCCAAGCCTTCTCTTGCTACAGTGTTAGAACAGGGATTTCAATGAGCTCCCTCACACCTAACTCAGCTCCCGACTATTCAAGAAGGATTCTGAAGACCCTCCTCTACAAGCCATACCTCATAAAGGTGTAGTGTACTGGATGATGGACCCCTGCTGGTAACTCATTACTTATCCTCCTTTCGTCTCCCCTCTTTCACCACCATCTCATCTCAACTGAGACCCTTAAATTTATCCAGAACTCCACTGCCTTGTAGCTAGGGTCATGCCACATTTCTCCTCATGCAAACATACATTAATACACCCCAGTTTCATTAATTTCAGTTGTGTTTAATTATTGTGAGAATATTTACCTTTTCTGGTACTGAATAGTCGGCATAACAGAAGTACAATAGAAAACCTATAGAAACAAAATGGCGTTATTAAACGAAAAGATGAGAAGCATGTTCCAACAATTTGCATAATATATTATAAATCTGTAGCATGAGTGAAGATGCAGATAATTAAAAGCTGTTGCAGAAGGCAACAAAAGAACATTTGTAAAAAAGTCTCTTAAAATTCCCAAGACAACAAATCAAATTAAGAGACATGAGGCTTACAATCTGACTGTAAAATGGGTTTAAGTAGGCACAGAAACATGGTCAAATGTAGATCAGGATTCTAGGTGATTTACAATGTGTGCCTTTAAGACTTATCGGCTTGATTTGCCTAGAAGTTGTTGAGTGGCAGGTAGATATTTACACAAATGTTGCAACTGTGGTCAATGGTATTTTTGTTTTCCAGAAGGATTCAGTTATTTAACTTTTGCAAAAGAAAGTGCACCGGCTTTAGAGAAGGAAAGGTTAGTGGAGAAAGGGAAGACGTTGATGGAAAAATCTTCAGACCTGGGCAACAATTTAGCTGTACTCCATTGTATCACATCCAGCTTCAAGAATCAAAAGCTAAGCAGCCCCAAATCTTTACTGGTTTAACTTGCCGTCTTCTCCCATTGATTTGGTTTATGTTTTTATATTTCTGAATTGATTTTATTACATCTTCAGATTGAATTTTAGCCTCAATTGTTGACCTTCAAAAAGCTCAAGACTCAGGGCCTCATTACGAGTGTGGTGGTCCGAGAACGACCACACTCGCATTGGCGGTTAGACCGCCACACTCCACACAGTCCGACTGCCCAATTACAACCCTGGCAGGCTTAGCATGGGCAGTGTATGGGGCCCCCCTGCCCAGCACCATCGGAATGTGCACTGTCTGCTTTGCAGACATTGTGCATTTCAAGGGTGTTAGTCGGCCCCCTCTGTGCTACGAGATAGCACTCCGCTTCTTTAAGGGAGCAGAGTGCTATCTCATAGCACTGTTCCTGCCGGTCTGACCAGACTGGTGGGAACATTGTAATATTGTAATAGGGCAGGGGGATACCACCGCAATGGTGTTGGCGTCCACCCCGCAAGTTTGGCGGTCCCGCGGTGTGAGTGCCAAACTCCTCATTAGGCCCTAAATAATTCATACATGAGGTGCAGCAACACTCTGCTTGTGGGTTGTTAAAAAAGTGAAAGTAAATGAACAAGTAAAAAAAATATGCATGTCAATGATTGGCTGCATTATAGGAAAAATGTCATAGGACTGTCTAAAATTGCACACATGTCCATTTACGACATGTAGTGCAAGAATATATATTGAAGATAGGGACATTTTTACTCAAAACGTTAGACAATGTATCCCCATAAGTTGTGTGAACATACTAGGGTAATGTTACAATCAATGTCAGCATAATGGTAAAAACAAATGTTTTGTCTCAACACCATCTATGCAGCCTACGCGACAGCATAATGCCAATTTCTGAAAGCCTGAAGAAATCACACTATTAAGGCTGACTGCTTCCTAAAATCAGAAATGTTGCTCTTTAAATTGCACGATCATAGCTACTCTATAGGGTTATTGAGGAGATAGGGGAAAAGGGCCTAGCACTGCCTAATGGAGGCTCAGTTAATGTTGGCATGATTCTACAACTTTAGTCAGAAAACATGCTTTTTGAACTTTGGTGTAATTTTGTTCTTTTCATTTTGAGATATTAAAATTTAAGAAAAGCTGCTTGTGGACTTGACAGAGTTAACACTGTATATATCTTAGCTGGTTAAAATCTTGACTTCCAAAATTGCCATTTCTGTTAATTACATTCACATTTTCAAGGAATGTGACTGACTTATGAAGGCGATATGAAATATTTTCCCACCAGTTTGAAAAATCATGCGAGGTGGTATGGTATGAGATGCCCATTGATGGAAATGCTGGCAGGCACAAAATTTGTGGAAAATGGAACCAAAAAACACAAAACATCACAAATGTACCACAGTATATTTGCAATTGTACAGAAAAACACAATTAAGCATCTGCTATTTTGTACTGAAAAACTGAGGGCCAAAAATCATGATTTCCAATAAAATAAATAAAACAATCAGGGCTGTGGTTGCATAAAGGCCCTGGCAGGGTACATGGATGGGTGGCAGTAGAGTCTGGATGCAGGCCAACCCCTTTTGCCAACCCACACTGTGAATGACCATAGGCTATAGGGATTAGAGAATGAGTACATGAAGGGTGAATGCAGTGAATAAAAAAAATAGAAAGTCACATAAGAAACACACCTGATATTCGTCAGTTCTGGTAAGCAATACTCAATGAACAGCATACCTCAGGCTCACTACCAGATTCAGTACACCACTTTGCCATTAGCATGTGAGAAAAGTGTCCATTAAGAGCAAAACATGGCAGGTAGGGTGAGTTATAGAGTGCAGTGAGTGTTGCATGATATAACTGATGAATTTCAGCGGTTTTTCAGGTTCATGCTCGCTGAGCCATAATTAAACTTTAACTGTGATTTTCAGTAAACTTGTGTAGTTATAAATATCAATAGATATACGATACACAGTGCTGCCACTGTGTAGTTATGGAAATCTGTTTTTTTGTTCCTTGGTATAAATCTTTTCAGACACTTTTGAGAAACAAATGTTAAACATTTATGGATATCTAGTGTAGAGGGACTCCCACTGGACTGACAGATTATAAAATATGATGTGATTAGCTGCCAAAAATATGAACAAAAATATTGGGCAGCTATTGTAGGACTCAGGAGTCCTAGAGACCTATTACAAGTCTGGTGGTCAAAACACCATCAGATTTGCGGTGGAGGTCGGACCACGCGGCTCTGGTGATCTGACTGCACATTAAAACCCTGGTGGTCAGAATGCCAAAAGACCACCTTATCCGCTAGGTTCTTTGAACCCGATGGGATTATGTCGGTCGTGGTTGTAATCGGCCACAGCAGCACTGAAGTCAGCCCCGCCATGCTGATTACAACCATGTTCACTGCCAGCCATTTCACACCATGAAAAGGCTGGTGGAGAACAAGTGCTGGGGCCACAGGGGGAGCCCTGCCTTGTCCCCCTCCCAGACACCATCAGAAAGCGCACTGCCTGCTTAGCAGACAATGCGCATTCCGAGGGTGCAAGGGGCCCCCATGTGACGGCATTGGACTCAACTCCATGTGGAGCCAAGTCCATTGCCACACAAACAGCCCAGTGGAAAATTCTAAATGGGGCCAGTGGGGAGCCCCCCAGCACCATGGCGGTGTCCTCATCGGGAGTTTGGCAGTTAGGTTTTTCCGACATCTGTAGTTTGGCGGTTGGGTTTTCTGACCGCCAAACTCATATTCAGCCCCTTAGTCGCAGTGTCCTGGGCAAAAAGCAAATAATATATATCAGGGGCAGGGTAGGGATACGCTGAACTCCTAGGCCTTGTGGGGGGTCCAAGAGAGGTACTGTGATTTTATGGGGGATCCTTTGGTACCACAATACTTCAGGAAAAACATAAAACAAATATGGATGGGATTTTTTTTAAATAAAATCCAGGGCCCGGAGGTGGTGCATTATGTTTTTCTTTATTTTGTTAAAATGGGAAGTATAGTGTGTGTGTGAGCCAATGTTTGTCCTGGGGATCCCCTTCTACCAGGGCACAACATAAGTGTCTTTTTTATTTACAGATTGAAAAGTTCATGTGTGTACGGCCCACTCTCCTCAACCAAGGTAATGTCACTGAGGACCCTATCCTTTGAGGCCTGATGCAACTGAGGATTCCTGAGAACCCCAAAACCTGGGATACTGAATATGGTAGGGTTGCTTTCTTTCCATGAGGGAATGCTGGCATGGAACACAGAATTACTCTAGCTCAGGGAAGAGCACAAATAAAAGCTGCTCTTGCTGGGCAGGAGCATGTAGTTGTGTGGCTGGGTCTCATCTGCATCCAAGGATGGGTGTTGGCTGGGTGCCAGAGGGGCCACAGTGAAGCCCCCAATGAAAGAGATTGCTGTGAGTGCCCCAAGTGGGACCGGGCACCCACAAGAAAAAAAAGAAAATTGCAACTGGCCACCAGCCCCATTACCTCAGAATGCTTGCTGCCTGGGGAGCCAGCAGAACCCTGGGGGCCGCCAGCCTACCACTGAAGCCCCCAACAATGTCATAAGATGTGAGTGCTGTAGACAGGACTAATGCACCCAAAAATAATAATAATACTAATAATACTAATACTACTAATACTTCTACTGCTGCTACTACTACTACTAATAATAATAATAACAGTAATAATAAAGACAGCAGTGCTGAGTAGCCCATTAAAATTCATTACTTCAGAGAGAAGCACTCCATAATGCCTTGTAAGGGCCTTCTTTGGAGCCCACCAGGAGGGGTAGGGGTACCACCAATAATTAATCTAAGTGCTGTGGGTGGCTGCAGGAAGCACATTATTATTTTCAAAGCACTCAGAGAAGGAGCTAGATGCTCCATTGAGGTTGGTTTATGTTTACATTATGTCACCTGATAAGTGTTAAATAAAGACTCAAATACATGTTTACGATTATCTTGATTGAAAGTATTTTATTTAAAACATGTTTCGTGAAAATTATTATTAATAAACATTGGGATGTATGCCTTGTAATAATGTAATTGTTTATATGGATTTGAAAGGCAAATTATGATAAATGGCTGATTTCTAAATGTTTTGACCTTTTGACAAAGGCAATAAATCTGCTTTATATACATTGATGTATTGACCCCCCTCACAAATACAATACGCTTGCATTTTACATATTGATGTTCTGAACCTTTGACAAATCCAGTAACCTTTCCTTATTTAATTTGATATCCCATTATATTCTGATGGTCATGCCCTGCAGCGAATTCCCATGACATGTTGACTGAAGTTAGGCCCAACACCTTGCCACATATGGCAGTTCATTGCATTCTTCGGTATGATAAAGAAATGTTACCTTATATTAATAACATAGAAATCACTGAAAATACAAAGGTTACAGTGACATTACACCTAGGTATGTTAATAATATCCTACTTTACATTAGAAAACAAACTCAGAAATTCACTGAAAAGCACAAAGTTTAAAGTTATGTTACAGATAGGTGAAAATATCAGTTAAGCATAACATTTTAAGCTAAAAAAAGACTGAAAGTAAATGTTAACTGAAGTACCTACACTTGCCCCCTTACCATGCACTGATTGTAACCTGAGGTGACAGTTAAAGATGTACACATTTTGTACATTCATAGTAAGTAGTATGTAGATGGAATTCCACAGGGCATCATAAAATTGTTTGTGTTTTTAATGAATGAGGGTAATATTTGTTGGAAAGGAAATAAATGTATGTCAAGATATTCTGAAACATTTTATGTGCTAGATCTAATCCCTCAGATAAAGACCTCTGGGATAATGGTTGAGTGGTTTAAGTTCACAACAGTGTTTTGCATGGGACAAATGTATTTTGTGGCAGGTTCTGTGAGTGGTCCTGTGATTGGTTCCTGTGAAATATATAAAATGGTTAGACAGGATGCCCTGCCTTTTCTTTGATTTGATTTTGGAGGACGCCACATATTGTCACAGGTAATCTCGAGCGTCCTACACTGAAGATATGAATCTTGTCTGGGTAACTGTGGAACACTGACCGATTAAGCCTTTTACTCCAAGATATGTCTATGCGTGGACATTTTTCAAGGATGGCTCTGGCCACTGGATTTCAAAGTTTGATATTGTACAAAGAGGATTGATAGTAATCATGCTGAAAAATTATTAAGTGAGTGGACTTTGGGTTTCTAATTTGATTTGATTCAGTTGCTCTGATGAAATCACATTGACGTTTTATATGATTTGTCATGGAGAGTTGTTAAGATCAATTAGGTGGAAAGCGCACCTTGTGTATCTTATGAAGTTGGTATATAGACACATTTATGGATGTATATTTTATTATTAAGGGTACAGATGCTGATACATTTGATGCTGTTGTGTGTTTTCTTTCATTGTGCACTACGGGCTTGACTTTTATTTATATTTTTTGGGCTTGACATTTTTTTTGGGATCAGTGCATTTCACACACCACATTGTTTACTTGTATTTTCTCTCTCACAGTCTTTTTCATTCTCATTTCTTTAATACTTTAATACGTAACATCTATAAACAAATGGCTGTAATTTATTTTACTATTGAAATAGGCTTTGTGTTTTGAAAAGCATGATGTAAATTGTGTTTTATGCTGTACATTTGTACTCATATCCAACAAAAAGGCCCCGATTTAAGAGGGCCTAGCGCCTCCTTGCGCCACATTAGCTTAATTTTATTTACTCTAATTTGTTCCAAAGAGGCCGAAGTCGCCACGGCAGATTTACAAAGTGGCTCAATGTATGAACTGCGCTACTTTGCAACATCTTGTTCTACATTATACCTGCGTCACATATAATGTATGCAAGAGAGGCATTCCCCCGTTGGGGGGGACAAAAAAATGACACAAAGAAATCTAAAAGATTTATTTGCATACTTTTTTGCAGCATTTTTAATGCCTTCACAGAGAAGGCATTAAAAGGAGGCATACCATTATTTATAATGGGCCTCAATTTGCTTTGTAGGATTAGCGTCAACATTTTCGATGCTAATCCTGCAAAGCACCAAACTAGTGTAAAAAATGTTGACGCTAGTTCCCTAACTACTGCCATGGTGCACTGTATCTCAAATACGGAACACACATGGTGGCAATAGGGAGGCGCTAAAGGGCGCAAGAAAAGTGGCGCTGCAGTGGATGCAACACCACTTTTCTTAAATCACCCCTAAGTTTGTTAAATATATTTTTGTGTTGTTATTTCAGTTACTGCTATCACTGGTTGAAAAGCGCTGTGTCTGTGAGACAGAAATTGAGTGGTTTGCTTTCTGAGGAGGACATTTTTAGGTACCCATAAATGATTCACACTTATAAATATTACCATTACATTGATTTTATATATAGCTAGAGATGGAATGATATAATTCATGGTGATTCAAGAGTATGGTTGGATCTAACAGCTCTAGTAGTTGCTCTTTTTACACTCTTTTTACACTCTCTTTTTACACTCTCATAGTTACTCTTTTTACACACTCTTTGGATATAATACACAAAATGATACATAGGTGGTCATTACAACCTCAGTGGTCTTTTTGACAGACCGCTGAGGAACCGCTGTGCTGAAGACCGCCAGTGCAGGCGGTTTTTCCGCTCGGCGAATTATGACGGCTGGCAGCCCTCCATCCTTTTTCGGACGGAGAGCCGCCAGCAGCCATATTGGTGGTTGGCGGGGAAGTGGAGGTTGCTCCACCTCCACCGCCCCGTCATCAGAACACCGCCCACCGAATCACGTTCCGTGATTCACGTGGCCGTGTTCTGGTGACAGGGTGCTGGCGGCAGAGCAGCCCCCATGGATCCCGTCCCCTCCTGGAAGATCAATGGACAAGGTAAGTTGATCGTCCGTAAGGGGAGGGGGGTGTTGTGTGATGTCTGCGTGCATGGGCTTGTGTGTGTGAGTATGTAGAGGGGGTGTGTGATTGCGTGTATGCATGCGGGGGTGCTGTGTGGTTGAAAAAGTGCACATGTCTGTCTGTTTGTATGTCTGTCAGTATGTGTGCGTGCATGTCTTTATGTATGTGTGCGTGTATGACTGTGTGTGTGTATGTTGGGTTGTATGTTGGTATGCATGCGGATATGTGTATTGGTGGTGTCTGTATGCGTGTGGGGGGTGTGTAGCAATGTTCGGGGTAGGGGTGGGAGGGGGGTCCTGCCACCTTTGGGGGGTGGCAGGAGGGTGGGGGGTGGCTGAGAGGACTCAGCGTTGGGGGTGGGGGGTGAGGGAGACCCCTATCAGTGCCAGGGAAGGAATTCCCTGGCACTGATAGTGCCTACCGCCATAGATTTCATGGCGGTTCCAAACCACATGAAATCCATGGTGGTCAGCAGGGTCATGATACCACCGGCGGTCTTGTGACGGCCGCTGGGCTGGAGACCCAAGTCTCCAGCCCAGCGGTCGTCTCCGCCCTGGCGGTCGAAATGGAGAAGTGGTGGATTCCATTTTTTTTCCGCCAACCTGTTGGCGGTAATACCGCCACTTCTCCACCGACCGCCAGGGTCATAATGAGGGCCATAGTAAGTTCAATGTATTCACTGAGTACAATATTGTTTTTTTCATACATTTTTGAAGCAACAAACATACAATTGATACTAATACCTACAGTGCCATAATTAGTTGTGAGAAGTTAAGGATGGAGGAGAGAACTAAATAGAATCACAATAGGGCAAATGAAAAAAACGTACCATGTTCTTACTAACAGTTCAAGTGCATGATAAATTTTACTCTGAATTTCGGTACATGGTTAAATTTAAGGAGAATGCCATGAATAATGTTGATTATGTGTATGTGAATGTGTTTACAATAAATGAACTTTGATTCAAAGGAAACTGTATAACTGTATTTCTGTATCACAATTATATATATATATATATATATATATTAGATAGATAGATAGATAGATAGATAGATAGATAGATAGATAGATAGATAGATAGATAGATAGATAGATAGATAGATAGATAGATAGATAGATAGATAGATGGGAAGGGCGTAGCTTGGCGCTCATGGAGTGAGCAGCCATGAGGGAGAGCTCCAGCCCCGGCCCTCCAATTGCAGCCCATCCTGACTGCATTGCCCGAGGCACCGGCCGTGCCTCCCGCCTGCATGGGTGGGGGAGACAGGAGCCCCGGTTCTGGGGGGCCAACCCACCTGAAAAGTGGAGTATGGCGAGCGAAGACCGAGCCAACAGCACGCCGCCTGACTCTAAGATGGCGGACGCGCTGCAACGAGTGGATATTCATTGAGGCGTGGAGGGCTCTGGGCTACCTCCTGCGGCCCTGGGGGCGACCGAAACTGGAGGGGACGGCGGTTGACGGACACTAGATTGAGCTGCGAGACATGGGCCACACCACCGGACAACGGCAGAAGGAGGTGACCTGCACAGCCATCCCTGGTGGTTCTAGCTGGGGTGATCAGCGATATTGAACTAGAACTGCGGACCCCTCTCCCCCACAGGATGGGCAAGCTGGGGAAGAAGAAGGACGCGATGGGTGAGGCGGGTGCGCAGCGGAGCTGCCTCGCGTCCCCCCTACTAGGACACCGCGAGCTGGGGAGGATGGGGGCCTTTCTAAAGGTCCCTGGCTGGGAGACATAATGCAAGCAATCACATTCTCTAGGGAGAGCCTTGAAACAAAGATTGACTCATTGGCGGTAGACCTAGGGCTGCTCCGGGAGGACCAACCCTGCCTTGCGGAGCGAGTGACGAAGACAGAGCGAACACTGGACACCCTTAGTCCCGGGCTAACAGCAGCCAAGGAACGGATCACTAAATTGGAGAAGCAAACAGAGATCTTAATGGCCCCCGCTGAAGATGCGGGAAACAGGTCCAGAAGGAACAATATTCCCATAATAGGTCTCCCCGAACAAATTGCCCAGCGCAACCTTCCTGAATACTTGGAGCATTGGATCTCTGAAAGTGTTGCACCAGAGAGCCTCTCTCACTTCTTCGCCCTCGAGAGGGTGCATAGGGTCCCTGCGCGGCCTCCCTCCGGGGACTGCACCACGACTGGTAATAGCCCGCCTATTGCATTACAGGGATCTGGACCATATCCTGGCACAGGCCAGAAAGGCTGGAGGAATAAGAATAGAGAACTCCCTGATTCATATCTTTCCCAATTTCTCTCGAGAGGTGCAGAGACAAAGAGCAACGTACTCGGAAATCAAGAAGCGCCTGCGGCAACTGAATATCCCATGCGCTATGCTGTTCCCCTCCACATTGAGAGTGGCGGATGGTCGGGGAGCACAGTTCTTTCGTACACCACAATGGGCGAGAGACTGGTTGGAGGAACGGGAGGGCTCGACGGAGACGGGGGTTGCCCATGACTCCAGACCCCACAGCAGACGCCGGGGTGCGAGAGGAACCAGGCGGAGTACTGTGGCGCCCACTCAGGAGGAGGCGGAGAGGCATGGGGCAGCGGCAGCGGTGGCCTCTTTCAGTCAAAGAAACAGCAGCCTGCGCTCGATTGGCACGAAGAGGGAACGGGGATCAGACTTGGAAGCCGAGTCTGCAAGCGACAACGAGTTTGAAACTGAAGGTTGTGACACCGGGAACCTCAGAGTCCATTATCTGATGGCCTGTCCCTGCATTTGGCACTTTTACTTTTACTGATCTCAAGACGCCCGAGCCACGAGAATCATGAGGCACCCAGCAAGATAAGGAAGTTAACCCCGAGCCACGAGCTTGGCACCTTGGCTGGCTTGAGCGTTCTCTTTCGCCTGCCCACTTAGAACTGACTTACGTTTGAAACAGTTTAGATGGGGAACTGTTTTATCTCCTGTCCTGGGGAAGGGGAGTTGAGGGAGTTTTGGTTGTTTACAGAGGGGAATGTTAAATGCTTTGCCTGTAGTGGAACACTGTCCGCAGGAAGTGATGGTCTGGGTCACCTAATCAGGTGGCAGCTGTTTGAAGGGAGGTGGTTAGTGGATATCTCTAATGGGTGATCCGCAGGGGTACAAGGTGATCTCCTGGAATATAAGGGGAATGCACAAAATGACCAAACAGTACAAGGTATATTCCTATCTGCGTAGAAGAGGGGTACATGTAGCAAAGTTGCAGGAGACCCACCTGACGGCCACGGAGGGCGCAGCACTGCAAAGGAGATGGAGAGGACAATTATTCTACACAACTTACTCAGCATGTGCAAGGGGCACCTTGACATGGGTCAGGCCGAGAGTCCCTTTCCAGGTTACTAACACACTGATGGATCCCGGCGGGCGCTATGTTGTAGCCTCTGGCCGCCTGGGAGGACGGGACATAAAGCTGATTAACGTATATGCTCCTAACATAGAACAAGGGATGTTTTTCACACACCTATAGACCATGCTTGCGCCTCACATGCTACACTCGGCGTTAGTCGGGGAGATTTTTACTTCGTGGCCAACCCTAGCATAGACAGGTCCCACCCACTGCTGCGGGATTCCCCGGTAAATGCGCTTGCTAAAAAATTCATTGAGTGCAAGACAGAGTGGCATTTGGTAGATACATGGAGGACATTCAACCCTATGGCCAGAGAATACTCTCAATAATTCCACTACCCATGACCTGCACGTGTGGCTTGATACTATCCTGAGCACCCCAGAGGTCCATGCGCAGTCGCGGGGAGCGGGGTATCTGGGGAAAACCATTTCTGATCATAATCCGATCCAGCCGCACTTATCATGGATAAGAATTACTACATGCATACCCACTTGGCGGCTTAAACCTAACTCGCTGACAGACCCTGCTTTCCGAGAACAGATTAGGGAGCACATAACCCACAACTTCGAAGACAATGAACCCACCGCCCCTTCACCACGGACACTTTGGGAAGCATTTAAAGTGGTAGTGCGTGGCCGCTGCATGGCAACTTCCATCGGGATCCGAGGTTCCTTATTGCGGGATATCATTGTAGCAGAGAAGGAACTTAGGTCGCTAGAGAAACTCTCACCGGATCACCCAGAGAAGCAGGGTGAGGAGCAGAAAGCCAGGGTCAAGGTTGCAGAACACTCTGAAATGCTAAGGCGCTTCGATCATAAACAGTACATGGCAAGATCTCATTCTGAAAGAGATAAGTCAGGGGCTCTCTGGCATGGTTGGCCAACCCCACCAAACGAGGAACTCCCATCATGGAGATCACTACCCCATTGGGGGAAAAGCTTTATCACCAAGCTGACATAAACTCATACTTCCTCAAATATTACACTACCCTTTATACCAGCTCGTACTGCAGGATGAGATCTGAACTACAGGAACTCTTGTCAGCACTACCACTCCAGACCCTGACCGACGAAGCGCATAGTGCCCTGGGCGGGGACATCAAGCTGTCGGAGATTGGGGCCACCATAGTGGGACTAGCTCATGGGAAAACTCCAGTCACGGATGGACTACCCATTGAGTTCTATGCAACCTATGCATGGATACTCCCCCCCAAGCTGGCGCAACTATATAATGAGGCGCGCGCAGCGGGGTGCCTACTGGGCTCGACGGGAGAGGCCCTAATTGTGCCATTGCTCAAACCGGGCAAGCCTCCTGATGATAGCAGGGCTTATAGGCCCCTCTCCATGCTTAACTCGGACTATAAAATATTGAGTTGAGTGCTAGTAATGAGATTGCTGCCCTATATGACGCAACTGGTTCAGCCAGATCAAACGGGATTCATTCCTACTAGGGGCACTGCACAGAACATATGTCGCCTACTTTATCTCAAGAATTCTGCGGCCTCTTTGGAACCAGGGTCATAAAGAAGTCCTTGCCTTAGACATAGAGAAGGCATTTGATAGTCTGGAGTGGGATTACCTATACGCGGTTCTTGCACACATGGGCCTCGGGGGAGGTTTTATCAAATGCTTTACACAGACCCCAAGGTTAGGGTTAGGACAGTGTTTTACTTTCCTTATCTTATGACCGAGCTAACAAAACTTCTCTGGAATGCACTTCTTAGTTTAAATAAGACATTTATTATTGCTTCACCACGAGGTTCCTGAGAGACGAGATTAGTAGGTTGGAAGCACACGTTTAAAAGTAGTCACAGTAATGAAAGCAAAATATATCAAAGTACTTCTCAATTGCAATGTACACAGCAAATACATGTGATTATATTATAGCATAACTTCAAAGCAAATAATAAAAGTCAAAATTCATCACCGTAGGGCCTATCACTGCTTGTCATCTTTCTCATGCCTGCAAGTTGATGACTCCTGTTCAACTGCGAGAAAGAGATTTTCACTCCTATTCAGATATTCTAGACGGCAACATCGGAAAGGCAGTCAGGGCACTGAAGTTGAGCTCCGTATTCTGGGGCTCGCTCCCGCTCTCAGTGGCCGGACAGGTTGGGCTCCTTTAAACGGTGCCACTGCCCTGACTGCTGTACTATTTTGCCACCTTACCACTCTGGTTGCCGTGTGCCCTGTTCAAAGAGGTGGATATGGTGGTTACTGCATTCTCATGGGGAGGGGGGGAGACGCAGAGTTGCACTAGCTACCCTGAAGAGACCTCGGACGGAGGGTGGGCTGGTGGTACCCGACTTTGAGGCCTATTATCTCGCCGCACAGCTGCAATGGCTGGCACGGTGGACGGGAGATGGCGGCACTGGAGAGAACATCGAGAGCTTAGCGGTTCCCCCCATAGTGGCACTGGCGGGAATCTTTTTTAATGCAGCGGGAGGGAGACCGGCTTTGACCGCCGAGGCAGCCGTTATCCATTGGTGCTGGAGACGATGCCTCCGGAGGGTGGGCCTGATCGCGCCATACTCTCCTGACATTCCATTGTCCTGGCTCCTCTGGCTGCCTAGAGCAAGAGAATAGAGGGGACTACTCACATGGATAGATGCAGGGGCCACACGAATAGGGGACATGTATAAGGAGGGCAATTTACTGCCCTTCGAGGACTTTTGGCAAGAACGTGATCTTCCACAGGGCCACTTCTTACTTCATCAGGCAGTCACTCGTTACATTGGGTGGCACTGGGGGTCGGGAGCGGTCGAAACCCCCCATCACGGCCTCAGCACCTACTTGCTCTCTACAGGGTGCACACACAAAGCAGTCACCAGACTATACAGGATCGTTGGGACTGAAGAGGGGACCCCCCTGACTGATCTGAAACAAAAGTGGGAACATGATCTGGGGATTCAGATAACAGAGTCGGACTGAGATCGCATCCTGGAAAGGACGCCCAAAATATCCAGGAACGCTAGGTTCCAGCTTATACCGTTTTACGTGCTCCATAGGGCTTACCTTACCCCACGCAGACTACGAGATCATTTTGGTGTGAGGGATGATGTGGTCTGGCCCCCGGTTGGAGTCCTACTGGGACACAGTGATAGCTGAGGTGACAAATATCATTGAGTTTGAGATTACACGCACACCTCCTAGATGCTTGCTGCATTGGTTCCCCCATATGCCCAAAAACAAGGCCACTAGCAGGTTCCAGGACCTGGCATTTCTCATAGCCAAGAGAGAGCTGACTAGGAACTGGAAGAGCCCGTGGGGCCCACATCTCAGAGACTGGAGAAGGGAACTCAAGAAATAGGTAGATAGCGATGGATCGGCACTGCACACTGAACTAAAACAGGGAAGGGGATCCCCTGAGATGAAGGAGGCTTGGGAACAGATTATCATAGCGCTACAGAGGGAACACATGGCCCCTGGTGGGGAGGGACCCTCACAGATCGATACACCTGACAACTGATACCCTCACAGAGGTAAAACCGAACCGTAGCCGTAACAAACAGAGCGGATCCACGAGATGTGAGACTAGGTTATCTCACCTGGACTGTATGACCACACACGAACGGACATTACATATCACTACTACAGGAGGCAGGTTAAGAGGGGTGGGGGGAGAAGCAACAAATAGGTTGAGCAGCAAGAATCCTAAAAAAGACAGGTACAGTGTCAATTGATAGTTGTTGCATCATGGTCTCCTCACCACACCGCGAGCATATACCTACTAACTTGGTGGGGAACAATAGACCAGCCTAGAACAAATACTGATAAAAGGGATAGCAATAATGACAGTATAAACAACAGCAAGCGAAAGTCGTTGTTGAATTGTGGTGCACCTAGCTGTTATGGTCCAAGCACTGTAAGAAAAAGATCTGCTGTTGCTAACTTTCTAATGCCTAATGTAGGACAACAACCTATTTTGTTCTGTATTTCTTCTTTTTATTTATTCTTCTCAATAAAATCTGTTTACAAAAAAATAGATAGATAGATAGATGATAGATAGATATTATATATATAGCTGTATGCACACACACATATATATATATCACCCCCCCCCCAAATTATTAAGCACACATGTACATACACACACATATACATACATAAATATCAGTGATGTCATTTGAGGTGACCATGTCCTGAGTGACGTAATATATGAGGTCATAGGCAGTGCATCATGGGGGGTGCAAATTATAGTTAGCTGAGGTAACTATAACTGCTGAATTTCATTGGTTTTGTACGTGTGAAATGTGAGCCTAACTATAACGTCCTTGTAACATTTAAAAATCTTGTTGAACCAGTACAAAAATGAAATTAAGAAAGCTAGGGAAATTTTCCATTTTAACAACAACTTCTGAAGCGACTAACATGCTGAAAAAAATATTTTTGATTGTGAGAAATCTGGCTAATCTGGACTGTACTAAGCGTACAATCACTCAAACACAAGACCTCTGTGATAAGGTATCATAATTCTTTGATAATAAAATAAGGCTCATTCAGCAATACATTGACACAGATTTGCTGGAGCCCGAACTACCTGTGGAAGTAATGGCAATTAATATTGAGGGGCATCAGAAACGATTCAGTTAACATGGTATGAATTGATGAGCTGGGGTGGGAAGAATTTAGATCATGGGCTGTGACCATACCTTCGGGTTCTCTACTTGACCCAATATCTCTGGCTATGTGGAATAATAGGGCGACGAAGCTCCTTCTTTGTTTACTTCAAATTTGTAATTAGTCTTTGTGGAAAGGGGTGGTACTGTTAGCCTGGAAAAGATATTTGGTCTCCCCATTGTTGAAAAAAATAACAGCTGATTTACACAAGTCTAGTAATTACCACCCACTCTCAGAGCTCCAATACCCAATACAAATTCTGTAAAAAATATACCAGCAAGAAACGAAATACCTACCTAGAGGATAATAACCTCTTGGATGCCAATCAAATGCCCATGGACAGAACCAACACTTATTATGGTGCTGGATGAATTAAAGATGATGGTGGACAGTGGTCAAACTGCAGTGCTGATTTTACTTGATCTATCAGCTGCGGTTGACACTGTGAACCACCAAACACTGACCTTTGAACTGAAGGAGATAGCAGTGGGCGGTACCCTTCTGGGATGGATTTAATCTTATCTGTCTGATAGGTCAAGAGTAATCTCTCTCACGCCTTTCTGCTCAGAATTTAGGAAATTGAATCATGGGTTGCCACAAGGCTCAGCACTGAGCCCTATTCTTTTTTATATATATTTGCTGCCATTGTTGACACATATTAGATCACATAGGTGGTTGTTAGTAGATTACGCAGACAACACAAAATGTGTTCTTGCCTTGGATAAAAAAGACTGTATACCTGTAGCTAGACTGCATAGCTGTTTAAGGAGGTGATCACCGTTCTTGCCGGGATCTCTGATGGGCTGACGGCAGTCTTTGTTGTGATCAGGCACAGTGGTGCTGAAGTCAGCGCCGCCCTGCAGATTACAAACATGTTCTTCTCCAGTCTTTTTCATGGCTGTTCAACCACCCTGACAAGGCTGGTGGAGAACAAGTGCTAGGGGCCACGGGGGGCCCTGCACTGCCCACAACATTGTCGTAGGCAGTGCAGAGGCCCCCCTCCCCAGCACTGTCAGAATGCGCATTATCTGCTCAGCAGACAGTTCACATTCCGAGGGTACTGGTCGACCCCCCTATGTGACGGCATTGGACTTTGGTCCGTGTAGAGCTGAGTCTAATGTCACTGCAGGTTTTCCACTGGGCTGGGGTTCCACCGGTCAGCCCAGTAAGGAAAACTAGAGCAAGTGAGGAGGCTGCCAGGTCCACGGCGGTCTCCTCACCACGGGTCTGGCAGTCGAGTTTTCTGACCACCAAACTAGTAATCAGGCCAAGAATTTCTTTGCTGTACATCTGCTACAGGACAGCAATGCCTTTGGAAGGATTTTTGGCCAGGGATTGGATCAGAAGACCTTAAGTCTGTCAAGGCAGTTGACTTGGGAGTTTACCTGAATGGAAACTTTTCATGGAATCCCATGTTAATAGGATAGTGGCTACATGCGTCAGGCTGCTTGGGAATCTCGGTAAGATTGTGCTGTCACTACCTCAATTGGCAAGGAAATTGGTGGTGCAGAACACGATTCTGAGTAAAATCGACTATTGTACCGCACTGTTGCTAGAAGCACCTAACTACTTAATAACTAGATTATATTGAGTTCAAGCAAAGGCAGCTAAATTAGCCTTAAATAGATCGAGGTACGAGTCTTCAAAGACCGCCCTAAAGAGCTACATTGGCTCCCAGTCAAGGAAAGGATTGTTTTCAAACCCATATTGATAGTTCACAAAGCATTGAACTCATCAGGTCCACTAACCGTGTGAAAGCTATTTAGTCATTTTAAGATGCAAAGGCATATGCGTTCATCTGCAGCTAATTTAGTCTGTGTTCCTAAATTCAAGAAAGTGAGGGCAGGGGGAAGATCTTTCCAGTTTAGGGCGGCACAACTGTGGAAAACCCTTTCTGTTACTCTCAGGTCCTCTACAAATCTTGCTAGCTTCAGGAAGAGTTTGAAAATGTGGCACTTCTCAAGATAGCGTTGGCTCTTTTCAAAATGGCCAAGGACTTTTGTAATCAAACTAAATATGATTAGCCTGTTGGGTTGCAGGTTGTGTGACTTTTGTACGGGGGTGAATGGTACTGGTTTGGTTTCTGGAGCACCAAGATATCTGTGAGGTGAGCATTTGCGCTTTACAAATGTGTATATACAATATGATTTAATATAATATAATATAATTAGAATATAATATAATATAATATAATATTATGTAATATAATATAATATAATACATTCCTATGTTATAAAATAGTAGGAAAGGTGTTGGACTTTGAAGGAGTCAGATATACTGTACTATTCTAACTCCAATGTAAATGACAGAAGTGAAAGTGTTAGACTTTTAAGGGGCCCTACTTACTCTTCCCACAACAATGTAAAACAAAAGTAAGGTGTGCGACTTGGTGTGGTCAAATGAACTATTTCCACTCTCATGTAAACAAAAACTGGGAAAGTGTTGGACTTTGAAGGGGTTAGCTTCACTTTTCTACCTCCAATCTGAGGAACAGTTAGCAAAGTGTTGGACTTTAGAGGGGTCAGATTTACTGTTCCCGGTCCAACTTTAGCAAAACAGGGAAAATGTTGGAGTTTGGAGCAGTTAGACTAACCACTCTAACTCCTATCTGAGCAACAGTAAAGAAAGAGTTAAACTTTGGAGGAGTCATATTTACTATTTCGACTACAATGCCAGAAAAAATATGCAAAGTGCTGTACTTTGGAAGAGCTAGATGTTCTACTCCTACTCTAATCTTAAAATTAGAAAAATGAAATATTACAATTACATTATTTAATAAAACAATAACAATTAAAATTAAAAATAAATATACATTAACGTACAACACTTTATAATAAAATATATCGATTGACAATTAATAATATAATGTACATATTGAATGATCAAGTTATAATTTAATTTGCAGTAGCATTTAATTACACATTAAAGAACATAATTTATATTTAAATTAAATCATACAGAGATATACAAACCCAGCAACCTGCTACTAAGTCAAAAATGTCTAATTACCTTTTAAAATATGTACATTTAATAAAACATAGAATATCGATATGACTATACTATTAATACATTATATTGATACCATAGTTATACATGATAAAGTAATTTAAAACAATATTTTACACAACTATAGTTAAAAAACAATATTTTTTACAATAATATGTAAAAACAAATATATCTAGGAAAATATATATATATTCCTTCTATAATCTGTTCTGTGATATTTAAATATTTAGCTAGTAGAAGATCACATAAAGTTTTTGGTGTGTATGGACACACTAATCCGAACAACTTCATGTTTTGTCTTTCATTCATTTTCTGCCACTTGAATCTAACTTTGGACTTAATAACCTACTAAGCAAACCTATTTCTATCCTTTACTCCACAAATAATATTATAATTTATGTGTCTATCTCATTGAAATGAATTTACAAGAGTGAATATTTTTAAGAGCTGGGCTGACAGATGATGTCAGAAATAAAGGTAACCGGAGGACATTAAGGGGCATATTTAGGAGCCCCTAGCGCCATCGGAGTGTCACTTTTCATGACGCTCCAGAGGCAGAACGACCTGCACCGTATTAACAAGGTGGCATTAAGCCACTTTTTGTGGCTTAACACCACCTTGTAAATATGGCCCTTTCACACGCAGCCCTTTGCGTGGAAGGGCGTGCAAAGGGTGTTGCTGTGGGTGTGCCACAGCAACACCCACTACATTTTGACGGTGCCTCAAATTTATGATCTTCCGTAAACGTGAGGCAGAGCCAAAATCTAACACCACCCCAGGGGTGACGTTAGCAAGGTGCAGCAAGGAGGAATGCTTTTATTTCTCCTTGTTTTTTGCTTTTTCTTTGTGTGCTGCATTCTTCAGCACTCATAGAAAGATCAAAATGCCAGACACGATTGTTTATGTGCGTGAAGGTGTCCCTTATATAATACTTAACAATAATTTTGAAATGACGTTCTGGCACTGGCACTTGTGTGTGCTGCACCTTCCCACACATAAACAATCAAACCCCTCAATGCAGACATCCTTGCACAATGGTGCAGCTCTAGGCAGCTCAATTTAGCACCAGTGCTGGGGACAACACATGGGTGGACCATATCCAGTTAAATATGGCTCAAAATGACAGAGCAAGGCGCTGCCAATTATAACGCAGTGTCCCGCTCCGTCATTTTCTGTTAAATATTGGGCGAAGATTTTGGAAGTGGAAGAAAACCACTTTAAATCAGTATTGTCAACCTGCCAAGTTGGTGGTTCAATGACCCCCATTTAGACGTGGGGGGAACCACAGCGTATCTCTGCTGTGTTAGTGTTCTAAACAAGAGGCCGTCTGACACAGAGCTGTCAGGTTATAGTGAGTGTCACTCTTCCCAATTTAGGGCACGGTGAATGTCACTAGGGTTTCCTGAAAGGAAGTCCATCTAGGAACCTAAAGAAGAGCTTGAAATCTCACTGCACGAGGCCCATCATTTTTTTAAAGAAACAAACTTGTGCTTTGGGAGTTTGGTTCTGGAAACCAAAACACCTTTGCTCGGGAGGCACAAGGAACATGGCACCCCACAGCAAAAGTCCTGTGCCTTTCATGAAGACGTTGTACAAGTGACCTATCTGAAAACCAGTTTTTTTGGTGTGGTCCTTCACCAAAGAAGAGGAGACCATGACCTGAAAGACCCAGTGGGTCTGCTGGCTGCGCTCTATGGTCTTTCCGAGCTACAGGCATTTTTACTCTGCTCCCAGCCTTTTTGGCTGAAAGTATCACCTTAAAGCGTTGGCATTCCCTCCTGACAGGTAGAAGAGAGCTTCTACCTACAGTTCTTCAACAAGCATTTGCAATGCAATGGGTCTCGCGTTTAATTGAGTTAGAGCTATTAGCGATGTAAATCCTAACTGGACTTTTCTTGCCACATACATTGAAAATGAAAAGTAAAACAGTTGACAGAAGCAAGCCGATTCAAAGTGCCACTGCTGCCATGAGCACAGGAGTTATTGGCTTCCTGCCTGAATGTCTACAAAGGAACGTGGCTGAGATGAAAGGCAAACCATAATCTGAGGAGGGGCCATCACATGTCGTAACAGGAGGAATTGTAACGTAGTGTGATGGCCAACAAAAAAGTTCATTTAGTTAAAACGCCTGGGGAGGGAACTCAGCACACAAAGGAGGGACATTTCAAAAAATGCACCAATAAAAATGCTGCATTTAAGACAAGCACAACAGAGAATGAATAGCAAGAGTGCAAGAGTGGGCGTGGTTTAGTGCCCACAAAGAGATTACAACAAGCTAGATCGCTTGAGCACTCGACCCTAAAAAGAGAGGTTTAGGCCTGGCAAAAGCTTTTCTGTTTTTGCCAAGTCGAAATGGCAGTTTAAAACTGCACTATAAGCTGCAGTGGCAGGTGTGAGACATGGTTTAAAAGGATGCTTCAATAAGTGGTGAAAAGAGTGCTGAAGGCCCACGGGTAGCATTTAATTTACAGGCTCTGTGTTTATGTAGTACCACTCACTAGGGACTCACAATTAAATTAAATGTGACAATTATATATAAGCACATTTTACCATATTTGGAGGAGGGCACTGCCATGCAATATTAGTAGAAATGTGTAGTCAGCACTAGAGCAGTCATCTCACCCTCTAGAAAATGACTAGTCCAGTGCTGCACTTTCCTGCAACGACGACTACCAAGGAAAACACAGATGAAAGAAAATAGTGTTTTTTTCGATTAAAACACGTGGTGGGACTGCAGAGAGAACTAAGTACATAATATTGTCAATAGTAAGAGTACAAGGAGAAATAAGAGTTCAGAATATTTGAAAGTGAAAATGATTTGAAAAGCCTTGGTGGTTAATGCCTCAATGTGGAGAAGGCACTGTATCACACAGAACTCCAAACCTAAAGAAACCAGTGACTTTCGGATTGTGCATACTCATCCATCCCCAAACTGGAAGCCAGGGTAGACTTCCTAGAGAATGAAGCTAAGGCATTAAAGATTAATATCTTGTGGATGCCTTTCAATATCTCTAACGCCCAGCAGGCTGATGTACAGTGCTTTACAATGCATCAAATAGGTCTAAAAGGATACACAAATGAATGCTGTGGAGGTCACTGGGATTCCTGCAAAAAGCCCTTCTGGTAAGAAGTCCGTAATGGGTGTGTTAACAGCAGAGCTGAGAAACATCAGCAACACGTTGTGGAGACCAAGTGATAAATAGGTGAAAAAAGGAAACGTGTCCAAATCAGGCCTAGAATTTACATATGAGGAGTCCTGAATGGACCATCAAGAAGGAGATTATACCCAGAACTATGTTACCTCCTTATGCATTGGTGGCATTCTCAATGTAAGATCTATCCAAGTGCCCATGCAGTCAAAGGAAAATAATTGATTTAATCAAAGACTATGGGGGTGATTCTAAGTCTGGCGGGCGGCGGAGGCCGCCCGCCAGACTTCCCCCTCCAAAATACCGCTCCGCGGTCGGAAGACCGCTGAGGGTATTCTGGGTTTTGCACTGGGCTGGCGGGCGACCGCCAAAAGGCCGCCCGCCAGCCCAGTGCAAAACTACCTTCCCTCGAGGATGCCGGCTCCGAATGGAGCCGGCGGAGTGGGAAGGTGCGACGGGTGCAGTGGCACCCGTCGCAAATTTCACTGTCTGCAATGCAGACAGTGAAATTCTTTGTGGGGCCCTCTTACGGGGGCCCACGACAACCCATACCGCCATCCTGTTCCTGGCGGGCGAACCGCCAGGAACAGGATGGCGGTATGGGCTGTCAGAATCCCAATGGCGGCGCAGCGAGCTGCGCCGCCATGGAGGATTCAAATGG
The DNA here is from genome assembly GCF_031143425.1 of Pleurodeles waltl. Classification (NCBI taxonomy): domain Eukaryota; kingdom Metazoa; phylum Chordata; class Amphibia; order Caudata; family Salamandridae; genus Pleurodeles; species Pleurodeles waltl. The sequence goes on along the minus strand of NC_090446.1, from coordinate 163,261,078 downwards.
GCAGCGGAAAACCGGCGGGAGACCGCCGGTTTTCCACTTCTGACCGCGGCTGAACCGCCGCGGTCAGAATGCCCAGCGGGGCACCGCCAGCCTGTTGGCGGTGCCCCCGTCATTTTAGCCCTGGCGGTCTTGGACCGCCAGGGTTAGAATGACCCCCTATGTTTTCTTAAGATTTGGAGATTTTTTTTTATAGAGAAGCATGGCAGTTCTTTAGCATATGGACTTCATTAGAAGAGTGCAGGAGAGCTTTTTACAAAATAAATATTGGACATCTTGTTTATCTGCACTGATAATGAATAGCAAATCTAAACAAACAGAATAATGTCCAAAACTATGATCACACCATTATCATTCACATACTGGCCAAAAACAGGTAATGGCAACAGCATGTTTACCTTGATATGCAATCCCTAAGAGGCCTTCAGATAGATCCATCCTAATGGGCTTTATTGGGATAATACTGCTTAAACGAAGATTACGTTTCTATAACCTAAACCCGAAGGCATCAGAGTCCTTGTTAAGGACATCCGCCCGTAGGTATAAAATAGAACAATTTTCATATTGTATGCTTGGATTAGTGATTACAACGAGCAGCTGCAATGTGGCTCTTAAACTTCAATAAGCCACCCGTAGTGGATCTAGCAGTTATTTTTTGTAGTCAACAATGTTTTTTAAAGAGAGCAGATTATCCAATGTACGGGTGAATTAGTATGGCAGAAGTATTCAGTAGTCACTTTCAGCTGTTAACCACCAAGCAATCACTGTTTAACATCAGCCTTTCTTCCAAACTGCAAGATCTTATGTTTTATCAAATTCATCTTTAACTTGTGGTATTCACAATAGGCTTGTCACCAGCTGACAGGAAGTCCTAGCCAAGGATGGTTTAAAGAACCAAATCATCCACACAAGGCGAAGTTCGACAAGCCCATAACACAGCTGTACCAGTACTATAAGCGTCAGGTGCACTGAAAGCAGCTGCAGTAGCAATTGTAGTATTGGCACCAGAGGGCCAAGAGGTAGTGGGCACAGGCTTGCCAAATATTTGTTTGTGGGGTTGCCAGTGAGGATAAAAAATGGTCTAAACCTTTGAAGTGTGTGGGGAGGGGTGATCGGAAGAGCCAAGAAGAATGAGGCGTATGGAAGGCAGGTAGCAAGATTAACCGCATATTAGCACAAGTTGCCGGAAACTAAAAGGTAAACAAAACACTGATTTAACTTCTTTACTGTTAGAATACATCTACAGGCTGTATTCGCTGATGTCACTTCTTGCTTCTTCCATAAAAGTTACAAAATGGCGAACGATCAAAAGCTTGCAACAAAGGCTAAACATAAGCTGCACTACAAACGAAAAAAGTGTGGATATAAAATTAGGTAGAATTTCAAACACTGACAAAATACATTGTTTTTGTGATTTTGTTTCCGTCCTCTTCAACATGAAGGGAATTCTAATGGGAGGAAATGAAGTCTGATAATTTTACCCTGTTGTGTGTTGATTTAAACCCCAAAACAGTAGGCAGTCGTGAAGACCTAAACACAAAAGTAACAGGAAAACCCGGCGTCTTTGCTTTGTTTGGCCTGCAGGCTTCTCTCTGACCAGAAAGATAACAGGAGCCCCTCCTATAGAGCTTGCATGGTTTGGCGACATGGTGACAAACGAGTGGGGCTGTAAAATATGTCAGTCACGAAAACACCACAGCTCAGTATACTGAGATAGAAAGCTATCAGTGAGTTAGCATAAAGTAAACAGTTATAAGTTTTGTTTTCGAAAACGATTGATTTCTCGTTTAAATCGATCCAAATCTGCACTACCCAGGCATCGCAATGCTGGTAATCACTTCTCGTAGCAACAGGTTTACCTACCTCGCCCAGGGAGCTGGAAACCAAACAATGAGCAGGATAACATGCATACCACGCCAGAAACCAGCTTCCAGTGTACATATGTATACCAAAGCAAAGCAATTGAGACGGAAAATTAAAATAATGCACTCAAAGAAGATGCAAGGGGTATTACAAGTCAGTCGGATTAGCATTGTAAAGAAAATAAAAACGCAGCGTGATATGTAAAATGCAGCGCGATCGCGCTGCGTGGAACATCAACAGGTAAAGTAGTCATGAAACCATGCTGAAAACATCAGCCTCGTATGTTTTTAGTAGTTTACCAGTGCTGTGTAAGTGGGCTAAACAGCGGAAAAGGCTTGATGTATGCATGCCTTTCTCTAATGAAAGGAAGTGGATTTTAAAAGGCAAGCCCACTAACCAATGTAAGTGACTGATGTGACATGGGCGTGGTAAGAAGCCAAAAGAGAGATTACAAGACGTGCTTGCCCATAAAAAGGAAGCACATTTCAGCGACCTATTTAACAAGTCAGGATTCCCCATGATCTAATTTCTGTTCAACAATGTGTGACTTACCCAGCTGCCCATCGAACGGCTACTTGAAAGCTGGAAATTTATGTAATTATCAGCGAAAAACGTTATGTTTTAATACCTGCTTCGGTTTGGTCTGTTTTGATTAGCACCGACATTATAATAATAAAAAATAAACCAAGCAGATCAGGGGATGTGCTCTAGGTTCCATTGTGAGATTTCTTAAGAAGCAAACTGAACCACGTATTGGTTACAAAGCACACTTGTCATGTCAGACTGACATTAAGAGAACATCAAAGATGCATAGTGGTTTTGCGTCTTCCACCTTTCTAGTATACCTGAAGGCAACACCATATTTCATTCTGTAGAGCTGTACTTAACCTCGGTTTGACCCTTCTTGCTTAATGTCACTTTGACTCAGAAATATTTTTAATCTTTTTGGCTTAAAGGGTAAAGTCAACAATAATGTATTTTTTACCTTGTTTGCTTCGTTTTATTTGCCACCTCTACAAAAACTGCATATGGCATATCAGTAACAAATTATGTTTTAAGTCAAGTGTGCAAGCACTTTTCGACCTGTTGTAATCTGTGGACTTTTAACCACACCCATCTTACGTCCATCACTTTTATTCGTCCGTGGGCTTGCCTTTCAAAAATCCCTCTATGTCATTGGTAAATGCTTTACCTTTGTTTCACTTTGAGGTGGTTTTGTTACTGCCTTGCAGACTGACCTTGTTACATGGATTATTGTACGATTGCCCATATACTTTAGAGTGAGTGAACCATTTTGTTAGGTCGAGCGTAGCGTTCAACATGTTGTATACTTTTTAAGTATACTGATACTGTGAGTTCCAGTGATTTCATTTGGTGGTTCCACTGTCATTCAAAAATCCGTGCTTGCTAGTGGTAAGCTCTGCCTCTTTGTCCTGCCTTTTTCTCCTTGGGAGCACCCAAAACTAGTGTATAATTAAGCTATGTCCTGTTTATCTCTTCTGAAGGGGACTTTTTCTTTCAGTATTGCCCTGTTTGCCTTACACTGTGGGTGTATAATCAACCCCTTCTCCCCACCAGCTCCCTCTGTAAACATAAACCAACAGCAGTGGTGGGCTTTTCCAGGGCCAGCTCGCTCTCACTCTCTTCCTCTTGTTATTTTTCGTCCCTGTGGCAAGAAAAGTCCAGTCAATAATTTACAACGCTAAGAGCTCTAACTCGAGCAAATACGAGACTATTGCATTCAAAATGCTTGTTTCTTTTGTCTCTTCCCTTCAGTCTCCATTGGCACTTACAGAGTGAACTCTATCGGCAGTATTGAAGCACTTGTTTTTCCCTTTGGGAGGAGCAAGCTGCCACTTCTTTGATTTTCATGTAAATAAACATTGTACCCTGCCTTCTGGGAGGCTTGGGTTACCAGAGAGTTGGGGGTCACATTGGCAAACGGGACTGGTAGAACTAAGGAAGAGTCGCACACCTAGTTTCACAGTTGTGATGGTCTCCGAGCTGGTCAATGACCTTGGTGCATCCCACCTGCCATCACCACCACACATTCAGCCTTAAAAAAAAAAAGCTGGGAAGATATGGTTGTAAAGGCGGGCTGGGAGAGGGGCTTCGGTTACCTAAAGACTTTTCTTTATAATGCAAATGATCTGTTCCTGGGTTTTTTCCTGTGGCCCCTGTCTGAACCTAGGAACTATTGTAGGGGTGCAAACACACATCTGTTGGGCTAGCAGAGGCATTGGGTATTTAATGACCGCTCTTGAGATAATATACTGCAGGGCATTGTTGGTTTAGGGGTGCAAACATGCATCCTCTCGGGAGGTATTCCATGGGTTTATAATTTCAGCGACAGTGAGTACAGAATGTTTCAGGTTTTACCAGTGTCTATGAAGATTGGTCTAGTTTCTGGGTCCACGCATAACTAAGTCATCCAGGCCTGTTTTTTCCTTGAATTCTTGTAGTCCTGGTTTTTATACAGGGACTTTAGAAAAAATAGGACCTGGATTAACTTGTCATGCACCGCCTTGGAAAACTTGGTAACTGTGGATTGAGGGGAGGGAGATGGCCAGTCTGTCTCCAGGAGAGAAGACACACCCTTTGCCTAAACTTTATTTTTGTACAAGTATAACGTTGGTAGGTTCTGCTTTGTATGTGCTGTTGTGCTGGCTGACCACTTTGAAATAGCTCTCAGACTACATAGCGACACTTCAAAAACATAAATGATCATTAGTATTTCATGTTTTGTATATTTGTGGAAGGGGCTACTAATTTCCCATGTTTTTGTTTTGACTGAGAGGTGACATGAGTCTTTAACTCTCAGGATGCTGTTGTTGGCATGAGAGCCTTGACTGACAAAAGATATAAAGTGCTGTGATGGCTCCGTCTGCCCAACATCCTCAGAGGCATCTCTGGTTTCTGCTTCCCAAAGGCTAGTTAGGACACACATAGCCTTTGAAGATGAGCCGAGATTCCAGCATGTCCAACAGGTCCCATATGTGTAGCAAGCCTCAAGCCTGCACCGTGGGCTCCCACGACTTCTTGAATTACCCCTCCGTGCTTTTAGTGTTTCTGTTGCAACCGTGCTTTACAGCTGCACACAGTCACCTGTGCATCACCTTGGCTTCAGGAAGATTGAAGACACAGCAATATTCATCTCATTGAAGGTGATGCCTCTGTCCACAAAGGTGTCCTAGTGCATTGTGGCTCTCAATGACCATTCTTTTCCATTCCATGTTAATCTTTTTTCCTCCCCATTTTTCTACTCGCTCTGCACTCATCCATTCTCCCCAATTGTCACATCTGTCCCCTGGGTTGAAAGATTTAGAAGTTTGTCAAATTGAACCAGGATTAAGGGTGTGGATTTATTTGTTAATTGGATCAAGCACAAACTCAGTAAAACCCTTACTACTGAGACTGGTCTCCACTCAGGCACATTGGCTGCAGATGCTGGGCTCACAGTTGCCTGCAGCCTTCAGTTTAGTGACCATGGACTTACATCATGGACTGCCAGCAATTTTTCCTTGACACTATTTGTGCAGGGAGGTTTGTACGGGTTAGCTTCATAGCACAAACTGTTCCCTGATGGAGTAATGCTTGAGGAGACAAGTGGTGTCAGCTAATTCATACATAAACACACACCCCATCCTCACTCCCAGTGCTGTGAAGCAACCATAGTTAAGGCTTCCACGCACACCACAGGCACAGCAGTGCAACAGAAACATGCAGTGCAGCAGTATAGACAGAAGCATCAGTGCAAGTTTCCTTTCTCACACACCACGTACAACAAGCACAGGAGCAGTACACCCTTCATTCACTTCACAGAAAATCACCAGATGTAGCAAAGCAACCAGGCTTCCATCATGCACTGAACACGACCTGGCAGTGTAAGCTCCTATATCAAAATCAACACCACCGTCCAGTAGGGTGGTATTAAGGTGTGGTATATGAGCATGTGTACATCATCCAGTGTAATCATCACCCCCTCCAACACACACATACACAGTGGGCTTTGTATTAAAAGTTGCAGGACAACGCTTACATTTGCACACAAATTCAAATAAACCCAGTTAGAATTCAATACAAACATGCACACACCACTAAGCCAACACAAGAAGCAACGGTTCAACTGCCCTTCCTCACACAAAAATGGATACACAAACTAATGAACAATAGATACAGTAGGGCTGAGACCATGCAAACTGCCAAAAATATGTTTTCTTCTTTTAAGTCTTCCAAACCAAGCAGATTGATGCAGCCTCTCTTATTTTCCATTTGGCTGAAGTTTAGCGTTTACACAGTCAACAAGTACTGCGGTTTGTGGTAGCTTGGCTTATTTTTACAATAATTAAGTGATTAGTAAAAAGCCTTACAGTTCAAAACCAAAAACAGACAGATGTATAACATTGCTTCATGGGCTGTAGTTGTAGAGATCACTGGTGGCAACCGCTATAATTTAGGATTTAGGGCCTTGTTACAAGTTTGGTGGTCCCATGATTGCCATGTTGGCAGTGGTGGTCCGACCGCCAACGGTCTGGCGGAGTGGATAGCCATATTGTGAGTTTGGCGATTATACCCACAGAAGACCTCCAGCAGTCTGCCGCCAGGCAACACAGATCTCCACAGTGCAGAGGAAGCATAAACAGGCAGGCGGAGCCCTTGTTTCCGTCTGACCCATTACAAGGTTGCACACCGCCAATGTGACTGTGGTGGCCCAACCACCACGTGTCAGAAGGCGGAAACAGACAGTATAAATGGAGGCACTCACCTGCAGGCAGCTACATACATCTGGAGCCGCCATGGAGCCATTTGAAAATGACAGGCAACAAAATCACCAACACCATGGACGACAGCAATTATAAGTACAAACACCTACCTGTATCAATAATCCTTAAAACTGCACAAAGTGCTAGCAAACACATCGTAGAGGGGCGCCATGGGCAGCAACTACACGTTTTGTACAATAAACTGACACACAGCAACATGGACACATGCACACACATAATATGCACACTTTGGTCAGACACTCACACTGCATGGCTACACCACACAAATACACAAGGCCACACAACTCAGGCACGGACACTGAAGGCTACACAACATTGTCACACACAGCAACAGCAACACACCTACAGCACATATACAATTACAGCTCACACACTCACATTCAACACTGGCCAGGGACTGTCCACTCATAAAACACACATACCTATCGATGTGGCATGAAACACAAACAACAACACCATGAAACAACTCTGCAATGGACACACACATATCACACCACAATGGAAGCACAATGGCATACACAATAGACAGAGAGACAAATATAGAAAATAGACAAAGTACACCATACCAACAATACCTGAACAGTCAGTATGGGAGCATCAGGAACATACATGGTTGGAGGCTGCACTGAGACACAGGTCACTTTAAACAGGATCCTCAAACAACAAGTGCACAGGAAATGGCTCCACGTGGATCTCTGGGAGAAACAATACCAAAATCAGTTGTCATGCAGAGCTACACAATGGGTAAGGGCAAGTCAACAAGTCACTTACAACTCCAACACCATGGGACATACCACTACATGATCTAGCTGCAAGGGACACACACCTAAATGGACACATGTACACCCAAATGCTAAGCAGCCCTAGAACAACTGAACATACTCCATGTCTGCAGAAACAAAACTCAATAATACACACATCACATGTATACAATAGCCATATCAGGGAGACAAGTCCAACAACATACATGCCCACATTGGACAACACAAAAATAAATACTTGCCATACCAAACAATGCATAATGTCATGAAACCAACACTGCATATACACACACACACACACCTACCACACAACATATACACTTTCCTTGGGGACAAAAGCACTACACACAAAAGCACATACTGCAGATAACAGCACATGGAGCAGCAAGCAGGCACAAATACACACATCTGGACTCACACAAACAAAGTCACTCAGGAACAACACCAACCTAAGAAAGGAATTGCAGGACAAAGGTATAGCCAACAAAATCAATACCTTGGCTTTAATGCCAACAACTATTATGGATGGCACAAACAACATACAAAGGCCATTGACCAGTCCAATAAATGTCCAAATCATGGCACAGTGTTGTACCCCTACTTCACTCCTGAGTGCCATGTAACATCCACAGTAAAGGGCATCAATGGGGCAGGCAGGCCCCTGAGGGATTACCTGGGGTGGAGGGGATCAGATTTGGGAGGGGGCATTTGGGTTTGGGCTCGGGGGCTCCTTTTAGGGGGAGGTGGGCTTCTTCTTGGGCAGGAGGTGTATGGGTCTTTGCAGAGGGGGCAAGGGAGGCCTTGGAGGTGGAAGGGATGGCCGGATGGATGTGGACCTTTTGAATGTGGTACAGGGAGAACAGTGGTAAGGTCTAGTTAAAAAAGGAAAGGTTTTTTGGACATACAGTGACAGTTATCAGAAAGGGGGGTCGGGATTTGGAGGTTGAGGTATTGGTTGTCTGACATGTAGTTGTGGATGTCTTGGGTACGTGCCTAAGGGAGGTATGTTTGTATGTGGTTGGAGTCTGTTGCGTGGGTGAGTGAGGGTGTTTATGTATCTTGGGCTTAGGGGAAGTGGAGTTGTTAGGGGGTGTCATGGTAGGTGGGTGAGTGTGTTGGGGTGATGACTGCAGGTAGGGTGGATGTGCTGGATGTGGATGTGTCAGTAGCTGTGGTATCTGCGGGTGGGGTGTTTGGGGTGGATGCCTGCAGGTCTGTTGGGGTGTCTGTGGGTAGGATGGTTGTGTGGGCTGTATCTGTGACTTTGTGACCATTGTGGTGGTGTCTGTGGGTAAGCATGATGTGTGAGTGATGCTGGGAGTGATGGGGTGTCAGGGAAAGTAGTGACTGTTGTCGTGTCCGCAGGCGGATGTTGTATGTGTGCATGGCAGTGCAGTGGTGTGTCTTGTGGTGCTTGTGTTTGTGTGCTACTTTTGTCTGTTGAGGTGGATGCCTAAGAATCTGTTTGTGTGATTTGGGTAGGTTGGGGGAGGGGTGTATTTGGACTGGGAAGAGGGAGGTGAAGGGAGAAAGAAAGGTGGGGGTGACTGGCTGAATCAGTGCGGAGGCTAGAACCTGAACAGATCTCTGTAGGGCAGCCACTGCCCCATGAATGCCTTCCAGGTATGTTTTAGTCAGTTGGAGTTGACCTGCCAATGTCTGCGTGGCTTTCAAGATGGTGGACAGACCCACAGAGAAACTTGTCAGGAGGCAAGTAGCCTCCTCACTGAGGGCAGCAAAGCTAACAGGGGCTGGGCAGAGATGCCTGTGGAAAAGGAGATGCCCACCCTCTTGGGAGAGCAGGCAGGGCCAACTGGATGGGGAGCAGCAGGGAAGGCAGTGATAGAACAGTGATCAGTGGGCAAGGATTCACCACCACTAAGGAGTGGCCACTGGAGGAGAAATCTGATGAAGAAGAATGTTCGGTATCCCCCATGATACTCCCCTTGCCCTCCAGCCCACTGGGTCCCTCTGTGTCGGTGGTATCTTGACCCGACGTCCCATGGCCAGATGCTTCCCCACTTGGCTGTGCCCAATCTCCTTCGCTTGCCGGTTCAGATGCTGCATAAATAAAGAAAATAGAGTCACATCATGTACCTGATAGCACTTCAACCGCAACAATGAGTACCAAACAATACCATCAGGTCAAGTAGGCCTTAGGAAAAACTTACACCTAAGTGGCACATACATGTGCCATGACATATGCTTGCATGCCATCTGGATTTCCAAAAGTTACACACAAGAAATTCATGATGTCAGACTACTATACTTGCATGGATGAAGTCATTCAAACCCCACAACCATACCACAGCTAGGTGACCTCTCCATCCCCAATGCTGTACCACATGCAGCGTACCCCAGTTAAATGGAGGCCAACAAAAGTATCTATTGTAAAGTACACAACCATTTTTCACACACAAGTCTGTGCACACATACATTTTCCATTTGCATATTTACAGCATTTTGGGACGAAGACAGCTGACTCCAAAACAAAAGTGCAATATCCTAGAGTATTTGAAATGGAAATACCCATGTCATTATGGACACATGCCAACAATATACAGATCTAGAAGTTACACCTGTCACAACATAGTCAAGGATGTACCATCAGTGTCACACAGAGAGGCCTTACATGTGTCATTGAAAGGAACACCATTGATGTCAGGTTCAAAATGTCAGGGACTAACATCTCAAGGATACACACAACAAAGAATCAGTAAGCTACAGGATAGTCACCACTAATGTCTGACATCCATGACAACGACAACATCTGAGAGTGTCTGTAATACACATCTGCCCCTTGAATGTTGTAGAGACATAGAACTCACAGTCACACATAGATTCTTGGTATGCTTCCAAGACTTGCATGATGGTGTCCTGGCCAGAACCATCCCCAGCAGCCACATGCCGCTGGCCCACACCATCCCTCCCACACACCTTATTCCCACATGCCTGCACCCTTGGTGCAGCTTGCCCCCTGCTGTTGTCCAACCTGTTGTCCAATGAGAAGCAACATCACTACCCACATTTTGGACATGCCAAACATGGCAGCTCTCTGTGGATGGATGCATGAACCTAAACACAAGTGATGTCAACAGTCAGGGAACAATCCTCCATCAATACACATGTGCAGTAAACTGTTCACCGTGATGCTACATCACGGGCATAGATAAATACAGATTTGTCCCACAATCTTGGCCCATCTGTCATATCTCTCATTGCGACAGCAGTTCTACATGCCAAATGACATACCATAATGCATGAAGGTATCTGTCAGACAATACACAATGCCAACACACTCCTATCTGTGACACAACATGGAATGTACCACCATTGTAAAGGCACCATTCCACTAACAGTTTTCCTATCACATGTATGTAAGGGGATATAGACATCATACCTATCAACATGGCTAGGACATACCTGAAATTTCAGACAATTAATGTTTCCTAAATGGAAAATGACATGGAGGTACAATGAATGTTGGCAACAGTCATGGGACATTATTCATGTCTATGAACATTCCCCATTTACAAAGGGAAGGTGGTGTGCTACATTTGCAATTATCCAGGTAAGCCATGTTACATTTGTGATGGGCATCAACACAGCACAGATTACAGTGAGGCACCAGTACCCATCTTATACTGAGGATAACTTGCTATTGAGAGTCAGATGTCTAGATATACACATGCCCAGACACGTGGCAGAGGGCAGTGATCAATAATACAATTACCTTTTGTCTGTGACATTCAGGAGAAGTGATTATTGTCTCACAAATAGCACCCGCTACAACAACAAATAGTACATGAATGAAGAGTGGACACAGCCGTTTTTGGACCCACAGAGTAAGTGGTTTGTGAAATCCCCTAAAGTTTGTACTAGGTCCAAGGTTCAGAAGGCAAGGTACACCAGTTAGATACACATGACATGTCAATATGTCAATGCAAACAATCTCCCAGTGACACATGGGTCATCTGTAATTGTCAGAGGGAGTGGTCAGTACTCCACACAATCACCTGGCAATGGGACAAGCAGGAATTCTCTGTGTACTCAACCCCTTGTGGCTGCTGTGCTGCCCTTAAACGCCCATACAGCTCCAGGTAGGCCACTGCCAGAATGTAGGCCATTAGGGGGGTCATGGTCTGATGGGCACCCAGCCCATATTGGGAGGACAGCCCCAGCTGGGCCTCCACCATCTTCCAGGCCCAGCATCAATCAATCAATCAATCAATGCATTTATAAAGCACGCTACTCACCCGAGAGGGTCTCAAGGCGCTGGGGAAGGGGGGTGGGTTACTGCTGCTCGAAGAGCCATGTCTTGAGGCGTTTCCTGAAGGCGAGATGGTCCTGGGTAGTTCTTAGGTGTGCGGGGAGGGAGTTCCATGCTTTGGCTGCCAGGTAGGTGAAGGATTTTCCTCCTGCGGTGGTTCTGCGGATACGTGGGACGGTGGCGAGGGCGAGGCTGGCTGAGCGAAGCTGACATGTGGGCGTGCAGAACGAGAGGTGGCTGTTGAGGTATTCGGGGCCCATGTTGTGGAGAGCTTTGTGTGCGTGGGTGAGGAGCCTGAAGGTGATCCTCTTATTGACGGGGAGCAGGTGCAGGTGTTTCAGGTGGGCGGATATGTGGCTGTGGCGAGGGATGTTGAGGATGAGGCGTGCGGAGGCGTTCTGTATGCGTTGAAGACGTTTCTGTAACTTTGCGGTGGTCCCTGAGTATAGGGTGTTTCCGTAGTCCAGACGGCTTGTGACGAGGGCATGGGTAACTGTCTTTCTGGTTTCGGCGGGGATCCATCAGAAGATTTTTTGGAGCATGCGTAGGGTGTTGAAGCATGATGACGAGACGGCGTTGACTTGCTTGGTCATGGTGAGGAGGGGGTCCAGGATGAATCCAAGGTTGCATGCGTGGTGTGAGGGGGTTGGTGCGGTGCCGAGAGCCGTGGGCCACCAGGAGTCGTCCCAGGCGGAAGGGGATTGTCCGAGGATGAGGACCTCCGTCTTGTCTGAGTTCAGCTTTAGACGGCTGAGCTTCATCCATTCCGCGACGTCTTTCATTCCTTCCTGTAGGTTGATTTTGGCGGTGGTTGGGTCTTTGGTGAGGGAGAGTATCAGCTGGGTGTCGTCGGCGTAGGAGATGATGTTGATGTTGTGTTTGCGTGCGATGTCGGCGAGGGGGCTCATGTAGATATTGAAGAGCGTTGGGCTGAGCGAGGAACCTTGGGGTACACTGCAGATGATCTCGGTGGGTTCTGAGCGGAAGGGCGGGAGGTAGACTCTTTGGGTTCTGTCGGAGAGGAACGAGATGATCCAGTCAAGGGCCTGTCCTAGGATTCCAGTGGAGCGGAGGCGGGTCATTAGGGTGCGATGGCACACGGTGTCGAAGGCAGCCCAGTGGTCCAGGAGGATGAGGGTGGTTGTTTCTCCGTTGTCCATCAGAGTTCTGATGTCGTCGGTGACTGCGATGAGGGTGGTTTCTGTGCTGTGGTTGGCCCGAAATCCTGATTGGGAAGGGTCGAGCGAGTTGTTAGCTTCAAGAAAATTGGTCAACTGCTTGTTGACGGTCTTCTCGATGACCTTGGCCGGGAAGGGGAGAAGAGAGATGGGGCGGAAGTTCTTCAGGTCATTGGGGTCAGCCGTGGGTTTTTTCAGGAGGGCGTTGACTTCCGCGTGTTTCCAGCTCTCGGGGAAGGTGGTAAATGAGAACGAGCTGTTGATGATGCTCCGGAGATAGGGGGCGATGATGGAGTCGGCTTTGTTGAAGATGTGATGGGGGCACGGGTCCGAGGGGGAGCAGGAGTGGATGGTGTTCATGGTGATTCTGGTCTCCTCAGAGCTGATGGGGGTCCAGGCGTTGAGTGTAGTGGTGGGGGCTGTTAGTTCGGTGGTGGGCGGCGGGGTCTGAGGGCCGAAGCTGTCGCGTAGGTCTGCGATCTTTCGGTGGAAGAACGTAGCGAGGGAGTTGCAGAGTTCTTGTGAGGGCGTGATGACGTTGGAGCTGGCGCTGGGGTTGGAGAGCTCTTTGACGATGTTGAAGAGTTCTTTGCTGTTGTGGGTGTTGTTGTCTAGTCGCTCTTTGAATGATGTCCTTTTGGTGGAGCGGATCAGCTGGTGGTGTTCGCGGGTGGCGATCTTGAGGGCTGACATGTTTTCTGTGGTACGTTCTCTGCGCCAGGTTTTTGTGAGGGTACGGCAGGATTTCTTGGATTCTTTGAGGGCATCCGTGAATCACAGGGGTTTCCTGATGCTGGTCCCGCTTGGGTGGCTTTTAAGTGGAGCAAGGTTTTCGGCACAGTTGGTGATCCACTGTGTGAGGTTGAGGGCTGCGTTGTTGGCGTCAGTGGTGATGGCTGGTGGGTTTTGGTTCAGTGTTGAGAGGAGCTGCTCTGTGGAGATTTTGCTCCAGTGTCTGCGGGGGATTTGTTGTGTGCGATGGTGGTGGGTCTCCCGTTTGAAGGTGAAGTGGACGCATCTGTGGTGGGTCCAGTGTAGTTCAGAGGAGTGGCTGAAGGATATGTGGTTGCTGGCGGAGAAGATGGAGTCGAGCGTGTGGCCAGCGGTGTGGGTGGGGATTGTTCACCAGTTGCTTGAGTCCAAGGTTGGCGAGGTTATTGAGCAGGGTGGCGGTGTTGTTGTCGTTGTTTTTCTCCAGGTGGAAGTTCAGGTCCCCGAGGAGGATGTAGTCTGATGAGGCTAGGGCGTGCGGGCTGATGAAATCTGTGATGGTTTCGCTGAATTGGGCGCGTGGGCCCGGGGGCATGTAGACAAGAGTTCCTCTGAGGGTAGTTCTAGGGTCGGTGTGGATCTGGAAGTGTACGTGTTCGGCGGCGAGGGGGGTGTCTTCGGTGATGGTCGTGATGTTGATGGAGTTCCTGTAGATGATGGCGATTCCTCCACCGGTTTGGTTGATGCGGTCTTTCAGGGCGATCTTGTAGCCGTCGGGGATGGCTATGGCGATGTCAGGAGCCGAGGAGGCGTTCATCCAGGTTTCTGTGATGAAGGCGACGTCTGGTGCTGTTGTGTCCAGGAGGTCCCATAGTTCGATGGCGTGCTTGTGGACGGAGCGTGTGTTGAGGAGAATGCACTTGAGGTGGTTGTTGGTGCGAGGGCCGGTGGGAGGTCTGCAGGCTCAGTGGAATGTGTACTTGCAGGTTTGACAGGTGAAGGGTCCATGAGTACGTTTAGGGCTGGCTTGGTAGCAGGTGACTGTTCGTCCAGGGTTGAGGGCATTGAGGGAGGCAGCGTTGTATCTTAGTCGGGTGTTTTGAGCGTGGTGGGGGCCAGGGGTTCTGGCACTGGGCGCGGTCCAGGCACGGACGGGCGCAGACGGACTTGCCTTTGGCGTGGGCGCACAGCGGCCGTCATAAGGGGGAAGGGGAAAGGAGGGGTCAGCTGGGAGACGGGAAGGAGGACAGCGAATGGGAGCAGGGGGGTGGGACCGCATGGGTGGCAGCGGCGGGAAAAGCAGGAACAGCGGGAAAAAGCGGGAAAAAGCGGGAAAGGGCACAGCAAAAGAAAAAGAAACAGTGGAAAGCAAAGAGCAAAAGAGAAATGTCAAGAAACAGTGGAAAGCAAAGAGCAAAAGAGAAATGGCAGGAAACAGTGGAAAGCAGAGAGAAAAAGAGAAATGACAAGAAACAGTTGAAGGTCAAGAGTAGAACCTGAGATACCTGAACACCCTAGCAAGGCGTGGCAGGGACCTGGGCAGGCAGAGCTGCAGCGGCGGGGAAGCAACCTACCCGAGCATCTCAGTTCGTCCAACCTCTTGCAACAGTGGGCACTCCAAAGCTGTGAACCCCCAGGTTCTGCACCTTCTTGGTGATGGCTCTCCAAATCCCTTCCTTTTGATGGACATTGACTTGCATGGATGCACAAATGCAAGACAAGAAATTATGTCCCCAGATCACATACAAAATGGCAGAGTCACATACATGTCAGTGCACATTGCAAAGAACAATCTGTTTAGCTCAAAGTGCCCAAGTGGGACAAATACCAGTCACTGAATATATGGACAAGACTACAAACATTTCACAATCTGCAGACCAAACTACCACCCTGCTCAGGCCCTCAACTAACTAGATAGCCCAACTGACATCTTGTGGGATATGCCCTGGCAGTCTGACAGAGATTTCAAAATGTTGGGGGCACAACACAACTCTGTGGCTATCTAAGCCACAGTGACTGCATCTCCATGGCCTTTACTACAAATGTTGGTACACATGGGCACAAGCTAGCCTGAGAGGAGGGAATATATTTTGAAGCATGGGCACAAAAGTGGATTGAGGCACCTACCTGCTCCTCTGGTGCACCATAGAGCTGTTCACATAGGGGTAGGACCTACTCCACCAGCTTCTCCAGCTCCTCCTAGGGAGATGGCAGGGGCCCTATCGCCTGCTGGATGTGGCAGAGGTAGTTCACAGCTGCTCAGGCCGTGGAGGTCTTGCTGGTAGCAGTGTCAGGAGTCAAGTGATAGATTATCCAGAAAATGGCGGTCACATCTACCATGCATGTGGCTGTCACCACCGGCGGACACAGCCATTGGCCCAAGACTGCCACTGGCAACAACGTTAGCCTATGGTTGTGTCTGCCGCAATAGCAACCGCCTACTGCCATGACGACTTTTGCCAGCGGATGTGGGCGGTCCCTGGTGTCCGATGGAGTATGTCAGGCCCCTGTCCTTTAAAGAACATTTTCTGTTGTAGTTGCCCCAAAAAATGAGTCACAACTCCAAAAACTGATCTGATCAACTAATATGTGCTGGTCTTGTCCAGTCGTGTTTGTTCTTCTACTTTGACGTCAATTTTGTACATTGCCAGGCACATATGGCAAGTTGATTTTGACACCCACCCCCCAGTCATTTTAAATTAGGGAACTCATGGCACATTACAAGTAGCATGTTTCATGTAAAAAAGTAGTGCTGTCCAGATAGATGACGTGTACACATTTGTAGTGAAGCAATGGGGAACCATGTTACTCTGTGTAATTGACAGCGGTAACGTGTATTGAGCATCATGTCATATAATCATGGCATGCCCTGTCACAATATGTCAATAACATGCACTATGTCTGTTGCAAGATATGAATTGGGTGATGGCTGTACCTATTTCTTATGCTACATGGGTACCCAGGGTGGGGAAGGGTCAGACATCCTCCTGTCTACCATCCGCTGCCTGACCTTCAGGCCATTGTACCGTCTGAATAGTCAAACAATTGTGGATCTCTGTTGACAGTTGGAGCCAGATCTGCTGACTGATATTTCTTATCCAAATTGTATACGACCCATTGTACAAGTTATGGCTGTGTTTCACTTCCTGGCCACAGGGTCCTCCAAAAATTCAGTGGCCCTATCTGCTGGGATACACCAACCTATGTTCAGTCTTGTGTTATAGGATATACTCTCAGCATTGTTGAAACACCTTGACAGCTATATCCGGTCTCCTCAACCTGAGGATTTCACCAATGTGAAGGCTGACATCTATTGTTTGCCACACATCCCACATATTGTGGGAGCCTTTTATGGTACATATGTTGCCTTGGTTCCACCACATGACAATTAACAAGTCTAGCAGAACAGGAAGAACTTCCATTCCATCAATGTCAAGTTGTTTGTTTGGCGGACCTCTACCTTCACAGGTTTGTGCCCGTTATCCAGGTTCAGTCCATAATTCCTTCATCATGTGGAACAGTGCAATTCAACAGCTGATGTCACAAATGCACCCAGAGAGGGCCTGACTGGTCGGTAAGTCACATATGTCATGTGTGTTTGTATCAAATGTGTGCTGCAAAAGAAACAATGAGAGAGACTGATTGTTGCAAACATGTCCCATTCCATTTCAGTGGAATCTGCATACCTAAATGGTCCATGGTTGTTGATACAGGTGAGGAACCCTACCACGCCTGGGGAAGTCCACTTCAACGTTGCCCATGGAAGAAGATGGCGTGTCATGGAGCGGGCTTTTGTGCTCCTGAAAGCCAGATTTTGGAGCATAGACAAGACTGGTGGAGTCCTCCTCTACTCACCCACAAAACTAAGTCTGGTCAATGTGGCCTGCTGCATGTTTCACAACATTGCCCTGAGGAGGAACATCCCATATATACCAGTTGAGAGGAGCTAGCAGTGCCACCGGGTGAGAAACCTGAAGTGCCAAGTGTGGATGAGAATGATGAGGAGGAAGGTGAAGACTTGCAGGCAGATCTCATCAATCAATACTTTATTTGAGTGCAAATGTGTGATAATATGTGATTTCTGTCATTGTATGTGAAACTGTAGTTGATAGGATGTGTTGAATAGGGCATGTTTTTCACAAAGAACAGGGGATCTCATGCCATACAGTGAACAGCCAAAGTGTGATTGTAAATTCAGACAGAAAAACGCTAATATCATAATTATCTTCTTTGTTTGTGTCAGTCTCATGGAAATGTTTATAGATCTACTGAACTCTGATGTAAGGTTACAGTCATATGTATGTGATTTTCGTGCCCGAACTCCTTGCATTGCATTTGATTCAAGGCTCTTCACCATGCCATCCTCATGTGGGCATTTCAGAGTTTTGAAATAAGCATGTATCTGTTGCTGTCCTGACATATGAAGTGGACATGGATTGATCCAAGTAATGTTGCTCACGGATAAGGGGAGTATAAGTTCTTTGCTAAAAGCAGCTAGGACAGTGGGTAGGAGGAATTCTGAAGTAAACAGTACACTTGTTTGATGTGGTGTGTGATCCAATTGTCTCATCGGTGTTATTAAATAGCCATGATACATGATGTCATCTACAGCAAGCCATGCATTCTCCCTTCACCTTATGTGGACAATGATCCTGTATGTAGCTGTTGAAGTGTTTGCTCATTACAGGCCACAGTGCCTGTGCCCCAACACTGACATAGGTTGATATCATACCACCAGATGCTTGTTCATTGCAATGGGATGGACCTTTGATTAGGGACTGTTGTAATGCCCACTGTTTGTGTTGTGGCATATGTCAACTTGGTTTACCTGGTTTTAGAATGTCATGAGGCCCAAACTGGTGACAACCTCCGCAAATCTGCCCATTCTACGGGATAAGGTCTGACATAGCCCTTTCTTTTGTGGTGTTAGACCTGACAGCCTTAGGGTGGTCACCCCTAACTTTTTGCCTGCCTCCCTCCACTTTTTAGATACTGTTTTTGCTGGTTTTAAGACTCTGCGCACTTTACCACTGCTAACCAGTGCTAAGGTGCATATGTTCTTTCCCTTTAAACATGGCAACATTGGATCATACCCGATTGGGCTATTTAATGTACTTATAAGTCCCTATTAGAGTGCACTATATTTGCCCAGGGCCTGTAGATTAAATGCTACTGGTAGGCCTGCAGCACTGATTGTGCCACCCACTTCAGTAGCCCCTTAACCTTGTCTCAGGCCTGCCATTGCAAGGCCTGTGTGTGCAGTTTCACTGCCAATTGGACTTGGCATTTAAAAGTACTTGCCAAGCCCAAAACCCCCTTTTTCTACATATAAGTCACCCCTGAGGTGTGCCCTGGGTAACCCCTATGGCAGGGTGCTGTGTAGGCAAAAGGCAGGACATGTACCTATGTAGTTTACATGTCCTGGTAGTGTAAAACTCCGAAATTCGTTTTTACACTGCTGTGAGGCCTGCTCCCTTCATAGGCTAACATTGGGGCTGCTCTCATAAATTTTTTTGAGTGGTAGCTGCTAATCTGAAAGGAGTAGGAAGGTCATGTTTAGTATGGCCAGGATGGTAGTACAAAATCCTCCTGACTAGTGAAGTTGGATTTAATATTAGCTCCTTGTGCATTTACTCAGACCACCCCAAACACAGGATAATCAGCCTCACTTGCATACATCTGCATTTTGAATGGGTCTTCCTGGGCTGGGAGGGTGGAGGGCCTGCTCTCACACAAAGGACTGCCACACCCCCTACTGGGACCCTGTCAGACAGGATTGAACTGAAAGGGGACCTGGTGCACTTCTAAGCCACTCTTTGAGGTCTCCCCCACTTCAAAGGCACATTTGGGTATAAAAACAGGGCCTCTGTCCCTACCAACCCAGACACTTCCTGGAGAAGAGAAACTGAACCAGAACCTGCATCCTGCCAAGAAGACCTGCCTGGCTGCTCAAAGGACTCACCTGTCTGCTTTCTGTGAAGGACTGCTGCCTTGCTGTTGCTCTGCTGCCTTGCTGCTCTCTGGCAGTGGTGAAGAAGTGCTCTCCAAGGGCTTGGAGAGAGCTTGCCTCCTGTTCCCTGAAGTCTCAGGACCAAAATGACTTCACCTCTGCAAGAAGGACTCCTCATGCGGCGAAATTCGACACAGGAACAGCTTACAGCCTGCACCGCGGTGTAAATTTCACTGCACGCTGAACCGAAACAACGCAGCCCGACTTCGCAATGAGAAGATTGACGCAGCGCCAGCGTAGCAACCGGAAATTCAATCCACGGCCCTCCCGGATCGATGCACAGCCGAGCCGGAACATCGCACCCTGACTTCCAGAGAGGAATCAACGCAGCGCCTGCAGTGGGGTGGAAAATTTTACGCAATGCCCACCGGATCAATGCAGCCCCTGTGACTTTGTCCTGTCAGTGCCGGAAATCCATGCATCTTCCCCAGGGCGTTTGAAAACCATGGAACCCGAAAGGATCCACGACCGAGCACTGGAAATCGACGCACAGCCATCCCTGCGTGAAAACTAAACGACACATCGCCGTGTGTGGCCCAAGAAATAGATGCACACCCCTTTGTTTCCACATATCTCCTCCTCTGCGGTTTTTTGTGGAGATTTTTCATGCGAAACAGGTACTTTGTGCTTGAAAGAGACTTTGCTTTTAAAAGACTTAAGACCCTTTATATCACTTTTCAGTGATATCTCAACATTTACTTATTACAACACTGGGTGGTGTATTTTTGTGGTGCTATATTGTGTTATTGTATGATTTATTGCACAAATACTTTACACATTGCTTTCTAAATTAAGCGCGACTGCTCAGTGCCAAGCTACCAGAAGGTGGGCACAGGATAATTTGGATTGTGTGTGACCTACCCTGGCTAGAGTGAAGGTCCTTGCTTGGACAGGGGGTAACCTGACTGCCAACCAAAGACCCAATTTCTAACATGTAGTCTGGTGGAGGTGCCTTGAGATATCTAGCCTGACTCAACATGGATGCTTTGGTGGACATCCCCGCTTGTAGGGCAGGCTCTTCAGCTACAGAGGCTGGTGTTTCTGAGGCAGGTCCTTCCCCTGGCAGGGCCTACCTTCCAGTGGCTGCCACAGATGTAGAAGAGGCTGGAATTGACTGGCCAATGGAAAGGGTCGGGTGTTGATGTCGATCCCTGCTCAGGGTGGTGTTGCGGTCTCTCAGCACCCCTGTGAGGGAGGCCATGTTAGCATTGTGGGCCTCCCACTGTTCACAAATTTCCAGAAGGAAGCCCCTTTTTAGCTCCTTCATCTCCCTAAGTTCAGCAAGTAACTGGCCCAACTCACCTTGGGATTGTTGGTATGTTTCCAAGACTTGGTTAATGATGTCCTGGCCAGAACCATCCCCAGAAGCCACATGCCACTGGCCCACACCATCCCTCCCACACACCTTACTCCCACGTGCCTGAGCCCTTGGTGCAGCTTGACCCCTGCTACTAGTTCCAGGATCATCATTGTCAGATGTGTCTAGCTGTGACACAGGATCCTGGCCTGGGGGCACAAGATTATTGTCACTGTTCTTGGGACAAAGGTTTGTTGTACAATGCTTGCCTAAGATGTTGACGCAACTGGCCTGGGAGAAGTAGATGTGGTCACAGTGAAGCTGATAGGTGTCATCTGACCAGGTTGTGCGGATGGGCCAGAACCGACCTCAGTGTCCGCACATCCAGGAGTGTTGTCCTTCATCCATGGGGGTAGTGGGAGTCTCTTGAGTGGCCTCTGTGTTCCAAGAGGCAGGTAGACCTGTTGATGTGAGAAACAGAATGTTACAGGTTGTGTTGTGACATCTACCTCCAATTGTTAACAGCGACATGTGAATACGGTCATTTACATATTGGAATTGGCAATTTGATTTATGTGACAGGCATGCATGACATCAACTGTGTCGACCTGAAATATGGGTAACATACCAATTCCATTTTAGTCAACTAGCTTCAGGAAGTCTGGGTTTATTGGCACTTGTGGAGATGGCATAGACATATATCTTTCCAACAGTGCAGTGAAAATAGTGGCTGGGCAGGATGTGGTTTAGGTCATCTTAAGACCTAATTGACTGACATCTAGTTGTTGTATATGTGATAGTTGTCATCATGTGGTCAGTGCTTTGGAAATTTGTCTGCTGCCAATACCATTCATTTATTGCATTTTTGTGCATTGATCTGTATTGGAAATGGCCCTTTTCCCAGAGTCATCCCTAAACTTTTTGCCTCCTTCCTCCTATTTTGTCTGACCAGTTTTTGTTGGCTTTAAGACTCTGGGCACTTTACCACTGCTAACCAGTGGTAAAGTGTATATGCTCTCTGTGTAAATTGTATTGTTGATCTCTAAGGTAGGCCCTAGATAGACACAGGGGCAGGGTGCAGTATATGTTAAAGGTGGGACATGTACTGGTTTGTGTTACATGTCCTAACAGTGAGATTCTGCTAAATTCAGTCTTCACTGTTGCAAGGCCTATCTCTCTCATAAGTTAACAAGAGGCTGCCTTTAAATAACTTTAAAGTTCAGATTCCATTTGAGAAAATATAGAAATATGGAGTTTGGGGTCGCTGAACTTCCAATTTCAAAATACATCTTATAGTGAAGTTAGTTGTTAGATTGTTAGTTTGAAAATGTCACTTTTACATAGTAGGCATTTTCTTGCTTAAACCATTCTTGGACTCTGTCTGTTTGTGGATTGCCTGTCTGGGTCAGTTTGGCAGTTGGGCTGTTTGTGAATCCCCTCTAGACAGTGAGACAAAGGGAGCTGGGTTGTAGCCTTCATATCCTGATGAACCATCTGTGCTAGAGTGGAGGGATGAGTGGTCACTTACACCTGAATGGGCTGTGCCTGCCCCCACACAATGCAGTCTCCAACTCCCTGGTGTGTGTCTGGGGCCAGGGCTGGGCAAGGCAGGATCCTGTAAACAACAGAGACTTTCCTTTGAAGTTTGCCTACTTCAAAGGCAGAAAGGGGTATGAGTGGTGGACCCAAAACCCCAGACTTTAGATTTTCTTTAAGATCACATCTGGAATCAAGAGGAACCTCTGTCAAGGATAAGAGCTGAAGAGCTGAGGAGAAGTGCTGCCCCTGCCAATGACTGTGCTTCATTGGGCTATCCTGCAGTTGCTGCTTCTGCCTGTAAAAGGGGACAATTATTGGACTTTCTGGTATATTCCTGCTTGTGAAGAATCTTCAAGGGCTTGAACTGAGCTTGTCTCTTGTTTTGAAGTCTCAGGGCCATCAAAACCTTCCTCTGCTAACACTTGGACTCTCTGCTGAGACTCCTGCCCTGCCAAGTGGTCACCTATCCAGTCCCTAGGCCCGTGAAAGGTGAAGTTGGATGAATAAGAGCTGAAATCCATGCACAGAACGCTGTGCCGGGAAATTTTCGACGCACCATCTGCAACACGGCTGATAAATGACGCGTTCCACTTGCATTGCGGCTGGGAGATCGATCCACCTTGGCTATTGAAACAATGCGCAACAGCCGCTTGTGGCTTCTGATAACAACTCAAACCGCACGCTGTGCGGTTTTCTAACACAGTGCAGCCAGATTTTCCACACATCAGCCCTGGGCATCAAAGTCAACCCGACTCTGTATGGAACGAGGTGCCCCATCCTGAAATCAACGCATTGCTCTCTTGTGAGGGAAAAAAAAATGACGTATCACCGACCCGTACAGAGAAGAAACGACACAAGGCATCCTTTGCGAGGAAGGAATTGACACATTGCTGCCTTTTCTGACGCACGCTCGCCTGTGCAGCTTTATTTTTTATGCAAACCAGGTACTTTGTGCAATATCAACATTTCCATTGTTTTCCATTGAGTAAGACTCTTAGGGGGTCATTCTGACAACGACCGCGGAAGCACCGTCAACAGGCTTCCGGTGCTTCTGGGGCCCGTGGCCCCAGGGAATCCTCCACGGCGGCGCTGCAAGCGACCCCCTTCCCGCCATCCTGTTTCTGGTGGTTTTCACCGCCAGAAACAGGATGGCGGGAACGGGTGTCGTGGGGCACCTGGGGGCCCCTGCAGGGGCCCCCTAACAGGGCCCCATTGAGATTTTCAGTGTCTGCTTGGCAGACACTGAAAATCGCGACGGGTGCAACTGCACCCGTTGCACACCAGCAACTCCGCCGGCTCGATTCGGAGCCGGCATCCTCGTTGCTGGGGCTTTCCCACTGGGTGGGCGGGCGGCCTTTTGGCGGTCGCCCGCCAGCCCAGCAGGAAAGTCAGAATGACCGCTGCGGTCTTTTGACCGCGGTACTGTCTTCTGGCGGTTCACGCCAGGCGGGCGGCTTCCGCCGCCCGCGGGGGTCAGAATGACCCACTTATTCTTTTGAAAATTCATATTTTAACTGTTGTATGTTGGATTTTTGTCATTTTGGTCTTGTTTGATTTAGATGAATATTGCCAATTTTTCTAAACTGATGTGGTGTCCATTTTGTAGTGTCTTCACTGTGCCAAGCTACCAAGTGGGTGATTGGGGGTTAACCAGGTGTGTTTCTCCTTTGCCCTGAACAGAGTGAGGGGGTCATTCCGACCCTGGCGGTCATGGACCGCCAGTGCCGGGGTTGGAGGATGCACCGCCAACAGGCTGGCGGTGCATCAAGGGCAATTCTGACCGCGGCGGTAAAGCCGCGGTCAGAAAAGGGAAACCAGCGGTTTCCCCCTGCCCCTGTGAATCCTCCACGGCGGCGCTGCTTGCAGCGCCGCCATGGGGATTCCGACCCCCTTCCCGCCAGCCTGGTTCTGGCGGTTTTCACCGCCAGAACCAGACTGGCGGGAACGGGTGTCGTGGGGCCCCTGGGGGCCCCTGCAGTGCCCATGCCAATGGCATGGGCACTGCAGGGGCCCCCTAACAGGGCCCCACATTGATTTTCAGTGTCTGCCTAGCAGACACTGAAAATCGCGACGGGTGCAACTGCACCCGTCGCACACCAGCAACTCCGCCGGCTCCATTCGGAGCCGGCTTCCTCGTTGCTGGTGCTTTCCTGATGGGCGGGCGGGCGGCCTTTTGGCGGTCGCCCGCCAGCCCAGCGGGAAAGTCAGAATGACCGCCGCGGTCTTTTGACCGCGGTACGGTCTTCTGGCGGTTCCCGCCAGGCGGGCGGCTTCCGCCGCCGGCGGGGGTCAGAATGACCCCCTGAGGGTCTTTGCTTGGATAGGTGGTAACCTGACTATCACCCAACGATCCCATTTCAAACAATCTGTCTTTAATGTTTTCTGGCACACAGTTTGAGCTGTCCTTCGGCTCCACATTTTTGGTATCTTGGCTTAGCTGCTCAAGATGGATCTAGGTAGTTAGCCACATCACAGAGTATACCATGATCTGTATCTTGGTCCCTCCCAGGTGTGTAAACTTAATCTGTGAGTTCACAGGCAGATGCACGTGGTGATATGGACACTGGCCTGGTTTTTGGAGTTACAGGGACTGGCCCTCCTTGGATATATAGTCATGTTATTTCAAGATGTACACACAGAATATATGGGTCATCCTGTCAGGTGAGTACAGGTAATGGTTGAGGAGAGGGAGAAGGGCCACAGTGGGTGAGAACAGTGTTGCAGCTGAGTAGAGTGAGAGTAGCAGGGCCTCTTGGCCTCAGCATTGCTGTCAGTGTCTGTACTACACACAGACTTTACAGATGCCATCCTCTCAAGTGAATACAGTTTAATGGTTGAGTAGAGGGAGAAGGGTCATAGTAGCAGAAGAAAGTGTTGTGGCTGAGTAATGTGAGAGTAGCAGGGGCTCCTGGCCTTAACATTTCTCTCAGTGCCTGTCCTATCCACAGACTGTACAGATTCCATCCTCTCAGGTAAATACAGTTTAATGGTTCAGTAGAGGGAGAACGGTCATAGTGGGATATGTAGTGCTGTCAATCCCAGCACTGCACCCACTATAGACAGATGTAGGTCCCCAAGGAGGGTTTAGTTCAAATGTTGGAGGCTAGACAGGGGTCTGTGGACAGGTGTACACTGGGCTGCTGTGTGATGCGACAGTGAGGGTGGTAAAAGGTGAGCAGTGAACATGCATGCCAATACATTTTGGTGCAATTTTTATTGTTGTGACTTACCCAACTTCACTCCCCCAGGTATTCCTGTCAAGCCCCCTGGGTGCAGGAAGACCAAGACCTTCTTCGCCCATGATGTGAGTTGTAAGGGAGGAGGTAGGGGCCTACCACCAGTCTTTTGAACATGCAGCTGGAGCCTAGATGCCCTGGAATGAACCTTACCCCTAAGGTCATTCCACTGCTTCCTGATGTCGTCCCTTACAGAATTCACTCTGTCAACTATCCTTTGCCACATTTCCATTTTCCTTGTAATAGTAGTGTGCTGGACTTCGGCTCCACATAGATGTGGCTCAAATCTAATGATTTCATCCACCATGACTATTCAGTGAAAATGGGATTTTTCTGGGGTGACATGGTGTTGAAATGAAATTATCAATAATAAAGATAGGTGCTGGGAAATGAGAAGGTGACGGGTACTAAATGGATTGGAAGGGTGCAAATGGGTGTTATATGGGTGTGTTGAGAGTGTGGAATATTTGATATTTTCATAGCGCACCACTTGAAATAGAACAATAAAGTCCAGTTAGTCCATAACGTCAAATGGTCATCTTCTTTTTATTTGGTTTTCATTGCACAAACAACACATGAGCCAACGCGTTTCGTCCTTAACAAAGGACTTCTTCAGGGCTGAAATATGATAGGAAAAAATATCCTAAATATATTCACAAAGATACATACATAATATGGAAGCTACTTATGATTATAGAGTGCACATTAAAAACATGACTAAAACGTTTGATTAATTTATGAAACATGCAGACAAGGGACAACCCACAAAAAGTGCTGAACTTAAAGAGGAAAAGAAGAAAAAGATATATATATATAAACAGTATGAGCAAACTGGATTATTGAACTGAGGTTCAAAGTGAAAATAGCGCATAAAGAATATGTATAATTAACAGAATAAGATAAGACAATGTGATGGATTAACAAAAGGTTGGTGCAAATAATACACAAATACAGTGAATAAACATTAACTAACACTATATACATGTGTAACATCCACAGAAAAATATATAGGGAGGACAAAAAAAAGTGTCCAAACAAAGAGAGATGACAACGCTTGCCGTAGAATCATGCCAAGGGATGATACGTAACATAAAAAGATGAATGTTTGCTTTTATAACAGTGTTAATAACAATTGTAGACGGTCCAAAAAGTAATATCACCATGTTTAGATTCCACCAATTATAATTAAGAAAATATCTAAAAGTACATATTGTTGAAGTCTGGTGTAGTAAGGGACTTATAGTTTTTGATCATATATGTAAATTATCCAGAAAGGATATGAATCAAAAGACTCCTACCTCATGTATAGGTAGTGATCAATATCATCTCTCTTGCTGATTATTGAAGTCATTAATGCCAATAAAGCGTGATGCAAGAGTAGCAAACTAACAGTGAAGAAAAAAAGCACAAAAATCAATCCTAGCATGTGACAGAACAGAGTAGTAGGTTAAAGATGAAGAAACCAATATGAAGAACACAGTAAAGGAGAAAAAGAGAAAAAAGACCTTGTGAAAATAAGGAAATGGTAGAATAAAGAGCCCAAAAAACGCTGTGAGATATTCAGCTCGTTTTGTTGAAGTGCGGTAGAACAGTAAATAAGAATGCAGATATAAACAATAAGTGGGCCCAGTGGACTAAGTGAGTAAGGACTAAGGCAAATATAGATAATTATATACATGTTGTATTAGCGAGATGCGAGTGGATGCATTTACGCTTAAGACGATCGTATTAGTGAAACCAAAGTGTTTGATAAAAATAAGTGCCAGCCCTCTACAGAAAAACATCGGTTAGAAGGCATAAAGTGGTGAAACCTGTAAATGGCGGATGGCTGATAGCAAATAAATCCCAAATGTAGACAATGGGACCAAAAAAGGAGCATGCGAGCGTTCAATGCCCTTACCAACTAAGTAGTGAAGCGAGGGCGCCTCATGTTGCCGGGTCAATGCCGTTCCCTGAAGAGACGCATCCAAGCCGAGCGTGAGAAATTGCTTGTTTTTAAAGTAAGCCCAGAGCACCATTTTCCCATGGTTGCTTGGGAAAAAACTTTGCTAGGGCAACAAATCGGCAAAGAAGCATTGCCGATTCACTTAAAGAAGGTGGCCATCTTGAAATTGCTAGCTTGAGGCTAGAAAGGAATATATGGGAGATAGAGCAAAAGGGATGGGAGAAAAAGGAAGAAAACAGGGACTGTGCGAATTGAATAAAAAGGCATACGAAGTTCGGAAAACAATGTAAGCTATAAAGATGTAATAAACTATGAAAAAAAATATGAAAAAATAGGAAATGTAACAAAGAAGAGAGAAAAAAATAATATATGAATAAAAATGAATAGAGAGGGATCATGTAAAAAGATATATAGACAATAGCAGTACTCGAAAGCAAAGAAAGCACTTCCACAGCCAACAAGAATGAGGGATAGGAAACAAAGCTGCTGGAGCAACAAATTGGCCAAATTGACAGAAAGAAGGCGGCCATCTTGAGATAACCAACTAGAGGCTACAGAGGAATAAATGGGAGATAGAACAACAAGGATGGGAGAGAAGGAAGAGAACTGGGACTGTGTGATCTAAATACATTTAAAAAAAAAAAAAATAATAATAATAATAAAAAAGGCATACGAAGTATGGAAAAACAATGTAAGCTATAAGGATGCATTATAAAGAAATAGGAAATGTTACAAAGAAGAAAGACAAATATATAAATGAGAATAAAAAACAAAAATAAAAAGAGAGCAGTCATGTAAAAAGATATATAGAAAATAGCAGTACTTGAAAGCAAAGAATGAGGGATAGAAAATATAGTAAAGAACCCCCCGAATACGGGGTGTGTTAGATGAATTGTAGCCAAAGCGAGACCACTTGAATCATTATAAGAGAGGATATAGTCTAAAAGGTGGTCCTTATTAGGATATGAGGGTGCCTGGACTCAATACTATGCCTATTGACAAATTAGCAGTGACAGAGTTGTCAATCTGTGAACAGGGACTGTATAGGATACTTAAAGGAAGTAATGAAATTCCTCATCGGTATTATGGCCCATTCCTACAACCCGTAAGCGGCATATCCATGCTGCCTCCTTGAGTCGTAGGGTGAGTACTCTGTCCCCTCCTCTCCAATTAGGTAATACCTGATCCACCCCATGAAACCAGATTTTGCTATCATTACAATGTTGCTCCATCATATGGAGTACCAATGGATATCTCATATCTTTGTTTTTTATTGCACGGATGTGTTCCTGTATACGGAGTTTAAGGTGTCTGATGGTACTGCCTTCATAGATTTTATCACAACTGCAGCCTAAAATATAAACAACATATTTTGTTTTGCAGTTAATAAAATGCCTGATTTCACACCTTTTATCAGTATTATAGCTGAAACTCCTGATTTTATCAACACCCAGACTACACGTATTACATTCATGACAAATGAAAAATCCTTTTATGACCTGTGGTAGCCATGTATGTGTCCTATTCTTAGTGATATAACTGGGACATAGGTGGTCCCTCAGGGTCCGACCCCTTCGATAGGTAACCTGTGGTTTCCTGGAAATTGAACTAATGATACCAGGTACTTCTAATAGTAGGTGCCAGTGCCTACGCAGAATCTTGTATATGTCATTACTCAGTGTAGAAAATTGAGTGATAAATGCCAAGTGACTAGACCTGTCTTTTCTTTTTTTGTTGTCACTCAAGAGTGTTGTGTGTCTTACTACTATGCCAATACGTTTATGTGCATTTGTTAGAACTTCTTCACTGTATCCTTGATTTCTGAATCTCTGTGTGGCTTTATCAATGTGGGCAGTGAATGTGTTACTGGTTCTACAGTTGTGCCTTATGCAAACCAATTCCCCAAAGGGATATTGTTAATAACTGGTTTCGGATGAGCACTGCTAGGGTGAAGAACACTATTACACAATGTAGACTTCCTAAAGAGAGTTCTTTGTATCATATTGTTTTCAACAAAAAATCTAATATCAAGAAAATCTATCCGTTTTTTACTGTACTGTAAGCTCAGTTTGACATGGTTCTGGTGTTTATTTCCTTAAACAGATGTCAACAGTCAACCTAGGCTGCACGCAGTCAGCTACCAACTGTGTCCCTCACCAACGTTCCTAGAAGCCTCATAACATAGAGGTTCCATAAGAGAACATAAGAAATGGCCTTAAGGGCCACCAGTACTTCAATAACCTTTATTCACGCAGTTATAATAATGAAATATTACATATGTGTTTTTCTTTTTTCTTTTTTTACAAAAAACAACAGGACCTATAAACAAACAACAATAAAAAAGAATGAGAAAAGCACGAGTTAAACAAAAGTGAATTCAAATGAATTATCTATATCTCAAAGGCACTTGACAGCACCCAACACTTTTGCAAACAGGACTGTTGTATAGTTATTTTAGCCATGTTTTAGACACGTTGTTTTAGCTAACGAGGCCTGCCGCTGTGCACTTTAATTCTGTTGCATTTTATTCACCATTGCTTTATTTTTCTAGCTATAGCCACATTTGCCGTGCTGTTTAATTTTCTTTATCAATCATTGTACTTTCGCCTAGGAAAGCATCACGTTCTTAGTAGGACATTTATTTCACTTTGTGCTTTCTCTAAGGCTAAAGTCAGAAAGGCTTGCCGACAAACGTGGTATGCTGTCTCCAACATTCACAGAAAACATACACTCATACTTGGGGACCATTTCGTATAGTCAGCTGTTTTATTATAAAACACCCTTTTGTCCCAGACACGTTGCAGGGAGATTCCAGCCAGATGACCACAACTGTATACTGATTGCTGATTGCTTTGGTGCAGCTATTTGCTTAGACGGCTGGACTCCTGATCCAAATGGGGACGGTGTCTCTCTAGAATACAGGCTTCTTCCTCTAGGCATGAGGGATGATGTACCCCCCCCCCCCGGGAGAAACCCAAAGGATGGATTAGGCTTATTACGCTGTGCTCAAACATAGTGTAGGTAGAAGAAATATATATATATACATATATATATGTATATATACATATATATATATATATATATATCCTAGTGACAGTATGGTAGGACTGTTCTTGTCTTTTGCTCGTTAGCAACTTGCTTGCTTTTATGTGTTTTATCATCCTAGTTATTGCAATACATGCCTTGTTATTTAAGGTGCAGTATTAGAAATTGGGTCTTTGGTTGTCAGTCAGGTTACCCCCTGTCCAAGCAAGGACCCTCACTCTAGTCAGGGTAAGTCACACACAATCCAAATTATCCTGTGCCAAACCTCTTAGAAGGCAATGTGTAAAGTATTTGTGCAATAAAACATGCGATAACACAGTATAGCACCACAAAAATACACCACAGAGTGTTTAGAAAAATATATAATATTTTTCTGATAAGATGCAGGTCAAAACGATTAAAATGCAATAAATATATGTTGAGATATCACTGTAAAACTGATATAAAGTGTCTATAGTCTCTTAAAAGCAATAAATGTCGCTTGCAAGCACAAAGGCCCTCATTCTGACCTTGGCGGTCGGCGGAGAGGCGGCGGTCGGACCGCGAACAGACCAGCGGTATTAAAAATGGCATTCTGACCGCGGCGGTCACCGCCGCGACCGACCGCCACTTCCCCACTCCGACAGCCACGGCGGTCATGACCGACGGGCTGGAGTCTGCGCACTCCGGTCCGGCGGTCGACCCAAGACCGCCAACGGTATCATGACCCTGCTTACCGCCGCGGTTTCTGGCGTTCGGGAACCGCCATGCGAACCATGGCGGTAGGCACTATCGGGGTCAGGGAATTCCTTCCCTGGCACTGATAGGGGTCTCCCCCACCCCCCACTGCCCCCCCCGAGTCCTCCCCCCACACCCTCCACCCCCCTGCCACCACCCAGAGGTGGTACAACCCCCTCCCCACCCCGACATGCACATACACGCACCCCGACATGCACACACCCCCAACATGCACATATACACACCCCCTACACACACACATACACAACGGGGACACATACCCGCACACATACATGCCGACATGCGCACCCGCCGAACTACACACATTGCCCATAGGCACAGCAGCACTCCCCGCCCGCATGCACGCACTCACACACCCCCTCTACACACTCACACGCACACCCCCATGCACGCACACATCACACAACACCCCCCACCCCCTCCCCTCACGGACGATCAACTTACCTTGTGCGTTGGTCCTCCGGGAGGTGACAGGAGCCATGGGGAGGTGACCGCCAACAGAAGACCGCCAACAGAAGACCGCCACACAGAAATGTGGGTCGTAATTCTGTGGGCGGTGTTCTGCTGGCGTGGCGGTGGAGGTTGACCAGTCTCCACTTTCCCGCCGACCGCCAGTGTGGCTGCTGGCGGTTTTCCGGCGGAACGCTCCCAGCGGTCAGAATGCGCACAGCGGCATACCGCCGCGGTCGGCGGTCTTCACCGCGGCGGTAACTCGGCGGTCTTGCGAAAAGACCGCCAAGGTCAGAATGACCCCCAAAGTACCTGGTTTGCGTTCAAAATCTCCGCAAAGGACTGCATTGGAGGAGATGTGTGAAAAATAGGGAGGTGTGCGACAATTTCTCAGGCCGCACACCGTGATGCGTCATTTATTTTCCATGCATGGACGGCTTGGTGTCGATTTCCAGGTCTCGGTCATGGATCCTCTTCGGGTTGCGGGGTTTTTGGACGCCCCAGGGACGATGTGTTGAAATCCGGCGCTGACAGGACAAAGTCACAGGGGCTGCATCAATTTGGTGGGCTTTGTGTGGAAATTTCTACCCCACGTCAGGCGCTGCATTGATTCCTCTCTGGAAGTCGGACTGCGTCATTCCAGCTTGGCTGTGCGTCGATCCAGTTGGCGGTGTCTCGAATTTCCAGTCGCTACTCTGGCGCTGCATCGATCTTCTTGTTGCGAAGTCGGGCTTTTCACTGCGATGCAGGGTGTGCGTCGGTTCTGGCAGGCTGTGCATCGATTTGCTCTGCACAAGGAGCTCTTCTTGCAGGAATGAAGTCTTTTTGGTCTTGAGACTTCAGGGAACAGGAGGCAAGCTCTATCCACGCCCTTGGAGAGCACTTCTTAGCACAGCCAGAAAGCAGCAAGGCAGCATGGCAACAGCAAGGCAGCAATCCTTCACAGAAAGCAGTCAGGTGAGTCCTTTGTAAAGCCAGGCAGTACTTTTTGGCAGGTTGCAGGTTCTGGTTCAGGTTCTCTTCTCCAGGAAGTGTCTGAATTGGTAGGGGCAGAGGCCCTGTTTAAATTCCCAAATGTGCCTTTGAAGTGGGTTGAGACTTCAAAGAGTGGCTTAGAGGTGCACAAGGTCCCCTTTCAGTTCAATCCTGTCTGCCAGGGTTCCAGTAGGGGGTGTGGCAGTCCTTTGTGTGAGGGCAGGCTACTGTCCTTTGACATGTAAGTTTCAGGCCCTCCACCCGCCCAGCCCAGGAAGACCCATTCAAAATGCAGATGTATGCAAGTGAGGCTGAGCATCCTTTGTTTGGGGTTTGTCTGAGTGAATGCACAAGGAGGCTGTCGAACCCAGCCAGACGTGGTTTGTAAGGCACAGAAGGATTTAGGTGCAGAGAAATGCTTACTTTCTAAAAGTGACATTTCTAAAATAGTAATATTAAATCCAATTTCACCAGTCAGCAGGATTTTGTAGTACCATTCTGGCCATACTAAATATGACCAACCTACTCCTTTCAGATCAGCAGCTACCACTCAAACAGTATCTGAGGGTAGCCCTAATGTTAGCCTATGAAAGGAGCACGCCTCACAGCAGTGTAAAAAATTAATTTAGGAGTTTTACACTACCAGGACATGTAAACTAAACAGGTACATGTTCTGCCTTTTGCCTATACAGCACCCTGCCCTATGGGTTACATAGGGCCTACCTTAGGGGTGACTTATATGTAGAAAAAGGGGAGTTTTGGGCTTGGCAAGTACTTTTAAATGGCAGTGAAACTGCACACACAGGCCTTGCAATGGCAGGCCTGAGACATGGTTAAGGAGCTACTCAAGTGGGTGGCACAATCAGTGCTGCAGGTCCACTAGTAGCATTTAATCTACAGCCCCTGGGCACACGTAGTGCACTTTACTAGGGACTTATAAGTAAATTCAATAATCCAATTGGGTATGATCCAATGGTATCGTTTTTAAAGGGTGGGAACATATGCACTTTAGCACTGGTTAGCAGTGGAAAAGTGTGCAGAGTCTTAAAACCAGCAAAAATAGTATTAAAAAATTGGAAGGAGGCAGGCAAAAAGTTAGGGGCGACCACCCTAAGGCTGTCAGGTCTAACATGCAGTTACTTCAATAAATCCTTATTGAACTATATTCTGCCTCAGTTATCTTTGCCTATATGAGACTTTTGGTAATTGGGAGGAAGGGATGGGATCTGATTAACCACATTTTCCCTGAGGAGTCTTTCTCATCATGCGCCCGCTTGCCAGAAATGAGGCACTGCTGGTTAGCCTGAGATCCCGGATTAGGCCTACAGGCATCATGTGGTGTGGAATCACACTTACTCCATGTGATCCTGTCTTCCAAATCCAGTAGCTGCATGAGCATAATGAGAACCTACGCGATATGTTGCCACCAATGTTTGGTCAGGCACTAATATTCGGATCCTCCTGAGTATCTCTGTCTCATGTAAGACAAAAGACACCTCAATACTATATACAGAGACGTCTGTGGTATTGAGGATTTCTTCCTCAGATAAATAGGTAATGTTAGAAATGGGGTCTTTGGTTGACAGTCTGGTTACCCCCTGTTCAAGCAAGGACCCTCACTCTAGTTAGGATAAAAGAGAATCACCCTCAGCTAACCCCTGCTTACCCCCTTGGTAGCTTGGCAGAGCAGTAGGCTTAACCTCAGAGTGCTAGGTGTAAAGTATTTGTACCAACACACACAGTAACTTAATGAAAACACTACAAAATGACACAACACCAGTTTAGAAAAATAGGAAATATTTATCTAGACAAAACAAGACCAAAACGACAAAAATCCAACATACACAAGTCAAGTTATGATTTTTTTAAAGGTTTAAAAATAAAAAAGAGTCTTTAGGTAGTTGTAACACCACACTAGCGCTGCTAGCGTGAAAATGTACCTGGTTTGCGTCAAAAATAACCCCGCACGGGCGGTGAGCGTCGAAAGTAACCCTGCACGGCTGTGTGCGTCGAAAACAACTCGGCACGGCGGTGCGTGTTGAAAAAGCCAGCCACACGACGATCCGAAAGTCCCGCGGCGCAGGGTGCGATCTCTCAGCCTCCGTCAGCGATGCTGCGCGTCGTTTCTCCTGCTCCGGGCGTCGGTTTTTCGGTCGCGTTTCCTGCGGCGTCGTTTCTCAGCTGCGGAACCGGCGTCGCGTCGTTTTCTCAGCCGCGATCGGATTCGCGTCCATCTTTTCTCCGCACAGCGCTCGGTGCGTGTATTTTTGTCCTTAGGCTGCCAGCCTCTCCTTTCAGGGTCCCAGGAACTGGAAGGGCACCACAGAGCAGAGTAGGGGTCTCTCCAGAGACTCCAGGTGCTGGCAGGAAGAAGTCTTTGCTATCCCTGAGACTTCAACAACAGGAGGCAAGCTCTACATCAAGCCCTTGGAGATTTCTTCTTCAAGATGGAAGGCACACAAAGTCCAGTCTTTGCCCTCTTACTCTGGCAGAAGCAGCACTGCAGGAAAGCTCCACAAAGCACAGTCACAGGCAGGGCAGCACTTTTTCCTCAGCTATCAGCTCTTCTCCAGGCAGAGGTTCCTCTTGGTTCCAGAAGTGTTTCTAAAGTTTGTAAGTTTGGGTGCCCTTCTTATACCCATTTTAGTCTTTGAAGTCACCTTTCTTCAAAGGGGACTCACACCTTCTTGTGAAATCCTGCCTTGCCCAGGCAAGGCCTCAGACACACACCAGGGGGCTGGAGACAGCATTGTCAGAGGCAGGCACAGTCCTTTCAGATGAGAGTGACCACTCCACCCCTCCCTCCTAGCAGAGATGGCTAATCAGGAAATGCAGATCACACCCCAGCTCCCTTTGTGTCACTGTCTGGTGTGAGGTGAAAAACAACCCAACTGTCAAACTGACCCAGACAGGGAATCCACAAACCAGGCAGAGTCACAGAATGGTTTAAGCAAGAAAATGCTCACTTTCTAAAAGTGGCATTTCCAAACGCACAATCTTAAAATCAACTTTACTAAAAGATGTATTTTTAAATTGTGAGTTCAGGGATCCCAAACTCCACATGTCCATCTACTCTCTAGGGGAATCTACACTTTAATCATATTTAAAGGTAGCCCCCATATTATCCTATGAGAGAGAGACAGACCTTGCAACAGTGAAAACGAAATTGGCAGTATTTCACTGTCAGGACATATAAACCACATTACTATATGTCCTACCTTATCCATACACTGCACCCTGCCCTTGGGGCTACCTAGGGCCTACCTTAGGGGTGCCTTACATGTAAGGAAAGGGAAGGTTTAGGCCTGGCAAGTGGGTACACTTGCCAAGTCGAATTTACAGTGTAAGAATACACACACAGACACTGCAGTGGCAGGTCTGAGACATGATTACAGAGCTACTTATGTGGGTGGCACAACCAGTGCTGCAGGCCCACTAGTAGCATTTGATTTACAGGCCCTGGCACCTCTAGTGCACCTTACTAGGGACTTACTAGTAAATCAAATATGCCAATCATGGATAAACCACTTACATACAATTTAAACAGGAGAGCATATGCACTTTAGCACTGGTTAGCAGTGGTAAAGTGCTCAGAGTTGAAAAGCCAACAGCAACATGTCAGAAAAAAATAGGAGGCAGGAGGCGAAAAAGACTGGGGATGACCCTGCATAAGCAAAAGTCCAACACGACCCCCTACCAGCCTAAAGCCAGGGGAGAACAATCAATACCTTGATGTACTTCCCTGATTGGGGCGATAGAACAGGGACCCAGGCCCACAACAGCAGGGGCATGTTCCAGTTCTACGCCTTCCTGACTCCAGTTGGATCCCTCTGTCCATACTCTCAGGGCCCACTAAGCTAACCCATGGGGAACCCTTCTCCACATCTACAGACACCATCTGTGCAACACCTAACTTTACTTTGCTCACAGATGTATTGCAATGGGCAGATAGTACCACCAGGGCCAACACAGTGGTGTTGCCCACTCCACCCCCGGGGTGTGACTCTCGTCCTCCCCCCCCCAGGGGCAACTCTGTCCACCAGGACAGCAAGCCACAGTGGCCCCAGACAACTGTCAGGGATGAGAGCCCGACCTCAGGCCTCTCTAACCACTGTGACTGTGGAGAGTGGGGGGTGGTAGCCCCAGGTGCCTGGCACCCTTTGACCACTCTCTCTTCCACCAGGTCAGGGATGACAACCTGACCCTGGTCCTCCCCTCTGGGGCTCTGTAACCTCCCGGCAGACGCAGCACCCCCAGAGTCAAAAACTGTCAGGGTGCTTGTAGAAGCAGTCCTGCACAATTCTTCCACCAGTGCAGGGATGTTAACCTGCAACTGATCCTCCAACCTGGGGTCTGTACCTTCAGGTTGGACCAGGGCCAGGGGTGAGGCTTCCCTCCCCCTGCCCTCTCCTCTGGGGTCCTGGACCACCCAACTAGGAGTGGCCCCCCCAGAAGACAACATGGTAGGGGCACTGTTAGCAGTAGCCCCTTCCTCCAGGTCAGGGGGGACACCCTTAACCTGGCCTCCCAATCCAGGGTCTGTACCCACAGACTGGATCACTGCCTGGCAAACCAGGACTTCCTGGGGGGCATACCTACCCCCTACCAGGTCAGAGTTTACCCTCTGAACCTGGTCATCCAACCCAGGGTCACCACCCTGCGGTTGAACCACTGCCTGGCACACCAGGACTTCCTTGGGAGCACACTTACCCCCCATCAGGTCAGAGTTTACCCCCTGAACCTGATCATTCAACCCAGAGTCACCACCCTGCGGTTGAACCATTGCCTGGCACACCAGGACTTCCAGGGGGGCACACTTACCCCCCTCAAGGGACACACTGTCCCGAAGGGCCACACAAGAGTCTGGCTGGCGCAGGTCTCCTGACCTCTGCCCATCTGACAGAGTCTGGATTCCCCCCAACCCAGAAATGGTCTTACCAAGGTCATTCATGGGGGGCTCTGCTCTCAGAGCTGGCCCCTGACCCTCCAGGTTCTCCACTGGGGTCCGCAACCCCCTCTCAACCCTCTGTCTGGACTTCTGCACCCCCTCACTAGGAGTGGTACTGCCAGACACCAGAACTGGTGGGACGCTGGCTACAGCCGCCCCCCCAAGTTCTCCTGACACTGTGGGGTCTCCCTCAACAGATGGCCCTATGGTACAGGCTAGGCTCCCCTCCTGGTGTTCCCGCAGGGAACCCTCCAGGACCTGGGACCGGATCTCGGGCACCTTGGGCCTCAACCCATCCCCATTCCCTCTCCTCTGAGACTGGACATGGGGTCCCTCACCCATCCCACTACACTGGGACCTACCTGGGACACTACAATCCTTCCCTACCTCACCTGGTTGGGAACTACCTAGACCACTCCTCTCAGGAGCACCCCCAAATGCCTCTTCAGACTCTCTGGTACTCACCCAGAAGTCTGCCTCCATTGTAAGCTCCCTGGGGTCAGAGAACTCACACTCCACCTGGTGTTGGCATAGCTCTGGAAAATAAGGACTAGACATATGCTCTCCAGCAATTACATCACTCAGCCCCTCACATGAATTAACCAAAGTACCCTTCACCCAACCATCCAGTGACTCTGCCTTGAAAAAGCACCCCACATCACCCTCCTGAGGCTGGTGAGACAGTACCTGACTGTCCCTGACACTCAACCCACACTCTTCTGGGATGTTTTCACACTCCATAACCAGGACTTCTACCTGGGGGGAACCCCTCTCCCTGTCACTCTCACCTAGAGTCAGTAGAGTGTCCCTCCCACCAGTAGGAATATGACTCCCCATGCCAGTTCCCCAATCCACCTCAGGGACCCTGTGCATCACTGGAGCTACCTCATACCCCTGAACCTCCTGGCGTGTGTTAACTCCCTCCTTCAAGTAGGGCACCACCTCTCTGGGCATGTGCACTTCTGCAGCATCACTGGATATACAATTGTTGCTGCCACCATTCCAGCTGGACTCAGCCCTCATGACTTCCAGCTCTTTCAATTTAAGCTCGTAAGCATAAATCATTTTTTTAATCTCTAAGTTCCTCCTCCTTTCTTCCAACTCCCAATCGAGCTTTTTCAGCTCCCATTGGTACTCCCTCTCTGCCTGTCTGTCCTGTAACTCTTCAGGAGTCAGACCCTTGGGTGACACCCTGCCACCCCTCCTGGGGACCCTCCCCCCAGGCGTAACAGGTTCCTCCACTACACCACTGTGTATCCTCTGCACTTCTCCACCCATATTCTCCTCCTCTGTGTGCCCTCCAGCCTTCTTGATTGTCACCCAAGCCCTCTGTGCCTGTTGCAGCTCCCCCTCCCTGGTGGCGCTCTCAGTGGGACAGTCAAGATCTTTAAGGAACTGTTTCAATTGAGCAACTGAGTACTCCTTCAGTTTCTCCATTTCAAACACAGCTCCAGCTGTTGCATCTCCAGATTGAGACATGATGGTCACAAGTGCAAAGTTCCAAAAGGCAGAAAAAAATAATTTCCCAATGAAGTAAAAAGAATCAGTCAAGGGATCAGCAAAATCATGGAAGTAGAATAAAAAGAGTCCTTAAGAGAAAAATCAAAAGATCACCAAACAAGTAGTATGTGGTCACGTAGTGGTCTGAGATCAAAACAGTAGTGTACACTTAATTACTGTATGTCAAGTACAAATACAAGTCCAATCCCGACCGCTGGTCACCAATGTTAGAAATGGGGTCTTTGGTTGACAGTCTGGTTACCCCCTGTTCAAGCAAGGACCCTCACTCTAGTTAGGATAAAAGAGAATCACCCTCAGCTAACCCCTGCTTACCCCCTTGGTAGCTTGGCAGAGCAGTAGGCTTAACCTCAGAGTGCTAGGTGTAAAGTATTTGTACCAACACACACAGTAACTTAATGAAAACACTACAAAATGACACAACACCAGTTTAGAAAAATAGGAAATATTTATCTAGACAAAACTAGACCAAAACGACAAAAATCCAACATACACAAGTCAAGTTATGATTTTTTTAAAGGTTTAAAAATAAAAAAGAGTCTTTAGGTAGTTGTAACACCACACTAGCGCTGCTAGCGTGAAAATGTACCTGGTTTGCGTCAAAAATAACCCCGCACGGGCGGTGAGCGTCGAAAGTAACCCTGCACGGCTGTGTGCGTCGAAAACAACTCGGCACGGCGGTGCGTGTTGAAAAAGCCAGCCACACGACGATCCGAAAGTCCCGCGGCGCAGGGTGCGATCTCTCAGCCTCCGTC
This sequence comes from Pleurodeles waltl, assembly GCF_031143425.1. Classification (NCBI taxonomy): domain Eukaryota; kingdom Metazoa; phylum Chordata; class Amphibia; order Caudata; family Salamandridae; genus Pleurodeles; species Pleurodeles waltl. Next base: position 163,221,058 of record NC_090446.1, on the reverse strand, counting down.
AGCGATGCTGCGCGTCGTTTCTCCTGCTCCGGGCGTCGGTTTTTCGGTCGCGTTTCCTGCGGCGTCGTTTCTCAGCTGCGGAACCGGCGTCGCGTCGTTTTCTCAGCCGCGATCGGATTCGCGTCCATCTTTTCTCCGCACAGCGCTCGGTGCGTGTATTTTTGTCCTTAGGCTGCCAGCCTCTCCTTTCAGGGTCCCAGGAACTGGAAGGGCACCACAGAGCAGAGTAGGGGTCTCTCCAGAGACTCCAGGTGCTGGCAGGAAGAAGTCTTTGCTATCCCTGAGACTTCAACAACAGGAGGCAAGCTCTACATCAAGCCCTTGGAGATTTCTTCTTCAAGATGGAAGGCACACAAAGTCCAGTCTTTGCCCTCTTACTCTGGCAGAAGCAGCACTGCAGGAAAGCTCCACAAAGCACAGTCACAGGCAGGGCAGCACTTTTTCCTCAGCTATCAGCTCTTCTCCAGGCAGAGGTTCCTCTTGGTTCCAGAAGTGTTTCTAAAGTTTGTAAGTTTGGGTGCCCTTCTTATACCCATTTTAGTCTTTGAAGTCACCTTTCTTCAAAGGGGACTCACACCTTCTTGTGAAATCCTGCCTTGCCCAGGCAAAGCCTCAGACACACACCAGGGGGCTGGAGACAGCATTGTCAGAGGCAGACACAGTCCTTTCAGATGAGAGTGACCACTCCACCCCTCCCTCCTAGCAGAGATGGCTAATCAGGAAATGCAGATCACACCCCAGCTCCCTTTGTGTCACTGTCTGGTGTGAGGTGAAAAACAACCCAACTGTCAAACTGACCCAGACAGGGAATCCACAAACCAGGCAGAGTCACAGAATGGTTTAAGCAAGAAAATGCTCACTTTCTAAAAGTGGCATTTCCAAACGCACAATCTTAAAATCAACTTTACTAAAAGATGTATTTTTAAATTGTGAGTTCAGGGATCCCAAACTCCACATGTCCATCTACTCTCTAGGGGAATCTACACTTTAATCATATTTAAAGGTAGCCCCCATATTATCCTATGAGAGAGAGACAGACCTTGCAACAGTGAAAACGAAATTGGCAGTATTTCACTGTCAGGACATATAAACCACATTACTATATGTCCTACCTTATCCATACACTGCACCCTGCCCTTGGGGCTACCTAGGGCCTACCTTAGGGGTGCCTTACATGTAAGGAAAGGGAAGGTTTAGGCCTGGCAAGTGGGTACACTTGCCAAGTCGAATTTACAGTGTAAGAATACACACACAGACACTGCAGTGGCAGGTCTGAGACATGATTACAGAGCTACTTATGTGGGTGGCACAACCAGTGCTGCAGGCCCACTAGTAGCATTTGATTTACAGGCCCTGGCACCTCTAGTGCACCTTACTAGGGACTTACTAGTAAATCAAATATGCCAATCATGGATAAACCACTTACATACAATTTAAACAGGAGAGCATATGCACTTTAGCACTGGTTAGCAGTGGTAAAGTGCTCAGAGTTGAAAAGCCAACAGCAACATGTCAGAAAAAAATAGGAGGCAGGAGGCGAAAAAGACTGGGGATGACCCTGCATAAGCAAAAGTCCAACAGGTAATATCTATCTTGATCTGTAGGTTGTTCAAGCTTGAACCTTAAAAGGACTAATCCCCACTTGGTGTCCCTATCTCTGAACATATACCTACCAATAATATGGTGAACCCACAACGGGTAGCGATTGCAGTAAATATACTTCCACCTGCAACTGCATATTTATTGGCAAATGGCCCAGTAGCCCATGGGGGTCCAGTCACATTTGTTCCTGAGTCATTACCAGCCTATAGAACAGAAATGTTTTATTCTTGGATCACCTTTCCAGCAGTAGATGGGAACACAAATACATTCCATTACTACACACCTGCAAACATACCTGCACAATACAGAGTTTATGCATATTTAGAAATAGCTTTATTTTATCAAGACCATAATAATTGGCTTGATGGTGCCCTACCACATACAATATTGCATGGTAGGTTAGGTCCTCTTAGCAATGATGGGCCAACCTGGCTTTAGTTGTCAACATGTATAGCACACCCTGATGCAGAAACCTTAGCAGTAGCTGAGGTTTGCCGCCTATATAAAGAGCTTACGACAATATACAGTACAGTTTGTTATGCAAATATTAAATGTCAACCCAGCACGTACTGTTGCAGTGCAACAACATGCAGTTACGCCAGGCATTAACCCTGCGACTGTACATTCGATCATGGGTAAAGTACCCACCAAGCAGGAGAAAATTCAGTTTTGGTTAGCTCACAAAATAAATGTGCTGGAAGCAGTTTTTCCCTCATACAGGGCCTCAGGATAAACATAGAATTCTCACTATGTGCTTGCCAATTGGAATGGCTCCCAAAGCTGATAACTGCAATACATGGGGCACCCTTTTTGGCACGCTCTATATTATGACCCCCGGTACAACAACACTTGCCAATCTTCTGGAGGTATTACAGCAAATTCAAGATGAATACAGGGCTTCCACGGCGCCAGGATTTGGGGATGCAATTAATGAGCAATTTTGCCACAGTATCTTCTATGATATTAAGTAAACTTAAAGGGGAAACAGTTGCACTAGCAGTGTGCATGTGGCTCCAGGATGTTCCTGTACAGGAATTATCGCAGAGACTTATTCTAGTATTGGTCTAGATAGTCTAGGGGCCAGACCAACTAGACCACAATTTCAGGGCAAATCTAATAAAGATTTTTCCAAGCAAGCTCCTGAGGGTAATAAGAAACGCTAGGATAAAAAACAACAAACTCCTAAAAACGAAAGGGGAGAATCTCCACGTACGGAGACCCCACAGAATAGATATAATCTCATAAATAGAGATAATATAAAAACACCTGATAGATATCAATATACTGGGACGCGCCAATCTCGTTCCAATCAGGACTCATCGGAAAAATGCAGTGAGAGAGGTGGGTGGTCAGAGCGAAGAACAGAGTATGTGAAACTGAGACAAGAATCACAACGCTCAACAGAGGTTTCTGTTAAAAAGGAAGAGAAGCCTCCCCAATTTAAAAAGAAAAAGGTAGCAGCAGTTGCAGTTTGAAATGCCACTCAAGAACAGAGTCCTTATGAAGAACAGGAAGTGGGCACTAGTGCTGCTAGACAGCGCGACAGAGGTCACAATAGTTTGCTGGAGTCTTCAAGAGAATGTGGAGGTGAAAGCAACTGATGACTTTCTACAAGTAGAAACTGCGGACATGTGTGTCTCCACGCATGATAGGGAGTATAAAGTAAAGCTACATTTAGAAGGAGACATTGAATGCACAATAGAGCAAACTTTTGGGACTGCGTGGTAAACATATATGATATTTTGTTGGCCGAACAAGATTGGCCACCTGAATTTGTTTGTACTTGCCCATGTGGGGAAGATGTTAATAAACCTTCTTTCTTGCACCTTGTTCCGGAGGAACTCACTGAATCCTACGCCATTGATTGGGCATTGGCGCAGGCACCTGCGTTATATCGCAACCACGTAGGCTGGGATAAAGAATCCCCCTACCATGTCATTCCTATAAAAAATCTACCTCAACCTCAATATCTGATAAAACATGATGCAAAAGCACCCGTGAGAGGAATTCTCACACAGTTGGAGTACCAGGGCGTAATTGAACCCTCTGTCTCCCCAATGAATAATCCTTTATTACCAGTAGCTAAATAAGATCATTCACATTGAATAGTCTTAGACTACAGACACCTAAATAGTCATACACGCACATATGCTATACAAAACTCACATAGCACAGCACTTATGAACAACATAGTGTACAAAAAGTACAAGACAACACTGGACATCTCCAATGGTTTCTTCTGCCAGAATGTAGCGCCTGAGAGTAGACACTTAACAAGTTTCAGTACACGAGGCTCCCAGAAAAAAATCTGTAATTTGCTCCAGGGGTACAAAAACAGTCCAGGACTGTTCGCAGCTCGTGTGACTGCAATTTTGCACGACATTGACCCTGGAGCATTGTCCCATATAGACAATATCTACCTTATGGACGATGAATTGCTGCAACATTTAAGACGGGTAGCCTGCATTGTTGTGGGATTTGCTGAATTTGGCACCAAATTCAACTTAAAAAAAACAAAAATAGCCTTCCTCAGCATCCTGTTTCTAGGATATGAGCTGTCGAGTGAAGGAAAGAGCCTAGCGCCACAATTCTTAGAAAAACACACACAATTACAACCTCCAAATATGATAAAAAAACTCCAGTCTCTATTGGGTTTCCTAAATTTTGGCAGAACTTACATTCCAGATTGTACAACACGCATAAAACCTTTATATGATTTAATACGTCCTGACTTTTCAAGTAAAATTTGCACAGTCGAACACACACGCATTCTCAGAGACCTGCAGACAGACAAGCTTGCAGCGCAACATCTACACACAAGGGACAACAAAACACACTTGGTCATCAGAGTAATTGCTGGTGCCATTGGTTTCACCTATGTAACCTTTAATGAGAGTGAGACCATCCCAACTGCATATAAATCACATTTGTGCTCACCAGCAGAACAACAGTTTGCTCCTACTGAGAAAATTCTCTCTGCTGTACAGATGGCTGTCATTAAAGAAAGACCTCTAGCCCAGGGCAAACGCATTATCGTTGTTTCTCCCATCCCAGCCCTTGAGGCTGTCACAAAAGCCAGCGTTCCTAACGCTAAAGCATTACATCCACGTTGGATACAATGGGCCACATCTTTGACAGCCACTGATGTAGATTGCATTTTTGACCCAAAATTACAAACTCAAGAATTTTTGCAATATGAACTAGAGTACCCAGTTCCTGCAAACACACTGCCTATTGATCAATATCAAAGAGTCATGTACACCGATGGCTTTGCACAACCTGCAATTGGCACAAAGCACTAATACTGCGCTTCTTGCGCAGTCGTAAGTGGCTACATGGAGGACAATAAATTTCATCCCCAACATACATTCGCACAAACCCTAGGGGAGTGCACAGCACAGCTAGTAGAGCTAAAGGCTCTGGTGATGGCATTGGAATATATGGATCCTGCACAGCTAACACTGATTGTTTGCCATTCATACTATTGTGTCCAGTCCTTCAATGAATACCTGCATTACTGGCGCCAGAATGGGTTCAGAGATTCTAAAGGTAATACCATTAAACACAGATTACTGTGGGGGACAGAAGCGGTTCTGAAGGAAATGCTACCAAAATGTCCATATTGTACATACACTTGGACACAAGCATGTTGGAATACACGTGGCTGAGAATATACTGGCTGATGAAGCCACAAAGTCAGCAGTTGCTATGGCCACTGTGATGCAGTAACCCACTTGAGAGCGAAACCGGACGAAGACATATGGGCTGCCGTGAAAGCTACGGCTGACGGTACGCCTGGTCCAAAAGCATTTCCTGCTAAATATTCCTACCGAATGGGAGGCTGCCTAAACGCTGAGGTTAGGATATCAGGCGTAGGGGTGTTAGATATTCTCAAAAAAGATGTGAGACCAATGTTGATTAAAGCAGCGCATGAGGGGGTAGCATCTGCCCATGCTGGTGTGGCGGCTACAATATCATTGCTACAAGCCCGATATTGGTGGCCAGGCCTCTACAAAGAGGCCAAGCAGTATGTCCTTTGTTTCCACTGCTAACGGCCCACCGCAGACACCCCTCCTAATCTCAACAAACCCTTACGGTGTGTGTACTTGGACCATTGTGGTCCCCTAACACCGGACAGTGCATACAAATCCATCTTAGTTGCTGTTGACTCCTGCTCCAGATTTCTATGGGTGTGGCCACAACGCTCGGCTGACGCCCGGACTGTTATTAAAGATTTGCGAGTCAGTACATATGCAGTTGCGGCTTTCCACACAGACCCGGGCCCTGCTTTCGCCTCAAGGGCATTCAGGGATGCCATGGCTTCGTTGGGGTCCAACTCCAGTACTCGTCTCCATTTTGTCCCGAGGGAAATAGTGTTGTGGAGTGATTAAACCGTGATTTCAAGCTATCCTTAACAGCCAGAGTCTTAGGTACGGGTCGTAGTTGGCTTCACCACCTGCATGGAGTCTAGAGAGCACTTATCAATCTGCGTAGAAGGTCCCTGGGGGGTTGTACTTCATATGAGTGTCTGTTCAGAAGTCAAATGTATATTCCAGATCTTGATGGTCCTAGTGTGGAGGCGGCAGGAACACCTTTTGACATAAATGAATGTGTCACTGTCTTACAGGACTTACAACAGTTCTGTGACGACAACGCTTCTGCCAGTGCTGCCTCCACAGAAATTAAGGATGTACCTGTAATGCCTACCAGCTGGATTCCTAGAGTGGGGGATAAAGTATGTGAAAAGATTGCTGTGAAAAAGGAATTTGGTCCTTCTTATCGTGCACCAGTCCCAGTCTTAGGAATACACAGTACCAGAACTGTCATTCTACCACCGTTGGCAGGTGCCAAAAAAAAACACTTTGCCTCCGTCGACAATGTGAAACTACACCATGTGGCCGATCCTGCACAGCCTACCAAAAGGAACTACCAGTAGTCCCTCTCACTACTGGTCAAGAAGGTTCTCTACCAGTTGTAAGCAGCAACACTGACACCTCTCTGAGCGTGGGGAGGGTAGAAAATGATCTTGCATTAGTTCCACTGACATCAAATAATACGGAAATAACTGATCAATTTGACACAACTTCAACACAGACGGATGGTGCCATTTATTCTGTGCCACCACGGGAAACACCAATACCACCTACTAGCACGGCTCCAGTTTTTGCACAAACTGCTTCTGGATACTTTGCTGACATCAACGTCGACGTTTCGGACTCATTCACCTCTTCGACACCTGAACTGTCAAAAACACGTAAGCTGATAACTTGGCTTAAAACAACTTATTTCATTCTTCCATGGAACTATCTGTGACTTTCCTTGACTGTATTGGCTTTCCAACTTTGGATTGGATTTGTTATAACATTCATTTTGTTAATACATGGTCATTTTCTTCCAGAAAAATCGACAGTTGAACTGGTGGATGAGGTCCTCAAACCCTCAAACCACATTTTTCTGCTCATAAGGTCCGCAGAGACCTGTCTTTTGTGAACATTTCCGCTATACCAATTCCTGATGGGATTGTATGGGATAAAGTGACATTTGATATATACGGCCCTACAGAGGTCATTCAAATACCATATGTGTTTAAACTTTCAATGAACGATATAATAATACCCAGAGTTGTTTCTGATGATTGGGATGTGAAAACAGTTGATTCTATGATGACTGAGTTACAGTGTTATGCTGTATTTGAAAACGAAGATGTTTATCAATCTAAAGAGAATTATGGTGATATGTCTTGCTATAATTACTATGGGCACCATTAAATCCACAGAGCGCGTACCCCAAATACTATCTTTAATTATAAACAATGGGAACATTGTCAGACTCCACCACAAGGGAGTTCCAAAACTTATTCTGAAAAGTTTACATATTTTTCTGGGCACGATGTTAAAAATGCTGAGTCATATTATTTTAAATTGCCACCAACACAAAATATACGTATTTTATTAACAAATACAAAATATATTTATGCGGATTCCTTTGCTTCCCGGTTGACTATAGAAAGCTATTAATATTGGCTAAAGTCGATTGACCTAAAAAGTGTGTGGGGAACTAAACATTGGCAAATACGGGGGAAGGAAGCTTTTATTTAGAGCATACCTGATACTTGATCAAATTATATTTTTAAATAAAACTGTACAACAAACAAGTTGTTTAGGCTTAGCAAAGATTAAGGAATTGAACACGGCCAGTATTCCTACACCTGCAAAATTTTATAATTTGCAAAAATATATAAATGCAACTGAAGATCAGCTCAATGAATGGGTCCAGAATGGCACATTTAATGTTTTCACTGTCACGTCCTGGTGGGTGGTTATTGTGGCCGATAGATGGGTGTTATAAACATTTAATAAATTCCTTGGGGTTTTAGAACTAGTAAGCTGGACCCTCGATTTATATCGTCCGAACATGCGGGTATAGTAACAACGTACAGTGTAGGGAAACTATGCCAGCAATGGTTGAAGAGTTCCTCACAAGATGCGGTTAGAGAACACATCAGTCTCCTGTCTAATAACACTGACTTACAGGACTTTCTGCTAGGCCCCAGAAAACAACACAGAAAGCGCTTCTTATATGAAGTACATAATGAAATCTGGAAGCTGCTGCCAACAATATCGACATCCCTGTCCATTTGTGGCCACCAATACGATTCACATGTAATACATTTGGTTAAAGTAGCCCCTAGATGTCCCTTATGAGCTTTGTGTACAATTTGTTTCCTAAGATCAAGAGGAGGAACCATTTTGTCTGAGCTAATGACACTACCATCTTCAATTGTCAATTCTTCAGCGATTTTACAGAATGGTTGAATCATCACACGTAGGCCCATATTTACACTTGCCTTGCGTTGAATTAGCGCAATTTTGTTTTACGCTAATTCAGCGCAAACCTAACTCCATATATTCATATTTTGACGCTAGACCCATCTAGGGCAAAAATATTGGAATTAACGTCATTTTTGGGATGAGTGAAACCATCTTGCATCAATGAGATGCAAGGTAGGCGTTCCCATCCCAAAAATGATTTTAAGCCTCTAGCGCCATATTTATCCACCGGTGCAAAAATGACACACGGGTGGGAGGTGGACCCAAAAAATGACATTAACACCGATTTGTGTAAAAGTTTAACGCCCGGTTCAGACCAAGCATTAAAATGAGGCCCACACACCACTACTTAAGGAAAACACAAAGATGCAACATTGGCAACCCACAGAACAAGATGGAAGTGTTACTGCCCCAGCTTGGGAGACGATGCAGAGGACAACAACTACACAGCAACTACCACCATGGTGACAACAAAGGCAACACAGAGGGCAGGAGAGGATATTCCTGAACAGGACAACCCTTCTTGGCCTCAGGGAACAAGACCTCATTAAGACATACCGACTCAACCGGCAAGCCACACTACGCCTGCTGCACCACATTGAGCCACACATCACAGCCAGCCTGCAAACACCACATAATATACCATCTGTCACAAAGCTGCTAGCTTTCCTGCATATGCTGGCAAGTGGCTCATTCCTGACAGCGGGTGCACTGGTTGCTGGTGTGTCACAGCAGTCTTTCTCAGTCTTCCTGCCAAAGGAATTAGATGCAATCATCTCTCTGACACCCCGCCACATCTGCCTTCCCAACACCCAGCAAATGCAGCTGGAGATAAAACAGAGCTTTTACCAATTTGCTGGCTTTCCGCATGTGCTGGGTGCAGTGGACTGCACCCGTGTCGGACTTGTTCCACCTGCTGCAACAGAACATTTATACAGGAACCGCAAACATATGCATTCCATAAATGTGCAGGCCATAGTGGACCATCGTGGACTATTTACAAACATTTTAGCCAAGTATCCTTGTAGCGTCCATGATGCCTATATATTCAGGCAAAGCAGGATCAACGAACACTTCCAGGATGGCCAATATGGTAATGGTTTACTTGTGAGTAAGTCAACAAATCTAGCAATATACACACAACACACCAACACTGCAGGACACACAAGACATACATCACTCAAAAAACACATGGCCAGGGTAACACAGATGTGCAGGTAACAACACAGATGCACCATGCTGCATGACAGCACAATCAGTGCACAGCACAAACACATACACCCACATGTATGTAACACATCCACAACTTGACAGGTACACCACGTGAAGGACAGGTGGAGATATGTACGCTTTGCTAACAGAAGATGTCCACAAATCACTACAAGTGCTTACAGGTTGGCTACTATGTACACTTCACACACACATTACACCAAACAAAGAATAGCACAGCAATGTCAATAGCATACACCATGGTTATGTAACAAATTTCACATATAGACACAGACCCCTTAAATCATGCCATGCAAGTCTCTGACAGAACAAACATCAAATGGCAGACAACGGTTGCCAATACCAACTACATCTCATCAACACATGCCTGACTTACATGTATTGTGCACATAAGTCTGCCTGATGCATTGGGTCACACATATAGGAATACAAAATTAACGGCCATCACATACCATGTGCCAGATTTATGAGAAGTGACACCATGCCCACTGTATTGCCACCTCACATGCATCACTTACTGACTTACAACACCATCATATCTGTACAGTAAACAATAAATGGCCCACCATAGGTCGGAGTCACTGTTAGACAGTGCAGATCATGGATGCCATAGCGGGACCCTGTAGGAGTTATTAGGACATCACTGACCTTACAAGAACTGTTCTAAGGGACACATTGGCTAAGTAGCTGAGCCCCATCCCATAGCCTGCACTGTGCACATGTTGACAGTATAAATGTTGATTCATGTATTGGAAGATAGGAGAGACACTGGTAGTAATGTTTAACATCCTGAAACAATGGGATGCACACCCTTGGACAGCTGATGGCTGGCACAAACATCAGCTGGTGCTCAAGATTACTAAGGGACATATATAAGAGCCCCCAGTGCCATTGTCATGGCCTGCACTGTATGTACAAGTCAGCGGATGATCACTCTTTTGTGACTTGAAGCCACATTGTAAATCTGACCCCATCCTACACAGCACTTAGCGTGAAAGGGGCGTGCAATGTGTGTTGTCGTAGGTGTGTAACCACAAGATACAGAGCATGATGACGTTGACTCAGATGTAGGTGTCACCTAAAACCTTAGGCAGTGCCAACATCAAACACCACCACAGGGGTGTTGTTTGCAGGTTGCAATAAGGAAAATGACTGTGATTCAACCTCATATGAATGTGTCACCTACACATGTTGCATACTGCTGCACACACAGAAAAAGCCAATTTCCCATGAAAACAGTATATGTATAAGAAGGTCTCCCTTCCTGCACAGATATATCCACCTCCACTGGGCAGCTAGTCAAGCACCCTGGTGCAAGATTGGCAGTGTTGGTGCACAGCTGCATATTAGGCGCTGGCGCAGGGGACAACAAAGGGTTGCTTAGTAACATATTACTCATGGTGCATTCCTGCATAGTGAAAATGATGCAGCACAGCGCTGCCAATGTTGAAGCTGTGTTGTGTGCTGTCACTTACTCATTAATGTGGACCTTAGTGTTGCACTTCATCTGTAATGACGCATGTCAAAATGGCTGGGATGTCCAGGCTTTGTAGGGCTACCATGTTGTCACCACATCTGACCCCATTGTGTTGCGAGAATGTGTTATGTCCCCCCTAGTGATAGCACACTGCTACAAAGCTGCACTCCAAAACACATGGTACATACATACTAAACATCAGTTAGGATCCAAATCATATGTCCCAGGTCCTTGAGCTAATACCCAAGATTTTCATGTCCAACAACACAGTGCTAGTAAAACTTAGCACAAGCCAAGAACTCACACCATACCACAAACATGTATGGGTCACAACCAACTCCAATTAACAACTTCCATGCTACATAACAAACCTGTTGCAAGCTTTAACCACAACTTACATATTTTGTCTTTCGCAGCGGATCAGGGTTATGGCATACATCCGTGGGTGATGACGCCATTTGCAAACCCAAACATAGCAGCAGAGCATGGCTACAATAAGGGACACCGTCAGATACACAATGTGGTGGAAAGGGCATTTGACATACTGAAGGACAGATTCAGGTGCCTGGACCTGACAGGAGGCACCCTCCTTTATGCCCCACACATTGTGTGTACAATAATCCTCACATGTGCCATCCTGCCAATGTACGACCAGGTTGCTGACCTGCCTGAGGAGGAGGAGGATGCTGACGATATAGAGGGGGAACAGCTCAACAGCTGCTGGAGTACGCCAGAGACAAAGCAAAAACAACAAGTGATGGACGGAATGCTGAACATTGTCAAACACTCACCCCCAGTCACAGATCTGGGTTTAATCCATTGTTCTTTTGCTCACCATGCCACCCTAGTTTGGACCCAGCCATATGCAAATCAGTCTTGATCCTGTTCCTCATGGGAACAGTCCAGCCCGAACTGCCAAGCCAGGTCCTCACTGGACTGGAAACAAGCATCCTGGGACCAGTTTCAGGGTTTCACCCCTCATCAGCCAGGCTAGCTTGAATCCAGTGGCATGGGAAGCACGGGACCCATGTCTGGGCATACCCTTCCCACTTAGGGCGACAAAGCAAAAACAACAAGTGATGGACGGAATGCTGAACATTGTCAAACACTCAACCCCAGTCACAGATCTGGGTTTAATCCATCGTTCTTTTGCTCACCATGCCACCCCAGTTTGGACCCAGCCATATGCAAATCAGTCTTGACCCTGTTCCTCATGGGAACAGTCCAGCCCGAACTGCCAAGCCAGAGACAGCATATTTTTGACAACTTTTACACATAAGAACCAATGATTTTACCATGTTAAATTTGTAAATAAACACTTATACAACCAATCCTGCTTTGGTCTATCCAATCTCCACTACACATACCATAGGAAAGTGAATCTAACCTCAAGGAGCATGTAACAAAAACTAATCTGACAAGTAATGTCGCAACATCATTTGTGATGTGTTAGATTGTACTGCCACCATCACACACATCACTTACAGCCTTACCACTGGTATGTGACAACTGAAGGACACAATCCATGGACCACAACATATTTAGTACATCCACATTACCAACTTGTTAATCATTAACTCATCACACCCAGCTACATCATGTTAAATAGGATGTATGCAAGGGGACCACACATGAGGTGGGTGATGTCAAAAAGTAGAAATTAAGTCATGTTGGAACTGAACACCGTCACATCTCATTGTGAGAGTTGCAATGGCTGCCTGGAACATTTGTGACAAGGGGGGCATCCTCGGTATCTATGGTCATCATGATTTGCCCAGGGATATCAACCAATGGAAGACGTTGAGCCTGCGCAGTCTATCCATGGTAATCTGTCCTGCCATGGGGCAATACCTTGACACAGGGTAAACATGAGCTCACACATTGCACGGATACGTCTGTGGAATGCACATTAGTATGAATAAGAACAAATGCAGCTAGGGCTGCAGGCCCACCATACAAAAACAACAACCATTGGTAAATGCAACAAGTTAAATCAAGAATTTCTGATCAAACCATATTCTGGGTGGAATGTAGGCAGAGTGAGTGTGTCATACACACTATTTACTAAAGATGTACACATGGCAGATAAATATGCTAGCTTCACACAGGTCTCCATAAACACCATTTTAAATACGGAGACAGATGTCGGGGAATATTTCCTAGGTAGCAATAGTTCGCCCATCATCAACAAAGCCTGACCTCTGTGCGCAGCTTTAAATAGTATGCTCTGTATAACAACATCACACATCACATACCAAAACACAATGCATAATCACAATTCAGAATTATTGCATTGTACTGAATGCCAAAGATATGTGGACACACTGTTGTCACACATGCATATATGTATGCATGACGTGCAAAAAATTGCATGCTGTTGACTCTGTAACAAACATATTGGTGGAACTAACCAATCACACCCTTACCACATTGCTGCATGGCCTACCACATGTGGCCATACCCCATATGCCACATTGCAGGATGGCCCATGTCATGTGTATGGTGAATCAGGGTGCACAATGCAAAAAAACACGGAATCAGGAAATGGAAATGAGTCAAAAAATATGACACAAATGCATTTTGTCCCAGAAGTTGTGTTTTTGTCTACTTTTTGTCTAGTCTTGTATTTGTACTGTGGGGTGTCTGTCCAGGGTTGTTAGTAATTTGGGATAGTTGGGATAAGTTAATGGGGGTTAGGTTTCCTTTTATTTTGTTACATTACTTATTGTGGTCAACTCTGACCATCAGCTGACATGTCTGGCAAGGAGAGGATGTCCAGAATGTCTGCAGAAGAGCTTGGTGGCTTTATTTGGCTGGTTCAACACTACCTGCCATTGATGCTGGAAATGGGTGGCCGGGTGATCCTCGGCTATGGGACCAAGGCCAGGACTCTGAGGTGGGGCAAGGTGCTTCACCACCTGAAGTCAATTTACACAACCGGCAGGAATGAGCACCAGCTGAAGCATTGCTGGGCAAATCTGGTGACCAGGGAGCAGGATATGCTAGATCACCTGGGGGTCGAGATCAGCGGAACTGTTGGTGAGTCTCCCATTGGCATACTATTGACTGTTCACTGCTTTTGAATGACAATAGCAGATACATTGGTGTGCTGCATGCAATGCTTGTGGACAGGTTGTATACAACCAGTATGAAGAGTACCTGTGCCTGTTCAGGCCTGGAGTTCACATGTCCATCAATGATACCAATGCAAGTCAGATGTGTGATGAGTCCTGCACAACCATCATGAAGGCCCACATTTCAGACCCCATACCATCACCTGTGCCCTGTGTGTCATGTATGAAATGCTAAGGCACCGCCACCTTACCATATCTCCCCTGGGTTGTGTCAACAAAGTGGCGCAATGCATGCATAGCACATGTTTGTCAACATTACACGCACATGACCCTTGCCCCAACCATTATGTTTGCAAACAGTATTTACTCGCCTCAGGGGGCAATGTATATGGGGCATTTGATACCATGATACAACTTTGCCACATCAGTCATGAATTAATCAACGCATGATCGTTGCAGACTTTTAATTGGGCTGCATGTCTCCCTCTGGGTGCCTTGCTGGACAAGCTTGAGTACTTGAGTTGTAAGTCTTGCAAAGCACCAGTGTAGTGTCATGTTTTTACTACACAACTCCCCCTTATACCATGTTGTGCCATTTTGTATAGACGGCCCACACATTGCGATGTCTGGGGTGTGCTTAGAGGCACACATCATGTGGGACAGCACTTGGGGCCGTAATCATGAGAGGCTAGCACCGCCCGTGCATCATTGTGTGACGCATTAGCAGCACAAAATTAACCCCAAACATACGATTTGTAATTTGCGTTGCTAATGTGTTGGAAAATGATGCAAATTCCATGCTCACTTTTCATTACTCAAGTCCCAGGTGCTGCACCACTGTTGTCCTATTGGCCCCTTTGTGTCACTGGGCAAGGCCATGTAAGGGAGATTGAGCATGAATTAGCAAGAGACTACTGGCAGCTCCCTGTTCCAGTTCATACCCTGACACAGACAGCCTGTACCGCCCCATACCACACACATGTGCAGAGTCTGTTCCACTGGTCTGCAACTCCTCACTGACAGTATGAAGCTGCACTGCATCAGCTCCATCTCTGCCACATTACTCACTAACCTGCAACTCCAGATGCATCCTCTGACCACAGAGCAAGTGTGTCTATGTTGAACGTACTTCTCCCTCACTGGACTGACACTAGTGTACAATGGCAACAATGGCAGCCCAACCACCATTTGCAATACATACATGTCATAATGCAGTCAATGTGCAGGTACACAGACCAACTGCACATGAGTCCACATCCATACCAATTCCTTAAGTGTGTGCCTTGGGATGGCACACACATTTAACTCAGTCCGTTTCAGGGTGTGTAATGCAAATCCCCAACACCTTGCAATACCCACACAATCCCAGGGTAGTAGCGTGCCTGTGAGCTATGATGGCATAGTTGTAACCTACATCTGTTGCATGCAGAAATGCCATGGGTGTGACAATAGTCCTGCCACTGCTACGACCATAGCATGGCCCTCACATGGAAAATACATGATCAAACAGTCCCATTTGGCAATGGAGGTGTTGTGTCCACAGGCAGCTGCATGGCAGTGCCACATTTAAATGTTGCATGGTGTAGCACCCCAGTGCTAGTGGTCAGATGTGTGGCCCTAACTCACCTGAGTGTCTGTGTCATTGTGTGAATGTAGTGGTGTGTCTGTTGCATTGACTTCTACTAGGATGACTAGTTCATCCTCTTAACTAGTTCACACTGAAATTTGGTGTCCACTCATAGTGACTGTGATTTGACACTAAGCACAGGGATGCACCATATTGATCCTTATTTGGTGCATTCCTGTATTGTCATGAAGGTGGAGGACTGGGCTTGCAATTTCCCTCCATGGCGCTCTGTCTTTTGCACTCCATGTATGTTTCACTTTTGTGGAATGTAATTGGCTTGCTGTTTTACTTCACTAATGACCGAGATGAAACACTCATGCACTGACAAAAATCTCTAGAATGTGCTTCTTAGTCTAAATAGACATATATTAAATCACTGCGTAAGGTTCGTTAAGGAAGGTCAGTAGAATTGAAAGTGCAGCTTTAAAATGTGTGCCACAATAAAGTGAGCACATGTACAAAGAATCTTCAATCTATAAAGAGCAAATATGTACATGCAAAGATACAAATACCTATATTGACATATATATTCATACACAATGCAAAGCAAATAATTAGTAAAAATTAATCACCATGGGGCCTATCTGGTGCTTCAGCCTTCTCATGCCAGCAAGTCATTGACCCCGGTTCGACTGCAACGAGAAAAAGAGATCTACCTTCATGGGAAATATATCCTGATTGAGGTCTCTGAATCTCCCCATCGTAGACCTGGGTCTCATATATACTTTCAACAAACAAGAGAGGAGAATTCTAAAAAAAACTCCCTCCCACTGCATAAGTTTATTATTAAAAAAAATGCTGGTTACTTTAGGTCAGCTTTGAAAAAACACCTCGGGAATTGACTAAAATCCCAAGGTGCCCTCTATCAAAACAAAATCTTTCCCTGCCATCCTAGTACATTCTTATCAGCCGAAGCCCTTGGTGAGAAAGAACATGCAAATACGCAGAATAAAAACATGAGCAAGAAGCACATTGTATCATGGAAAAATACTTGCAGCTTTTAACGTGGCGGTGGCTAATGCTAAAATAAAGTCAATAGGCATAATGAAGCTGGTGGTCACTAATGTGACAGAGTTCAAGTGCAATGTGGAGTCAGTGGTCAAAACACAAATATCATTACACTTGATGCCTGCAGCTCAAGGCACAACATGTGCTGGCATGGAAGTGGATGTGAAAGGAATAGTACTGGCAGATCCTGTATTGATGGGTGTCTACACCTGGACACGTGAATGTAAATGTGATTGATCTATGGATACCAGCTTCCTAGTTGGCAGCCCGCCTAACATATGGTCCACTCCTTGACTCCATGTACGAGTGGTCAGGCCTTGGTTGATGACAAGGACTGTTGAGATGATGGATAGCATGGCCATCCCCCCTTAGGCCCAGGGGGAGAGGAATACCAAATTTGTAGGTAGATGTGAAGTTCACAGTGTAGGTGATAGTCGTGTTGATCAGGCTTGCACATATACCTATCAGTTCTGACACCTTATGGTTAACTACAGCACCCCGTCCTCCCAATGATATGTCCAAGTTCATGGTGATGTATGGTTGGAAATAGACATGGATGAAAATTTGGGCCTGATATATGTAGAGTTAGCGCTGCCTTTGCATCATTTTAGTGGGTTAGTATTAGGTTATTGTAGGTATTTAGATTAGATAGGATAAGTGTAGTTGGAGAGTGCGTTTTCTACTTATTATGTGTCAATTCGTTGGTTCCTGTTGGGATATCTATGGCCCTCATTATGACTTTGGCGGTCTCAAAGCAAGACCGCCAAAGCCTTGGGTGCCAGAAGACCGCAAGTGCTGGCGGTCTTCCTCCCGCCATAATATGGATACTGCCGGATTTCCGACACATTTAGGGAGGGAATCTGGCAGTAGCCATGCTGGCGGACGAGGTGCCTGGGAGGTGCTACCACCTGCACTGCCCTACCAGTAGGACGCCGGCAGACGTATTTTGGCCAAACAGATGGCCTGACAGTGTCCTGCTGGTGGGGTGCTGCTGGCTGTAGCAGTGCCCCTTCCCTGCCAGACGACCTCCTCACCGGAGAAAGTAAGTCCGGCGTCCATCAGGGGAAGGGGTGGAGGATGGCGGGTGTTGTGTGTGGTGTCTGCATGGTTGTATGCATGTGAGTGAATGCGTGTATCAATCAATCAATCAATCATAGCACTTGTATAGCGCGCTACTCATCCGGAAGGGTCTCAAGGCGCTTGGGGAGGGGGGCCGCTACTGCTCGAACAGCCAGGTCTTGAGTTGTCTCCTGAAGGCGAGGTGGTCCTGGGTCAGCCAAAGGTGGATGGGGAGGGAGTTCCAAGTCTTGGCCACCAGGTAGGAGAAGGATCTGCCTCCGGCGGTGGCTCTTCGGATGCGTGGTACGGTGGCGAGGGTGAGGCTAGCGGACCGTAGCTGGCGGGTGGGCGTGTGGAAGGTCAGGCGGTCGTTGAGGTACTTGGGGCCCAGGTTGTGGAGGGACTTATGTGCGTGGGTGAGGAGCCTGAACGTGATCCTCTTGTTGACGGGAAGCCAGTGCAGGTTCCTCAGGTGGCCGGAGATGTGGCTGTGTCGAGGGATGTCCAGGATGAGTCGGACGGAGGCGTTCTGGATGCGTTGTAGTCTTTTCTGTAGCTTGGCTGTGGTTCCGGTGTAGAGGGTGTTTCCGTAGTCCAGCCGGCTGGTAACGAGGGCCTGGGTGACCGTCTTCCTGGTTTCGATTGGGATCCATCGGAAGATCTTGCGGAGCATGCGGAGGGTGTGAAAGCATGAAGAGGAGACGGCGTTGACTTGTCTGGTCATCGCGAGGGAGGAGTTAAGGATGAATCCCAGGTTGCGTGCGTGGTCTGTCGGCTTGGGGGCGGTGCCCAGGGCTGGGGGCCACCAGGAGTCGTCCCAGGCGGAGGGTGATGGTCCAAGGATAAGGACTTCCATCTTGTCTGAGTTCAGTTTCAAGCGGCTGTTCTTCATCCACTCGGCGACATCTTTCATCCCTTCGTGGAGGCTGGTTCTGGCGATGTCGGGGTCTCTGGTGAGGGAGAGGATCAGCTGGGTGTCGTCGGCGTAGGAGATGATGTTGAGGTTGTGTTGGTGTGCGATGGCTGCGAGAGGTCTCATGTAGACGTTGAAGAGGGTGGGGCTGAGTGATGATCCTTGCGGGACGCCGCAGATGACTTCGGTGGCCTCGGAACGAAATGGGGGGAGGTGGACACTCTGTGTTCTTCCAGTGAGGAACGAGATGATCCACTTCAATGCCTTCTCTTGGATGCCGGTGTTGCTGAGGCGTTGGACTAGGGTGCGGTGGCAGACAGTGTCGAACGCGGCGGAGAGGTCCAGGAGGATGAGTGCCGCCGTTTCCCCGTTGTCGAAGAGGGCTCGGATGTCGTCGGTGGCTGCGATGAGGGCGGTCTCGGTGCTGTGGTTGGCTCTGAAACCGGACTGCGAGGGGTCGAGGGATCCGTTCGTCTCGAGGAAGGCGGCAAGCTGTCTGTTGGCGATTTTCTCGATGACTTTGGCAGGAAAAGGGAGGAGCGAGATGGGGCGGAAGTTTTTGAGGTCGGTGGGGTCCGCTGTTGGTTTCTTCAGTAGGGCGCTGAGCTCGGAATGCTTCCAGCTCTCCGGGAAGGTGGCGGTGTTGAAGGAGGTGTTGATGACGTCTCGGAGTTGGGGTGCGATGGTGGAGTCGGCCTTGTTGAAGACGTGGTGGGGGCAGGGGTCAGTCGGAGATCCGGAGTGGATGGTGTTCATCGTGCAGGCTGTGTCTTCGGTGGTCACTGCGGTCCAGGTGCGGAGGGTCATGGTGGGGTGCGTTGGTTCGACGGTTGGGTGCGAGGATGGTGTGCCGAAGCTGATGTGGATGTCGGCAATCTTGCGGTGGAAGAACGAGGCGAGGGAGTCACAGAGATCTTGTGAAGGGGTGATGTCGTTGTTGCCGGTGCTGGGGTTGGAGAACTCCTTGACGATGCTGAAGAGTTCCTTGCTATCGTGGGCGTTGTTGTCCAGTCGGTCCTTAAGTGATTTCTTCTTGGTGGTGCGGATGAGCTGGTGGTGCTTGCGGGTCGCGTGTTTGAGGGCGGTCATGTTGTCAGTGGTCCGGTCGAGGAGCCAGGCTTTCTCGAGGGTGCGGCAGGTCTTCTTGGAGTCCTTGAGTTCGTCGGTGAACCAGGGGGCCTTCTTGCTTCCGGGTTTGCTGGGAGGGTTCTTCAGTGGTGCGAGGTCGTCGGCGCAGGCTGTCAGCCATTGCGTGAAGTTGTGGGCTGCTTCGTTGGGGTCCGGAGTGCTGGCAGGTGGGTTTTGGCTGAGGGAGGTGGTGAGCTGGTCGGTGGTGATCTTGCTTCAGCTTCTGTGAGGAACCTGTTGCGGGTGGTGGTGGGTAGTGGTTTTTCTGAAGCTGAAGTGGACGCAGCTGTGGTCTGTCCAGTGAAGTCCGGTGGAGTGGCTGAAGGTGATGTGCTTGCTGGATGAGAAGACGGGGTCAAGCGTGTGGCCGGCGTAGTGGGTGGGGGTGTTGACCAGTTGCTTGAGTCCGAGGTTCGCGAGGTTGTCCAGCAGGGTGACGGTGTTGTGATCCTTGTTGTTCTCCAGGTGGAAGTTGAGGTCCCCTAGGAGGATGAAGTCGGCGGAGGGGAGGGCGTGTGGGCTGATGAAGTCCGTGATGTCTTCGCTGAATTGTGTGCGTGGTCCTGGGGGTCTGTAGATGAGGGTGCCTCTGAGGGTCGTCTTTGGGTCGGTGTGAATCTGGAAGTGGAGGTGTTCGGCGGCGGCATAGGTGTCGTCGGTGTCGGTCGTGATGCGGATGGTGTTTTTGTGGACGATGGCGATGCCTCCTCCGGTCTGGTCGACGCGGTCCTTCCTGATGATCTTGTATCCTTCCGGGATGGCGATGGCGATGTCGGGGGCTGAGGAGGCTTTCATCCATGTTTCAGTGGGGAATGCGACGTCTGGTGATGTTGTGTCGAGCAGGTTCCAGAGTTCGACGGCGTGTCTGTGGACGGAGCGGGTGTTGAGCAGGATGCACTTGAGGTCGCAGCTGGGGTTTGGCGTTGCAGGCGCGGTGCATGGTCGGAGGCAGGTGAACTTGCAGGTTGTGCAGGTGAAGGGTCCGTGGAAGCGTTTCGGGGCGGCTCGGCAGCAGGCGGGGTTCTGGCCGGCGTTGAGTGCTTTGAGGGCGGCGGCGTCGTAGGTCTGTTGGGTCGTCTTGCATCGTCGGTGGGGGCCAGGGGTCCTGGCACTGGGCGCGGTCCAGGCGCGGACGGGCGCAGACGGGCTTACCTTTGGCACGCCTTCGGCGCGCAATCGGCGCGCCCGCTGCGCGTCCGCGCGGTCGCCATTTATGGCAAAGTGGGAGGGAGGGAGGAGCAGCTGGGAGGCGTGAGCGGGAAGGGCACAAAACAAAAGGGGGCGTGTCCGCTTGGACGGCAGCGGGAAGCGGGGCGGGCAGGCACAGGGGGCTTGGTGACAGAAACAAACCTAATGCAGCAGCGTGCAAGGGGACAACAGGGACAACAGTACAGAGGCAATAACTATAATACAATAAATACAAACGGAAGAAAAAACAGAATATTCAGGCACACGTAACACGCAAATACGGCGGAGGGGCGAGGCAGGCACAACGAGGCTGCGGGCAGCAGCGAGGAGGGGGCGCACACACAACTGGTGGCCGTGCGGCGCGGGGGTGTCCTGCGATTCAGTGTATGAATGTTTCAGTGAGTGTGCATCTGCATGTCTGCATGTCAGTGTGTATGCGTGTGAGTATGTGTGAGTGAATGTGTGTATGGAAGTGGTGGTGCATGGGTGCATGCATCGTGCATGTGGGTGTGTGTGTATGTGTGCATGATTGCGGGAGGTGGGGGGTTCAGGGGTGCTGTGATTCTAGAGGGGGTGGGGGCTGGGGGGGCGCTATGATTCTAGGGGGCGGGGGTGTTAGGTGATTGCTGGGGAGGTGGGGGAGCCTTCTACCGGTGACTGAGATGGAACTCCCTGTCACCGGCAGCCCTACTGCTATGATTTTCGTGGCGGTGGTACCCATGCAGATAGCATGGCAGTTGGCTGGCTCTTAATACCAATGGCGGTCATGTGTACGCCGCCGGGTCAGAGATGCACATCTCCGGCCCGGTGCTTCATACCGCTACAGTGGTATGAGTGGAGATGTGGCGGGTTGGCTGCGGTGAACCCGCCACACTCATAATGTGGCAGTATACACTGCCAGTCTGTTTGTGGTGATACCGCCACATAAACCCTTGCAGTCAAAACACCGCCAGGGTCAAAATGAGGGCCTCTGTGTTTTCTTCAATAAATAATGAAAAACAAGTTACAAAAATATATATATATATATTTGTTTAGGATTAGTCAGTATACAGTGTAGTATTAGTATTTGTTGTCCTGCATGTGTCTTGTAACTTAAAGGGGGTGGGGGACCAATGTTTAGAGTGCGGTCTTCAATGTGTAAGTTAAGTTTAGCCTAGGGTAGATAGCTTTAGTTGTTTGATAAGTATAGTTAGAATAGGTTAGTTTAGGATAGGGTAGGTTTTAATTATTTTTATGTTAGTTGAAATTTTAATAAACATTTTAGCACACTCCCATAAATGTTGTGTTATGTGCTTGTTATCTCAGGGTCTTCGCATGAGTGCACAGTGCAAATTAGGGGGTAGGCCCTAGGCCTAGGGATTCCGTCCTGCGTCCCAAATCCTCTCTTGACAACTGAGCTGTCACATTGGCAGCAACAAAACATCTATTAGTCCATGCGTCTGCCATCCAGTGTGCCCACCACTCAAGATGACTATGTTTACTTTGATTTGGACAGGTAGGTGTAGTACTACAGCTATCAGTGTTGGGGTCCTGTGTAGAAATGTTGGGAACTGTGGAACATCTGACAATGACAACAGCCTAAATTGGAACTCTATCCTACAAAACCGACAGGTGACAATCACTAATGAGGTTAGGTACCTCTGTATCACACCAATGTGTTCTACAGGTACTCCCAGCAGATGATAATGCCCTTGACTTTCTTTACAGCCATTCCTGATGCATATATTAAGGGAAGCATACATGTGTTCTTCATTTGTGATATACTCAGTGAATTGCTTGTAGGGGATGAGACCAGCATACACACTTGTCATGTTAGGGACCTTATGTGTAGCTTTGTGCCTCCACAGTCCTGCACTTTTGTACTGATATTTTGTGACCAATGACATGGATACACACATCACAATTACTTAGCGTAGTAGATGGATCACAATACACAAAGACATGCTGATTGTGTATTAGGTGTTTATTTACAAATGGTGTTGTGCGATATTTACAATGTCCAGGTCAGTGACTCCATTTGTGAAATCCATACAATTGTGACACAAAACAAGTCCAGGGTTGAGGGACATGTCATGGGACATGCTTGGGAGAAGTTTTGTTAAGTGCGGAGGAACAAGAATTGCCAATTGGTGCGTGAGAGACAATGACAGTCCATAGCAATAGCAGACAGGTCAACAGTGTGTAGGTGAAGAGAGCAGAATCGAAATGTGCTAACACTGGCATGTTCTCAAGCACATGACAAAGGAGGACACTGCCCATGTGGCATGGGCTGGTGCTACCAGGAACTCTTACGAGTGAAGCTGATCTGTTCCACATCTTCATCCTCCGATGTGTGTGGTGTCTCTTCTGCCCTTGATGGCGGTGGTCGGGAGGTAAAGGGGACCACACACACTTCAGTGGTTGAAGATGTGGAATCCCAATTCCCAGCAGCTGCCAGTTGTGGAACAACATATGGCATCACTGCAGCAAGGAGGAGCTGCTGATTTTTCAGAATAGCAGCAACATCCCGGTGGTAGGTAGCCATGTCTTTCCTGAGCGAGGCCACTTTCCGGTGCACGGAGTCCAGCTTGTTCTCAATCACACTGCTGCCAGTTTGGGAGAGCAGTTGTTGTGGCCTCTTCCTCATGGCAGCAGCTATGTCCCTCGGACACTGCTGGACTCCATTCAGTGGGGTGTGTGTGCCTCGTTTGGCTGCCGTAAGTTAATTGGCCATAACGAGGCATGTGCACATTCCCTCTAGGCTGGCTGCCACAGTCTACATCCCCACCCGCACCTGCTTGGCCAGATCCCCCTGGACTTGTACCACTTTCCTCTCAAAGCTGGTCCCTGGGTCCTCAGAGTTCTCAGCTGTGTCGGTGCTGGGAGGTTGTACTATTGGGAAGTTGGGTGGGGCATCTGGGATCCTTCTTATGCATCCATTTGCATGGATGTTGCAGTGGTCAAGCCACACCAACACACATTTCAACATGCCATCTGTCCCAGGTTTACATCTTTCACATACACCAGGGCGGTACTGATACCTTACACCACCCCAGGGATGCATTACCAATACACTATGCTGTTGTCTCCTTTGATTGCTCCTCATGTTGATGTATGTGAATGTTTGCTACATTGCACAGCACACATGGACCTAGTGTATTTCCATTTCAGTTTCTGTCTGTGCTGGAAGGTGCTCAATCATACACAACTATGATCACCCCCTCAATGCAGCCATCCTTGCACTATGATGCAAGAGATGCAGCATTGTGGTAGTGCAGCTAATTCGACACAGGAACAGGGGTGGATCAAGGGATGGCCAGAATGGGTATCATTTGTTGCTGTGTACATAATTTTCTACATGACAGTGCCTGATGTGCAAAAATTGATGGACTTGGGTCAGAGCCTCAAGCTAGTTTGACAGTAATTTTGCAGGTGGTTATACTGGTGCATACATGGACCCTCATTATGGCCCTCATTCTGACCTTGGCGGTCTTTTCGCAAGACCGCTGAGTTACCGCCGCGGTAAAGACCGCCGACCGCGGCGGTATGCCGCTGCGCGTATTCCGACCGCTGGGAGCGTTCTGCCGGAAAACCGCCAGCAGCCACACTGGCGGTCGGCGGGAAAGTGGAGACTGGTCAACCTCCACCGCCACGCCAGCAGAACACCGTCCCCAGAATTACGACCCACATTTCTGTGTGGCGGTCTTCTGTTGGCGGTCTTCTGTTGGCGGTCACGTCCCTATGGCTCCCGTCGCCTCCCGGAGGACCAACGCACAAGGTAAGTTGATTGTCTGTGAGGGGAGGGGGTGGGGGGGTGTTGTGTGATGTGTGCGTGCATGGGGGTGTGTAGAGGGGGTGTGTGAGTGCGTGCATGCGGGCGGGGGGTGCTGCTGTGCCTATGGGCAATGTGTGTAGTTCGGCGGGTGCGCATGTTGGCATGTATGTGTGCGGGTATGTGCCCCCGTTGTGTATGTGTGTGTGTAGGGGGTGTGCATATGTGCATGTTGGGGGTGCGTGCATGTCGGGGTGCGTGTATGTGCATGTCGGGTTGGGGGGGGCAGGGGGTTCGTATCACCTCTGGGGGGGTGGAGGGTGTGGGGGGAGGACTCGTGGGGGGCAGTGGGGGGTGGGGGAGACCCCTATCAGTGCCAGGGAAGGAATTCCCTGGCCCCGATAGTGCCTACCGCCATGGTTCGCATGGCGGTTCCCGACCGCCAAAAACCGCGGCGGTAAGCAGGGTCATGATACGGTTGGCGGTCTTGGGTCGACCGCCGGGCCGGAGTGCGCAAACTCCAGCCCGTCGGTCATGACCGCCGTGGCGGTCAGAGTGGGAAAGTGGCGGGCGATCACGGCGGTGACCGCCGCGGTCAGAATGCCATTTTTTGGACCGCCGGTCTGTTCGCGGTCCGACCTCCGCCTCTCCGCCGACCGCCAAGGTCAGAATGAGGGCCTATATGTCCAGCAGTCTTATGACTGCCTGACTGCTATTGTCAATATGACCACCGCCAACAGCACAGGTGGTAGTGGCACATGTCGTACATGAGGAATGCTCCATAGGCCAATGGCCTGGCACTGGCAGGTTGCCAGTAGCTTACAGACTGGCAATGTCTCAGAATTACAATCAGCACTACCCTCAAAGTATGTTCCTGCTTTTCCACCAGCCTTTGCATGGCAATGAAACCCCCCATGTAAAGGTTGGTGTTGATGTGGTGTGGTGTGCTCCTGGGTGCCCCTGCACAGCCCATGCCCCCTGCATGGGCAGTGAGGGGGCCCCATGCCCAGCCCCTTTGCACTTTCCACTGCCTGATTTGCAGGACTAAGAGGAGCCTGTCCTGTCACACCCTATGCACCCCAAGACTGTCACTGACTCTATTTGGTCATTCAACAATGTAGCAGTAACTGCCCCAAAGAGCTACCATGAGGATACAGATTTCTACCAGCCATCCCAGCGTGTAACTCATGCTGCCAACTGCAAAGGGTACACTGCACTAGCAGTCTTACCAACACCAGACTTGCCCACACACTACCCCCCGCCCGTCAACATGATATTGTACACCATTATGTTCACAGACATATAGCATGTGTTGTATATTTGTGGTTATTTCCCCATTCCTATGTGTCTCACATGGTTGTATCAGAGTAGTTGTGGGGTCAGCCTGTATTTGTTGTGACCTACAGATTAGAATCTGTAGTACATATTTTTCCTAGTGCCACACAGTTCTGATCAGCGTCAAAATGTGTGGCTCCACACTACACTAGTTTAGTTACACTGGGTAGTGGGTAGACCACCCTGCTATTCCCCCTGAGCCTGCCCAGATTACTTTTGCCTGCACCCAGAGAATGTGTTGTTTATGTACAGGGTGGTGGTGCTTCTGGCACATGTCTGGGTACTGTTGGTAAAGGTTTCAATGTATTGTGTGCTGTAAGATGCAGCACACATGTGTTTTGGCAATGAGACAAGGCAGTTGGAAGGAGTTTTTGCAAGGGACACCACCATGAAGTAGCCCCAGGAATGGTATTGACTGACTTCCTAGTCTCTGATGTCTTGGTCGTGTTGGTAGGGTTTGTTTGACTATGCAAGGGATGTTGTGAAGACATAACCAGAGGCACAGTTATTACACATGCCTTCCATCCTATCTGCTGCATATGAACATGTAGGTATTTAGCCCTGGTGATTAACAGATGTCCATGTTGTATATGTGTTGTGGTGCATGGCACAACTAAGGCGTGTGTACGTGTGTACATGTGTACATGTGTACATGTGTTGCTTATGTTTGAATGGTGCATCTTGATTCATGTGCAATGTGTCCCTTTGTACTTTTTTGAAATGCATTGAGTGTGTCCTATGTGCCTCCCCCTTCTTGCACTTGGAAATGTTGCATTATTTCCCCCCATGCAACTTACCCTGCATTTATGGTATTTCATGGTGGTCGGCGCTGTCCTGTCCTGCAATTCTAGTGACCAGCTCCTCTGGGATGACCGCTGCAACCATCTCCTCCATCTTGTCCAGGTTCTCTTGTGGTGCTGGACTTCCACCTCCAGTTTGCAGTGCTGCCTTCCTGTTCCTTGCCATGTTCTCCTTTGTCATCCGCTTGCAATCATGCAAGCATTTCTTGCACTCAGTTACAGTGCTTATCACCTCTGCCACACTGTTAATCTTGTCAACTAAATGCTGCCAGATTACCTCTATCCTGCTGTTAGAAATGGGGTTTCTGGTTGGCTAGGGTATGCACCTCAGCCAGGCAGAACTTACCCACTCTAGTCAGGGTAAGGGAGTTACACGTCCAAGATAACCCCTGCTCACCCCCTTGGTAGCTGGGCACGAGCAGTCAGGCTTAACCCAGAGGCAATGAACAAAGCATTTGCACAACACACACAACACACGTGACGCAATATCCCCACCACAAAGGAAACACAACACCAGATTATATTAAAATATACTGTATTGTAAGATTAAACAAAAAAATAGCGTTTAGAAACAAAAATGCTTCGATGAGATGTTAACACGGCGTCGTGACGGATTCGTTCCCAACAAGCGTACACCAGCGGCGCCGGACACGGTGCCGTGTAGACCCCCAAGTACAGTACCTTTGGTGAAGAGTGAAAACAAGCCGATGCGCAAAGTGGGGGATCGCGGTGTCGGTGCGAAACGTTGAATCCGCGCACTTCGAGCGGCATCGGTCATGACGTAGTGGGGCGACTTCCACGGAGTTGCAGACTTCAGCGGGCCTGTGAAGAGCGTCGCGTTCCAGCAAAGGTTATGGCGTCGGGTGCAGGCGGCGTCACCGGATTCAGCAGCGGTGTCGGTCCGGAGTCGTCCGAAGTCGATTTCCTTGGATTTCCACCAGCTTTCCTTTCAAGGGCCCAGGGATTGGATAGGGCACCACTTGTCAGAGCAGGAGTCTCTCCAGAGACTCCAGGTGCTGGCGGAGTGAAGTCTTTGCTGTCCCTGAGACTTCAAACAACAGGAGGCAAGCTCTACTCAAGCCCTTGGAGATTTCATCACAAGATGGAAGGCACACAAAGTCCAGTCTTTGCCCTCTTACTCTGGCAGAAGCAGCACTACAGGAAAGCTCCACAAAGCACAGTCACAGGCAGGGCAGCACTTCTTCTTCAGCTATCAACTCTTCTCCAGGCAGAGGTTCCTCTTGGTTCCAGAAGTGTTTCTAAAGTCTGTAGATATGGGTGCCCTTCTTATACCCATTTTAGTCTTTGAAGTCACCTTTCTTCAAAGGGGACTCACACCTACTTGTGAAATCCTGCCTTGCCCAGGCAAGGCCTCAGACACACACAGAGGGGGCTGGAGTCTGCATTGTCAGAGGCAGGCACAGTCCTTTCAGATGAGAGTGACCACTCCACCCTTCCCTCCTAGCAGAGATGGCTAATCAGGAAAAGCAGGTTACACCCCAGCTCCCTTTGTGTCACTGTCTAGTGCGACAAGGCAGAGTCACAGAATGGTTTAAGCAAGAAAATGCTCACTTTCTAAAAGTGGCATTTTCAAACGCACAATCTTAAAATTAACTTTACTAAAAGATGTATTTTTAAATTGTGAGTTCAGGGACCCCAAACTCCACATGTCCATGGGTGACCCTGCGTAAGGCCAAAAGTCCAACACCTGCCAATTAGCAATTTGGAGGTGACAAAGAGTTGATGTTGGTGCTCCGTCACCTCTCTTACAAGTATGTCATGCGCCTCTGCACTAAAACAACACTTGAGCTTTTCTTCTCCCTCCCCTGGAACTTGTGTGTGTCCTCCTGGCTGGTTCCTGGTTGAGTGGGGTCACCCTGGGGTCTCTCCTGGCTTTCTGGGTCCATTTTGCCTCTCCTTTGCACTGTTTTCTGCATTAGCGTCTGAGGTTGATGCTAGTAAGGTTAAAAATGGTGCATTTCTGTCTTGCGACATATTTACGTGCCGTAAAATAGGTTAGAGTCATTTTTGCCCCATTAACATCATTTTGCCTTGCAACAAAGCGCAAGGGTTAACGTCAAAATGTTTTATTCAAACTGTTATTAGCATCATGGTATAAATATGTCACAAGCCAGCTCTAAGCTTTTTGTTGCAAAACTGCATTTGTGCAGTTTTGCTTCAAAAAGTATAAATATGGGCCTAACCATTTTTCCCCTTTGCCACCATCCCACTATATACTTAGAAACATCTTCAAGTACATAATCATTCTTCGTGGCCTCCTTCCAACTTTTTTCTGAAAATGAGCTCACATTCTCAATTTCAATTGCTGCAATCAAACATGACTCATCCTGATTGTTATTTGTTTCTAAAATTACTTCTGTTACAGGAAATCTTCACAAGTAGTCAGCTCTAACATTCTTTCCACCAGATATGTGGACTACCTCAAAATGAAACTGGAGTAATCTTGTAGAAAACCTAGCTAACCTGGGTGTACTGGCTTTTGCATTAGTTCCATTGAGAATAGCTACCAGTGGTTTGTGGTCAGTTTGAAAAATGAAATGTCTACCCCGTAGGTAATTCTTAAAATTTTCCATGGTCCACCAACACACTAAATGTTTATTTTCTAGGACAGAATAGTGATTCTTGGGGTCTCTAAGAACTCTTGACGCAAAGCCAGTGGTAAACTCTTGGACACCGGACCTCTGTGCTAGCACTACACCTAAACCCACATTGTTTGCATCAACCGTTAGAATGCATGTCAGATTAGGATCATATGATTGAAGCACATCTACAGATGATATTTGGAATTTGATATCATTGAAGGCCTTAACATAATCAGCATCCTATAAAAAATCCACATGTGACTTGAGCAACAACAAAATAGGCCTGACTCTTGAAGCAATGTCTGGAATGAACCACAAATAGAATTCACAAAGTCCCAAGAATGATTTGACAATTGTCTTATCTGTTGCAGGAGATGCTTTCATAATGGCATTATGAACCCTGGTTTTGGTCTCACTCCATCAGATGAAATTACATGTCCTAAGTATTCTACAGATTCCCTTAAAAATACACATTTATTTATTTTTAAAACAACACCAGAAGATTTGAAAATAGATAGCACTTTTTGTAACACAGCATGATGCTCTTCTCGCTCTTTGATGTATATCAATATGTCATCCTGAAAGACAGTTACATTAGAAATACCTTTGAGCATAGTGGTCATCACCCTTTGAGAAACCAATGCCATCGATGCTAGGCCGATTGGCATGCGACAAAACTGCTAAGTGCCCCATTGAGAAACAAATGCAGTAAGATGACGACATTCCGATTCTAATATCACTTGATAATATGCCAAAGCTAGATCAAGTTCAGTAAAGTACCTTGCTCCTGAAATGGTCGACAACATTTCACAAATCTTGGGAAGAGGGCGAAAATCAACCTATATCTCTCGGTTTAGTGCTCTAAGATCCACACAAACTCGGAGTTCTCTATTTTCTTTTTACTTATAACTAAAGGAGAGAGCCACAAAGAAGATTCACATAGTTCAATAATACCTTTTCAGCATAAAACCTCCTACTCTCTTCCCAAATCTTCCCTGTCTAGACTCAAGATTGCTCTGTGAACCTTGAGCAGTGGCCTGGAACTTTACTCATCATCAAAAGGCCATAAGCTAGTTTTCAACCTGCAAGAGACCTGCAATGACTCTGGAGCCGGCACACTTACACAGGCTCCGTGTGGTGGTCTCCACACTTGCCGTCCACAATGATAACCTGAGGGCAAGAGCACCTGAAACTGGTGCGCCACCTTCAGGAAGAAGAAGAGAGTCTCACACATGTTAGAGATCCCACCAACCATTCCTAAAGAAAATGTAAAACTCCTTTGTGGTGAGATAGAAACAATTAGGGACTACTAGAATAACAACGCACCCAACTCAAAGAGGGTTAAACTGTAACTGTGCTTGACTGGTTCCCAAGAAAACTGTAATCATGGAGAACAGGAGATAAAGGCGTGGAGGAGGGAGGAGAAAACCAATACTCCGCACTTGTGAAACATTTTGCATTTTCATCTGTTGCCTGTAATTTGTAGCACTGAGTTGTCTGTGTGCATTAAACTACTTTCTTTTCTCAGAGGTAAGCAGTGGAAATTAAAATTTTGTTATGGCCTGCTGGGTGATTGTTGAATTCTGACCTTGAAGCACCTCCACATTACTTCTGTGAGAAGCTTCTGTCTAT
This sequence comes from Pleurodeles waltl, assembly GCF_031143425.1. Lineage (NCBI taxonomy): Eukaryota > Metazoa > Chordata > Amphibia > Caudata > Salamandridae > Pleurodeles > Pleurodeles waltl. Next base: position 163,189,801 of record NC_090446.1, on the reverse strand, counting down.
TCACCAATGCAACCACTGAGAGTCAAGTGCAGAGATTTTACTTGCCTCGTTTGACTTGTTTTTTTTGAGCCAGAGCAGGATAGGCACAGCGACACCAGAAGCAAACTACCCTTTCCCCACAGTAGGGGACCCTGATTACCCTGTACCCTCCCAACCATCTCGATAAGGAGTCTGGATTTCAGCATTCATAATGGAATGTATTGCAGGATGTTCAATATAAAGTAATAATAAGGTTGGAGATGGAGGGCAGCCTTGCCCTGCCTTGCTTTATTAGAAATTATTCACTTTTTTCATTATTAATTACCAATTTGTTTTGCAGTATTGGATATAACATTTGATCCATTTTACTGAGGTAATTGAATATTCCTCTTTTTTATACTAGTTATGGGACCTTTAATCAAACCTTGTCACATGCTTTTTAAGCATCTGCCATTATAGCTGATAAAGGTCCTTTATTGTCCACAGCTGTTAGAAAGTGGGTCACAAATAACAAAATTGAAGCCTTCCATCAGCTGGTCAACAAGTACTCTGTTGTAACAATTGACTCTCTCAGGATAATGATTAAAGCTGCCCAAAGCCTAGTAGGCTTGGACCCATGGTGTGGGGTAATATTCCAGTCCACAGGTTTGCCCACGTGTACCCAATAAATCATATCCAGTCAGTGTGTTTACATATAAAAGGAAAAGTAGTTTATTTTGCACACACTACGGAATTTAAAAAAATTATATGTATGATGGCAGTTGGAAATACCTATGGTGATACCCTTATAACAGTTCTCACCTCTAGATAGCCCTGATCCCTATAACCATATAACCCCCTCATATACTTGACACAGCAAACCTACTGGCTTTGTCAAGCTGTCACCACATTAAGAAATTCAGAGTAATGTCACAATAAACCAGTCCAACACAGTGATATCATTAGGTCTTGTACGGTCTTACTGTGGGAATCAGGACATATAGGGCCTGATTCTAACTTTGGAGGACGGTGTTAAACCGTCCCAAAAGTGGCGGATATACCACCTACCGTATTACGAGTTCCATAGGATATAATGGACTCGTAATACGGTAGGTGGTATATCCGCCACTTTTGGGACGGTTTAACACCGTCCTCCAAAGTTAGAATCAGGCCCATAATGACTTGCTGCTAAAGATGTGATTGTCAATAAACTATTTTATTGACCTTCATTTATACATGTAATGATTTAATGTTAACTTTGCATTTTCAATAAAGCATTTCAGTATTCAATTAGGTCTATGCATTAGGTTTTCTTCTGTTATTAAGTGTGCTGCAACATAGCCTTAGACCTCAAGACATAATTCTGCACTCCTTAGTGTCTTTGGACAAAAGCTTATGATCAAGTAATATTTGAAAACCAAGACAATGGGGGTCATTCCGACCCCGGCGGGCGGCGGAAGCCTCCCGCCTGGCGGGAACCGCCAAAAGACCGTACCGCGGTCAAATGACCGCGGCGGTCATTCTGACTTTCCCGCTGGGCCGGCAGGCGACCGCCAGAAGGCCGCCCGCCGGCCCAGCGGGAAAGCCCCAGCAACGATGAAGCCGGCTCCGAATGGAGCCAGCGGAGTTGCTGGTGTGCAGCGTTGCAGACACTGAAAATCATTATGGGGCCCTGTGAGGGGGCCCCTGCACTGCCCATGCCAGTGGCATGGGCAGTGCAGGGGCCCCCAGGGGCCCCACGACACCCGTTCCCGCCATCCTGTTCCTGGCGGTATTTACCGCCAGGACCAGGATGGCGGGAAGGGGGTCGGAATCCCCATGGCGGTGCTGCAAGCAGCGCCGCCATGGCGGATTCCTTGGGCCAGGGGTAAACCGGTGGGAAACCGCCGGTTGCCCTTTTCTGACCACGGCTTTACCACCGCGGTCAGAATGGGCCAGGAAGCACCGCCAGCCTGTTGGCGGTGCTTCCGCGGTCCCCGGCCCTGGCGGTCATGGACCGCCAGGGTCGGAATGATCCCCAATGTCTCCTGTGGACATACAAATAGCCACTGGGAGATTTAGGATTACCATAGAAAACTGAGGATAGGACTCCAATGGGTTCTGCTGCACTTCTGATAGCTCCCAAACCACTCCTCTTGTTAGTGGTGTCTTTGCAATCTGGGGGCAACGTTGAAACTAAATATATCCATTTAAATCCACTAACTAGGGCTTACGGTTTGCTCTTTGCAACACCTGATGAGCACCCGTGGCACATCCCTTTGATGTGTTGTGGCCTAAAACCAATCCTTTTTTAAAATTTTTACTCTTGGGTGCCCTGTGTTGCACCTTTCTAATTTGTATTCACTATTTGCTTTCCCTTTCTTTGAAGCTCCCGAGTTGTGATCCTTCTTTGGGCCATGTGGAAGTTTTATCCTATGCCTCTTAAATGACACCCAAACCATCATTGATCTGAAGAGGAAGTCCAGGAGCTAGCTCCTTCATCCCTTCCTCTAATTACCATCCATACAGAGAAGCAGCTGAGGCCAGGAGCATCTGCTCCCCCCAGACCTGGGCACTAGAGGGTGGGAGGAGTGCCCAGCATGGTCCCAAAGAACTGAAGTCCCCAAGTGATGCTTGGAGGAGAGGAAGTGGCAGTGGTCATTGTTTGAGTTTTTTCTTCATTGCTGTTGTCAGTCACGTCAGTTCCTATGGTGATGGGGAAGCATGGGGACAAAAGCATCCCTGGAGAGAGGAGGTCTACACACAAAACAACAATCCACCATCACCTGCTCTGACCACTGAGGCTACTGGCCCTCCTCAAGGGCATCTTTTGGGAATCTGAGGGTAGACTACTCATGTCCAAGTCAAACTTGGTCCTTTGGGGGACTGTACTTCTCCTACAGTTTTTTTTGGTTAAGCCAATTTTGTTTGGATAAAGTGAATTGTGGTGCTGGTGGCCAGGTCTAGCCACTGGCTGTGTATATTTAAGGCCTTCTAGCCTCTATAATTTTCTCACGTTCTAGCAAGCTTGATTTTCAGTGCTCTCCCTACTCAGGACCTGTTCTCTGTTCACTGCTCGGTGTTCACCTCAGCTTGGGGTCGTCTCCAGCGACAACCTCATCCCGCAAAGCAGAATACCCTCTCTTTCTGTACTCTTCAGGTTTCATAGGCTCCATCGCAACTCGAAGGGCATCTGTGTAGCAGCAGAAGTCATGGAACAGCGCTCTGATACAGGTTATCCCTCTGCTGTCCTATTACTTAGAAATTTGGATGAAATCCTCCACCTACAAGGCCCCCCACAAAGTTTATTCCTCTACTCTCTCTCAGAGAGTGTGAGGGGGCATCTCCACCAACCCTGGATAGATTAACTAATCCACAAAGTCCTACACAAGTTAAGTCCAGGTTGCTGCAGTACCCCAGAGAGGGATCCGGTCTTTTTCAGGTCCTATGAAATACATCTTCTTCCTCTCCTTTTCTCCCATGTGTCTGGGTGGAACGTTTGAGAAGATAGGCACCTCTGTCTAATCCTGTAAGGACACATCATCAATCCACTACTCTACCAACCCTTCTGCACAGTATTTTGAGGCATTTCAAGATGACAACTTGGTCTGTTGAAAGACCTCTCTGGAAGCCTAAAGCCATGCTCCTAATTGTAACATCTGCTGGGTCCCTTCTCTCCAAAACTAAAAAGGGAGCAGGCCCTCTGAAAGACACTAGAGATCTTGCCTTTTTCCTTTTGTCCTCTTTGAGATAAGCCTTCCCAGGTCTGTGCAGTGTAAAAAGTAATTATCACAGGAAGATTCCGTCCGTACCCTCACTATCTAGGTACAGGCCCATGCACCACCAAATGTCTATATTGTGCAAGGAGGGCTTTGATTCTCCTGCTGGCCAACAGAGTAATAAAAGCAGGTCAGCAGGGGAACACAAGACAGAAATCGAATTAGGAGCTGAGTCAAAGAAATACAGCAAATCCTCAGGTGTCATAAGGAGTAAAAATATGACATATGTGACAAATAATCTACATTTGGGATCTTTTTTACTATGTGATTGGTGCATCACAGTAGATTCTAGACCCAACTATGTTGAAACTGTACTTTATGCAGATTTCTTCCATAATGTATGAGACAGTATAGCATACCCTTTTCAGTTAACCATTACAGACTTACATTATAACTGCCTGCTGACATTATTCATATGGCCTACACCAGGTTAGCGCCTATCCTTGAGGGGGTCCTCGTGCAACAGCATATCAGAGGAGAAGTACCTGGCTAAGCTCAATTGTAATCTCACTCGCTCTCAGCCGGTACATGTATGCACATATATATGCACACATGTTTACATGCAGCCAACCCAAAAGCTCTTCCTCAGTTGCTCAGCAGTGAGCCTTTTTTAAAAAGACAAAAACTGACCACTCGTACTCTCACTCTATTTTAAAAGAGTTCACAATGTGTGAGTCTCACTCAGAGAAAAAGCCCAAAATGTGGGTAGTTCAAAATAAAAATATTTAGGGGGTAATATGGGTCAGAACCCATGTTCCTACACTGCCAATATCAAAAGTTACCAATGCTAAGATAATGTGCTTCTAAGCCAGAGGAAAATCTGTACTGCTCTGGGTCAACCTCATTCTTGGAATTTAAGTTTATTCATCTAGCAGGATATGCTAAAGATTTTTAAGCCCTAATTAAAAAGTGAAATTGGTCAATGTGTGCTGAAATCCTTTGGGTTTTTGCCAAGATGTGAATAAACACTTAGAATAGTGTTATTCATCTAGACAGGTATTTCTTATTTTTAATATTAAAGTTTTTAAAACATCTTTCTTTTCTACAAGATTTTGATGCCAAACACAGAACATTTGTGACAGATCAGACATGCATATTTCAGTAAAATATGGGCTTGTTGAAGTTTGTGTTTGTAGTGGGAGCTAAGTAACTTCATAATTCTCTCTGTCTTTATTTGGTTTATACAAGGAAAACCAAAAAGGTTCACAGTTATAACAGCATAGTTAATATACTAAGAATGAATTTAAAACAGAGCACACAATATAGACATGGTTAGTGTATTGAAAGTAAAATAAATACAAATTCACAAATCTCAAAACCCACACCTAATAGCTGAACACAAACGTTTCAGGATAGCAGCACAGGCTGTTTAAACCTGGAAACAAAAACCTATCTAATGGTTTGCCATGTTAGCGGTCAAGATGGCCTAGCGCTACTGTCACATATAGCTATGTCCAGTATAAGTCAAAGGGACAGTAAGAAAAAATACAAGTTAAAAAATGATACCCACAGACATCCACACCTCACACATAATGCTTAAATGTGAAATAGCATACATCTATAAAAACATGTTAGGTCCAGTCAGCTGGATATAGTATTGGTATAAATCAGGCAAATACTTCCTGATGGTCACAGCAGCAGAAACAACATTTACAAATGATAGACATATCAGCTTTTTAGGACCACATTGGAGAAACAACAAGGCCTGCCAACACTGCCTAAAATGTAGAATAGTGGGGGTCTTAAAAATCTCGCTCTAATAGAGTGGTAAAAAATACAAAATAAAACACAGTGAATCATGCATTGGACAGACCGACCATCACAAGGACAGATCCTCCTTCTCTATTCCATTTGCCTCTCAATGGGTAAGCCACCATCAGAGGGACTAACCTGAGATGGAACGTGGTTAAAAAGAAACTAAGGAGGGTTGATAAAATATTGATCAGATAGGGGTGCATGCCTCACAGTGGGGGAATAGATAAGTAAGAGGCCACTGATCTCTTCAAGATGTCATCCCTCACAGCCCTTGCCAGCCTACATAATGTGGCCTTTAGTACTACTTCCGAGCAGTCAAAGCTAAAAGCCCCTGAGTGGGACTAGAAAGAATATTCAGAGATGAGCATACCGCCCTGATATACCTCAGCCAGGGTAACGTAAATGAGTGGTCAAGATTGAGGCAATCAGATAAGACATCCTTATTCAGTGCTGCATCAGGCTTCATCCAGATCGACTGCTACAGCAGAAACGCTGCTAATTCAACTACTATTGAGATCCCATTCGGGGTTTCTTATTTCAGGTGAGCCTTCTTATTTCTGACTGATGGAGACTGCTCCATCACAGTTTATACAGATCTGTGCATATTGTCTTTGATCTGGTAAATATCTCCATTATTGTGTATTTTGGGCTCCACCTCCCCCTGCTCACTCTGTTTGGTAGCAGTATTTCCTCTATGATGAAAAATGTTCTTTCCTATGTTTAAGCATGCCAGAGAAACTCTGTCTTATCAAGCCGAACCATAAGTTAGCATTATCTATTTCTCAGTATTTGGTTGATTAATGGGTAACAGTAGGTTCTGGTTGATTTCTAACCATTCAAACACCAGGGCCCACTTTTATTAAGCCTTTGCATTGTTCTTGCATTGTGCAAGGCATTGTAAGGACAACGCAAAGACTTCAGTAAGATTTTCCAAGTGACACAAGGGTTTTGGAATGTGGTACATTGTATTTTGAGCCGCATGTTATTCCATAGTTGGGGCATTGGCATTCTTGTGCTTCCAGCCAAGAATTTGACACAATTCCAGATTTACTAAGTGAACCTGGGATTGTGTCAGATCAGTACTCCTCTGAGGGGATGGTGTAACAAGGAGACAAATCTTTTTTCTCTTTGTTTCAATGTGTGATACACTTAGCATCACACATAGAAAGCAGCAAATACCTCTTTTGAATGCTTTTGTGTAGGAAGGTGTTCCTTTCCGTACAAAAAGAATTCTGCCTGTAATGCAGGCACCCTTACACTATCATGGAAGGTTTTGTGTGTTGGTGATAGGTATCACACATTATGCCAGTTCAAGGAGAGAGCAGGCCTGCTGCATGTCTTTGTAAATATGCAATGTTTCTGCACTCTCCCTTTCATGCAATGCACTGTGTGAAAATATTAGTAAATATAAACCTGGTGTTTCTGATCTGCATAAGGCAAACAAGAGGGTGGTACTGCTGGAGCTAGGATTTGTTAATTTAAGATTTCAGTTTCCCGTCATCAGGGGAAAAAAACAAAAAAAAACTGCTGTCTACTTTTCTCAGGTCGATGGATCTTTGACGTTAATGGAGATTAATCAGGAGCTGTACATCACATTTAGATTATCAAAACCTTTCTAAATTCTATTTCAGTCCCTTAAAGGAGCCAAAGCCAATATCCTAGCACTGTTCCTGCCGATCAGCCCAGTGGGTACATGTATTACAATGTTCCTGCCAGTCAGCCTGGAGGGAAGATTGTAATAAGCTTGCGGAGTTGTCATCGTCATGTCGATCGTGTCCTCCCCGTGAGTTTGGCAGTACTGTGGGGGGACCGTCAAACTCATAATGAGCACCTATGTTAGAAATCAATAATCAAAATAAGTAATCAATAAATCAAAATAAAATGCATTAAGCACATTCCATAAATGAAAGAACCACAATTCTAAGATTGGGAAGGAAAAGGTGTCAGTCCAGAAACCCATAAAGAGTTCTGAATTGGGGAGCAATCATAAAGCATAAAGTTTCAACATCAAAAGGTCAGCTTAATAATTCAATAATCAATCACAACAGAATTTCTCATGAGGAGGTGTTCAACAAACTCAGTAGAGTCTCTAAAGCAGTGTACAGCATGGGCAGTAAGCTAAAGAAAGTGATGGGCTAATCTATTTTAGAAACACACACTATTATAGGCAGACAAAACCAGTATTTCAAATTCATGTTGCTTCTTCTTTCTTCAGTTGACCACTCAGCTTCCTATGTGCCGATGGGAATACTTTCACTATCCGTCTTCTCAGAGGAGCACATCAAACCTCAGGCAGCAACTTCTAATGCCGAAACTATGTCTTATCATGTAACTACTTCATCCAAGTTCTCATGATTCAACCTCTTGTTCAAGGCTGCATTCCTGTGTGTGAACGTTTATATATGTCTGTCTAAATAACAAGTCTATTCATTAGCTAACAGTAGCCCTTTTTAGAAGTAGAAACATCTGTATAAATGAGAAGAAAAACATTTTGCGCAACAATAATTCATTGTGAAAAACAAGTCTTTCAAAAAGTCAAGATCAGGCCTGGTGCTTTCTCTGCAATTCTTCTGGATTAGTTAACTTTAACATGTCAATGTCCTAGCATTTCAGGTCTAGCACATTTCATTGTGGTTGCCTACTACAATTTTGCATTTAATAGCTTTGCAGATTATGTAGCATTATTTTTCGACATTTTCAAAACACTACCCCAAATCCCCAAACCATCAGATTTTCTTCACATATTAATCTTTACAGTTCACTGTAATCCTCAGTTCCTCGGTTTTCTCTTTTAAAAAAAATCTCATATCATGTCAGTCTTTTACATTCATTACTCTTTGCTTCTTCTAATTCTTTCATAATCTGTTACTTTCTTTCTCTCTTCATTCTCTTATCAAAATACCATCTACAACTTTTATATGAAGCAAACAAAGTTAATAGGCATAACCCAACAATTGGTACAGGCACAAATATAACTCTGAAAGTTCCTCCTCCAGTGGTACTTAACCATTTGCCAATTGCAGATGCAGAGGCCCCTTTATCTAAAGTCTCTAAACCACTAGTTGTTTCTAATGCTTCTAACTCAGGGTTTAAGTCAGAAATATTATTTGTTTATTCTACATTTGTTTACTTTTGTCAGATATGTATGAACAGAATGCTGCACTTTCGGGAGCTTGCAGATTCCACCTTTTTCTGCAAGCAAAATGTCTACAGCTAATTTTTTCTTGCAATACCATTGATCTAACAGCTACTAACTCTGTGGTAACAACTAATAAAATTCCAGAAGTACTGGTTGCCAGTTTATACACTACTTTTGAAAGTGTCTAATTTTCTCATCATTTGAAACAACTGCCACTGGTGGAAAGATTGATCCCAAAAATGCTTTTAACTGATTATGCTCCATCACTTGGAACAAGTAGGTGTCTACGTGATAATGTCAATGTCAAAACATTTATACTATTTACATGATACATTTTAGGAAAGAGCAAAGCTAGATAGCAAATACCCCCAATCAGCTGGTAATTGGAAATAAGCATTCTGTCCACAAATAAAATAAACACCTGAAATGTCTCTTCTCCATGTAAAATTTACCATGAACTTCCCATAATTTCAAATGTGGGTTCAAAACCAATCAGTCCTATGGGTGTTCTTCTAAACTGGTTTGTTAGTTTGCAAACTTTTCCTTTTGTCACCTGTCTAATTTTAGTTTTGGATACATCATTTTCTATCTTTATTCACCTTCTTCCTCCTTCCAAACATTTTTCAAAATACCTACCCCTCTGTTTTTACTATAGAAATGCATACCCTCTTTTCTTCCAATCTCATAATAAATGTCTTCTCTGACTGTCTCGTTAAACAAATCAAATTCTTTTCCTTTGCCTTAACTGCATCTATAGGCATGGATGGTCTGAAATAATATAAAGCTGTGTCCATTTCCTTTGTCTCTGTATGAAGATTCATGCTTCTTTGAAAATGAACTTATGGAAAAATCATATCAGAATAATAATAATACTCAAAGTGTTCCTGCCTATATATTATATGGTATATATTAATCTGTTGTTCATACTTTGTAACTCTGCTTTTTTTCATATACTGAATTTTTGTTTGGGTGAGCAGAGTGAAGGACCATAACATTTAAACAGTTAAAGGATGTCCTATCACTATGTTTTCATATATTTTGATACTGACACCAACCGCTGCAATTGCTTTAAGGCAACCAGGCAGTCATGTGGCTACGGGGTCAAGGGTGATTGAAAAATGAACTGCAGTTCTCCTGGAATCTGTATGTATCTGAGTAAGCTCTGAGAAAGTGCAGCCCTCCCTCACACTGCAAAACAATGTGAACGTCTTATTGTAATCAGGCATTACTATTGCCTGGGCATGACAGAGTCTTTCTGTCAGCCATTGAAAAGCATTCAAGCAATTGTGTCCCATGGAAGTGGATCAGACACATCTTTGTGTATCACACTCTGTAAAGGCTTGGCCACTAAGGAAAAGTTAGGTATCCACTGTTTACAGTAGACAACTATTTCCAGAAACGTACTGATTTCTCTGTGTGTTCCTGATAGATTCATCTTAAGGATATCCTTCACCCTTTCTTGTGACACCTTTTTTTGCTCCCTTCTCAACAATATGTCCTAAGTATTGGATTTCTTTTAGAGAGTATTTTGCAATTCTGTCAGAAACACATTCTCAGCTAAGTGATTTTGCAATGCAATTGTATCCTGACTGCAAGCTTCTCATGTATCTAATGCCACAAGCAGGTCATCACTGCATTGCATGTGAACTGATCTGCAAGGTATCTGATCATTGGACACTATGGTGGTCATTCTGACCCTGGCGGTCTTTGACCGCCAGGGCGGAGGACCGCGGGAGCACCGCCGACAGGCCGGCGGTGCTCCAATGGGGATTCCGACCGCGGCGGTAAAGCCGCGGTCGGACCGGCACCACTGGCGGGGTCCCGCCAGTGTACCGCGGCCCCATTGAATCCTCCGCGGCGGCGCAGCTTGCTGCACCGCCGCGGGGATTCCGACCCCCCCTACCGCCATCCAGATCCCGGCGGTCGGACCGCCGAGATCCGGATGGCGGTAGGGGGGGTCTCGGGGCCCCTGGGGGCCCCTGCAGTGCCCATGCCACTGGCATGGGCATTGCAGGGGCCCCCGTAAGAGGGCCCCTACATGTATTTCACTGTCTGCTGCGCAGACAGTGAAATACGCGACGGGTGCAACTGCACCCGTCGCACAGCTTCCACTCCGCCGGCTCGATTCCGAGCCGGCTTCATCGTGGAAGCCTCTTTCCCGCTGGGCTGGCTGGCGGTCTGAAGGCGACCGCCCGCCAGCCCAGCGGGAAAGTCAGAATTACCGCCGCGGTCTTTCGACCGCGGAACGGTAACCTGACGGCGGGACTTTGGCGGGCGGCCTCCGCCGCCCGCCAAGGTCAGAATGAGGGCCTATGTATACTCTTGTGGAACTTGGCACCATACAAAACTCTTTCTCTTAACGGGAAAGAGAACAAGAACTGTCTGTTCTCATGCAGTGGGATAGAAAAGCAGGCCTGACAGAGATCTATAACAGTAAACCATTTTGCAGTGCACAGAATCTCAAACCGTATCGTAGCTGGATTCAATTCCATGGAACATGGGACAACAATGTTGTTAATCTTTCTGAGATCTTGCACAGTCTGATATTTACCATTTGGCCTCTGTAAGCCCATAATCAGAGAGTTGTGAGGGTTTCTAACAATCTGTTTTAAAATCTCTTTCCTCAGCATGTCCTCAATCAATGGGGTTATTCCTGCCACTGTCTCCTGTGTCAAATTATCCAGTGATGTTCTCGGATACACAGCATTGGGCTTCACTGTGTTTCAGCCTGATTTTACACCTTTGATTAGTCTGGTACCCTTTCCAATAAAATCCCATACTTCTGGGTTCACAGTTTCTTTTAAATCAGGAGGTAAATCCTCTGCTGTCCTATCTGGATACAATCCTACAAATGTTCCTTTTTGGACCATTTTAAATTCAACATCTTTGTCACTTGAAATTTAACTTCATCTGGTGTGCAGTATATTGTGCAATTTAACTTGAACAAGAGGTGTGTCCCTAAAAGAATCACAGGACTTGAATCACAAACTACAAATTAATGGTTTTCCTCAAATGAGCCTATTTTTACAGAAATTTTCTCTGAAACTGGGTTTGATATCCGTTTATTTGTAACTCCTACAACTTGGATCTTCTTTCCAAGAGGGGTAGGTCTAGGACTTCCGCTGTTCTAACAGTGGAACAAGTAGCTCTGGTGCCAATCAGGACTGACTCTTGGTGGCCATTAACTTATCCATCTACAAATGGCACACTCTGTTATACCTCTAAGACTGCACCAAGTATTCAATCTTACTTTCCCGTCAGGCACTATCATTGGGAATTGTCAGAGCCAACACTATCATTGCCTAACATGACGTACTGATGGAATGCGTTCTGGTTCTAACATGCAGTCAGATTTGGTCTTGCTTGTGATTCACAATAAATCTAGGGTTGCCGTGTTCTCTGGGACCATTGGAACTAGTGGAACCTGCATCATTGGAACTTATGACTGCAATGGCATTTGTTGAAATGGTACATTCAGCATCTGCACTTGATATTCTCCTTTGCAGTTGGCCATCTCGACTAAATCTACTCAGATTCAGCCTTCACTCCCTCTCCCAATGCCCAATTTTGTTACAAAAATTGCAAGGAGTAGAGTTCTTCAACATCTACACCGGGATTTGTATCAGTTGGAACACCTCTAGCCTGTGAAACACTGGCTCCTCCTTGAACACCTTGTGCTCCAACTTATAAACCAACAACTTGCATTCCACTCAGGTTTCCTGCAAAAGGCTAATTCTGAAAACCCTTCTCAACCAACTTCCTTTGGGCAAGCATGAATTTCGCCTTCCGCCTTTTCTGACTTGTCTTCTGTTCATCACTACAGTATTTTGCATACCTCAAGATCTTATCAAAATGTTTTGTATGCCTGCAGATTATATTCTGCTGTATGCACATACTAATCTCTGGTCTCAAACCAAGAACAAACTGTGACATTTTGGGATTTACTTTTCCGCTGTGTTGTTTAAACACTTGCAGCAATCACTCATAATAAGAATGCATTGACACTTTTCCTTCTTGCATAGTTCTATTAATCTTCATCCAATTAATATCTTTGGCTAGAACTTTGCATAGTTGGTGCACAGGTACGTACATCTCTTGGAGGTTCTGAATTTCACCTTTGTACAGCTATTTTTCACTCATCCCACAAATCACTCAGCACTACAATATCAAAGAATGTATTTAAATCAGTCCACAGCACTTTTGACATTTTCACAAATCTGTCATCTTGCGTGTACCACTGTGTGGGATTATTCCCCGATTTCAGAAAATTATTTCTAAATATTGCGAAATCACCTCTACTCCATGGTACATGTGCATACCCTCCACCTAGTATCTCTCTCATCTGGAATGTTAAAGCTTCTTCATCAGGGGGACCTGGAGGTGGCTTACTATTTGCTTCAGCTGCATCAGATTGTCTCTTTTTCTTTTCCTGTTTCTTGTCCCATTTCTCTAACTTCTCAAATTTGCTCTATTTATGGATTTGTTTTTACCAATTCGATTTGTAATCACATTACTGAAGAATGCCTTTTCTCAACAGCTTCATCATCTAACTATGCTCTGAAACTTTGCAATGGGACACTATGTGAAAGATCAACTTCATATTTTCATGCTAATTCTGTGAATCTGTTGTGTGTAGGGGCTGCACGCCTTGTAATCCCATTGCTCAGATAAATAAATTAATTCTCTTGATACTGATTTATGTGCCCAATATCTAAACATCCCTGAATTATTTCTTCTAATTCAACCTTTAACTTTGGGACATTTAGTGGTCTCTATTTTTCAGTTTCTGGGATAACAGCTCGATGTTCTGCACTCCCTGCCTTTTTATTCTCTTCAAACCATGGTGGAGAAATTCCACCTTCAAATAAATTTGTCTCTTCCTGTGCTATTGGTATCATAAAGACAATCCTTCTTTCTATGATTGAACAGTCTGCTTTGGTGTCCAGGCAACAATTTGTGAATTCTACTGTGTAGAGATGTACCCTGTTGCATGTGCTCCTTCAACATCTCCTTGAACCAAAATATTTGTCTTGTATTGTATTGTGAGCTATTTATAGAACACATTCCGGACGTAGCATCGAAGCGCTAACGAACATCGAAAGGGAAATCTAATAAAAATGGGAAAAGAAGAAAAGAAACGCCAAAAGCTAGGATATTAACAGAGTAAAAAACAACAAAAGGAGAGAAAGGGCTACAAGAATAGGAGTACCTAGTCTAGCCTAAGAATAACCAAGTTTTAAGCTGCTTTGGAAAATGGAAGTAAGTTTCATCCATCTTGATGGAAAGTATGAGAGAGTTCCAAAGTCTTGCCACTGTGACTGAGAAGGCTCTATCCCCCCATCTAACCGTACAGCAATGAGGGATACATATTTCCAATGCAGATGATCTAACCTGACGTCCTGGCTGGTAAGGCCGTAAAGTGGAACTTAAGTAATTACAGCCTTCCTGATAAAAAGCCATATAAGTGAGACAAAGGCCCTCATTACAACCCTGACGGTCAGTGTTAAAGCGGCGGTAACACCGCCAACAGGCCGGCGGAAAAAAAATTCGATCACGACCACAGCAGAAACCGCCAACATAGATAGCCACTTTAACATTCCAACCGCCACGGCGGTAGCAACAAAAACCGCGGCAGTCACCGCCAACAGAAAGGCGGAAGACAATGTACGGCCCACACTATTATGAGAGGCCAATCCGCCAGCTTTTCCAGGTGGTACCAACGTCATCAAAAGCGTGGCGGAAACAGTACATCGAAGGGGAACCACTCACCTTTCGACACTCCACAAAGAACCAGGATGCCATGGAGCCCGAATTGCAGATACTCCCCCTGTTAGTGTATCTTCTCATATACCACGAAGTAGAAAGAAGGCGGCGGCAGTGACAGCGGTGAGTACAGCACCTAGCACACAGGGGAGGGGAGGAGGGAAAAGAGAGTGACACACACGTGGCACGCAACACCCCCACCCCCACCCTCACCCACAACAACATACACACAAACACATCCAACAACAATACTTATACACCCCGTCACCCCCGGAAGACCGCAAAGACAAAAGGAAATGAGTCTAAACAGTATTATATTGGAACTTTCAGATATAGCAGTAGAATTTAAATAAACAGTATGTACATTGTTTACATTATATACGCAAGGCCGTACACTGTCCCTTGTAAATGTCCGTGGACCAGTGGTCCAAAAAAGCATGGGCGAAGCCCACACATGAAACCTGCCTCAAAACGGACAGAACACTGCAGGGGCATCAGGTCGAAAAAAATACAGGCACCTCAGGGGGAAGGGGAGGGGGGCACCTCAGCCGGAAGACGGTACGACTCCACTGCCCCTCGTGGGGCCTCCATGCCCACTGCTTGGTCCTGGGAGTGCAAAGCCACAGTCTCTCAAGTGGGTGGTTTGCCCACTGCTTGGTCCTGGGGAGTGCAAAGCCACAGTCTCTCAAGTGGGTGGTTTGCCCACTGCTTGGTCCTGGGGAGTGCAAAGCCACAATCTCTCAAGTGGGTGGTTTGCCCACTGCTTGGTCCTGGGGAGTGCAAAGCCACAGTCTCTCAAGTGGGTGATTTGCCCACTGCTTGGTCCTGGGGAGTGCAAAGCCACACCTTTTAAAGTCTCTCAAGTGGGTGGTTTGCCCACTGCTTGGTCCTTGGGAGTGCAAAGCCACAGTCTCTCAAGTCTCTCTAGTAGGTGGTTTGCCCATTGCTTGGTCCTGGGGAGTGCAAAGCCACAGTCTCTCAAGTCTGGCATTGTGCCCAGAGTGCTTGATCCTGCCAAGGATAGGGGGGGTGGATGCATCTATCCACTGGTTCTGGAGGGGGCATTGTGCCCAGAGTGCTTGATCCTGCCAAGGATAGGGGGAGTGGATGCATCTATCCACTGGTTCTGGAGGGGACATTGTGCCCAGTTAATCCTGAGCACATCCGGATAGAACACTGCATGGGCATCAGATTGCAGATAGGCAGGCACCTCAGGGGGGCACCTCAGCCGGATGTGGGAACAAGCCCATTGCTTTGTCCTGGGGAGTACAAGGCCACAGCCTCTCAAGTGGGTGTCTTGCCCACTGGTTCTGGAGAGGGTAGCCCGCAAAGTAGCCCCTGGAGGGTGGACTACATGACGTCCGCCGGAGGTGATGGCTGTATGCTGGTGGTGGTTGGTGAAGGCTCCTGGGTAGCCCGTGCATTCTGTGATGGCTGCATGCTAGTGGTGGTTGGGGGTGGCTCCTGGGCAGCCCCTGCACTCTGTAATGGCTGAATGCTGGTGGTAGTTGGTGGAGGCTCCTGAATGGCTGCTGGGTGTCTGAGTGCTTGCATTTGTGTCCTTTAGTGGGGGTTAGTGGACTCTGCCTCCAGGGTTGTGTGGGATGCAGCTCCCTCTGTCCCCAGTGCCTCTGCTCCTCCGCCAGATGATGCTAATGCACATAAGGACAGGATGACAAAACAAGAAAGGGGGAAAGAGAGAGACAAAGGATGCACAGTGTCAATGACTGCACCAACACCACAGTTGGCGTACACAGCACCCTCGCACACAGGGAACAGGCCTACGTACTATGCATTGAACTACCAGTGAAATGGCTAGTCACCAAGGCATGAGGAGGGGCACACACCGCCAACTGCAGCACACCTGGGACCCACGCAGCCCTGCCCAGGAGTGAATACTAACAAGCTAGGTAAGCAGTATTTTCCAGTCAAACCCTTAGCCTCCAGAGGACCTATGCTGCTATGTCTGGCCTGGCCTAGGGGGACCCACTGACACACAACCACCACCCAGATATCACCTCATCAGCCGTAAGTTGTAATGATTGCCACTGTACTCACCCTCTTGTGGCTGCTGTGATGCCTTCAAGGGCTCATCCAGCTCTGGGTAGGCCACTGCCAGTAGGCGGGCCATCAGGGGGGCAGGGTCCAATGGGCACCCCTTCCTTTTTGGGAGGCCATCGTCAGCTGGGACTCTGCAGTCTTTTGTGCCCAGCGTCTCAGGTCCTCCCACCGATTGCAACAGTGGGTGCCCCGCCTGCCATAGACCCCCAGGGTCCTCACCTCCTTTGCAATGGCATACCATATTGCCTTCTTTGATGGGCGCCGACCTGAAGAGGCAGTATAGACAGGAGAACACCATTAGACAAACAGCCCTGCCAGTCACACAAATGGCCCACCATACCTGTTTACATCACAATCGGCACACACATAGCCTAGCTTACAACATATACACCACCAAGAGGACACCACCCACCCCCCTTACACAATGCCTCACACACAACTCCATGCATGCATGCCACATGCATCGTGCCCACAGTGTACTCACCTGTTGGTCTTGAGGCCCATACAGCAGTCCATACTGGGGTAGGGCCCCATCCACCAGTCGCTCCAACTCCTCCGAAGTGAAGGCAGGGGCTTTTTTCCCAGTCACACGGGCCATGGTAGGTTCCAGACACAGGTCGCAGCAGCACATGCAGTTTAGGTCCTCTCCTATGGAAGGTCAGGAAAACAAGTGAGGAATGTGAAATAAAATGGCAGTCACGTCCGCGGCGGTGCATACCGTCACCACCGGCATAGATCCCCATTGGCCACTGTACCCCATAGGGACCAATATGAACCAATGGGAATTGCACAGTGGTTCATGACCGCCTACCGCCACAGCACCACACTTCCACCTGTCCCTCCAAACAGGACAGGCGGTTGCCATTTCAGGGGAGGTGAACAGGCCTATTGATTATTCCTGCGTCACATGATATATCTGCACATACTTTTAAATTACACTGTCCCAAAACATGATTGCACGATGTGGACTGCTGTTGTGGTATAGTTGTTCAAAATGTGACAGCCTACTCACTCTTGTGTCCATTAGATACCTACCGCTGCGGATGAATAGGAGATGGAGACATTCCCACATGTACAGACCCCTGGTGGACTTGCCGACACTGGAGGACAGGTACATTCTCCTCACCTATAGACTGGACAGGGCCACAATCACAGAGCTGTGTGCCCAGTTGGAACCTGATCTGATCTCAGCTATCCGTCATCCGACTGGGATCCCCCCTCTTGTGCAAGTTCTCTCAGTGCTCCATTTCCTGGCAACCGGTCCAAGTAACAGCAGGAAGGTCACAGCCAATGTTCTCAATAGTGCTGGCAAGGCTCTTGTCTGCCCTGATAAAACACATGTGCGGCTACATTGCTTTCCCCCACGTGGAGGATTTGGCCACTGTGAAGACTGGTTTTATGCAATGGGACATATTCCCAGTATAATTGGGGTGGTTGACGGAACACATAATGCATTTGTCCCCCCCTGGCAAAATGAACAGGTGTACAGGAAGAGAGTTTCCACCCCATGAATGTGCAGATGGTGTGCCTGTAGGACCAGTACATCTCCCACGTCAATGCTAAGTATCCTGGGCGGTGCCTTTGTCGTAAGCAATACCACCATCCCAAATGCGATGTCCCAACTACAGAGGCACAGGGTGTGGCTAATAGGTGAGCCTTGGTTCCCACCCAGTATATGTTGGTGTATGCCTACGCTGTTGGCCATATAGGATAGTGTGTGGCTAAATGTAGTCTCTCAATATTTGCAAGTGATTCTGGATACCTAAACCTATCATGGCTGCTGACCCCTGTGAGGACTGCCAGGACAAGGGCAGAAGAATGTTATAATGAGGCATATGGGCGAACCAGAAGAATCACTGGGAGGACCTTTGGCCTCCTGAAGGCCAGTTTCAGGTGCCTCCATCTGAAAGATGGTCCCTGTGCTACTCACCCAAGAACGTCTGCCAGATAGTAGAGGCCTGCTGCATGTTGTACAACCTGGCCCTCAGATGCCATGTACCTTTTCTGCAGGAGGAGGAGACTGGAGATGCCCCTGTGGACTCTGAGGACAGTGAGGATGAGGAGGCAGAGGAGGAGGATGTGAACAACAGAACATTAGTGACACGTCAGTATTCCAATGGCACAAAGGTGAGACAGTGCTACTTCACATTTCTATGACTATTGGTGTATTCTGTGTGGCATTGGCATGCTGGCATTACCTACTTCTTTCCCCTACTTACTGTTAACTATGGATATTAATTTTACAGATGTTGGTGATATGACAACTTTGTCCTGATGTGATCACAACAGCCAGCAACAGGTCATTAATTCTATGCACATACTATGTACAGTTCATTTGCAATGGCTGTAGCTGTTTCAATCCATTCAATTTTGCAATACATGAAATACTAGTAGTTGAGTTTTGTCCAAGGGTGTTTATTGTTGTGCTAAAATAGAGAGGGGAAAGTTCAATGGAATGGGGTGATGATGGAGGAAAGTCCAGAGTATTGTTCTGTTTGTAGCACAGGTTCAGTTTCCATGGGGACATAGGAAGGGAAGTAATGGCAGTTCAAGGTGGACAAGGTGACTGAGTGGGACACAAGGGGGACAATCAGGAGAGTCTAATTTCCTGGCGGTGGTCTTGGCAAGTGTCTCTGGCTTCTGTCTGGTTCGCAGGGAACGTTTGTGGGGTGGTTCACCTTATGCAGGGGGAGGGTAGCTGGTGGTTGTGGTTCCTGTGGCAGGGCTTCCTGGCCACGAGCAGCAGCAGAAGTGGAGGGCTGTTCAGATGACTGGCTAGTGCTAGAGACCCGCAAGTGTGCTGTTGCCTCCATCATGATGTTGGCCATGTCTGCCAGCACCCCTGCAATGGAGATCAGGGTGTTTTTATTGGTCTGCAAGTTTTCCTTTATCCCCTGATACAGTCCTTCCTGCAGCCACCTGTTCTCCTGCACTTTGACTAGGATCTGGACCATCGTGTCTTGGGAATGTTGGTAGGCCCCCAAGATCTCGGAGAGTGCCTCCTGTAGAGTTGGTTCCCTGCTCCTGTCCCCCCCCTGGCTCACAGCAGTCCTCCCAGTGTCCCTGTTGGCCTGTGCCTCTGTCCCCTGAACAGTGTGACCACTGCCACTGACCCCAGGTCCGTGGTTGTCTTGTGGGTGAGGTGTGGCCTGGGGTCCCTGTACAAATGGGCACATTGCTGATTGATGTGTCCTGGGGACAGAGGTGTGGGTGCACTGGGTGGGTCCTGTGGTGTTGGTTCCTGATAGGGGAGGCTCTGTGATGGTCTGTGGATGGGCTATCAAGCGGTCCAAGGAGAGGGCGGCATAGGCACACAGCGAGCGCCCCCTTTGACGAATGTTTGACAATAAGGGGACACTCCCCCTCCTGGATACCAGAGGCCACTAGCCTCTAGGGATAGGGCCACCTCAAGGTAATTCCTTGGGTAAGGTAGGCCTTTTACCTTACATCTAACACTTTCAACTAATTGGGAATAGTTTCTTTAACTCTAAATTTGTGTCTTCGGGATCCGAGGCCCTGATGAATGCCCCAAGACCTTCCTTGGCTCACTACTAAGGGCAGAAACATGTTGGCTACCGTATTTTAGATAGGTGACCCTGTGAGTCCTTGTTCTCACAGAGGTGTCCCACTTTATGTTTTTAACCACACCAAACAGACACCATTATTAAATTGTAACTTCATACAGGTGACTGGTTAGGTTTTTTTATTTCCCCTAGATTAGCTGGATCCCGATCTTTCCAGACCAAGAATTTATTTATGCACTCCCTCCTGTTCTTTTAACAGTGAGGTTGAGTCCGCCCAAGTGGCACTGTCCTACCTGGGTGGCACAAGGTGGTAAAATGATGAAGCATGACACGATATAGTGTGTGAGACCACCTAGTCCGTAAAGGGAATTCCCCTGTGTCCTTCCAATACTCCACAGCATCTTACTGACCTCATACTGACCTCATCTTCCTAATAAGGATCTCAAGTAGTCGGGCACAAATTGTACCCCGGACTTTCACTCTTTGATTTATTAGAGAACCCCGTACTTCTTTGTGTGATTTTTAGTGGGCTTGGGTGACCTGCTGTCCAGTGGTCCCTGATGGGCCAGGTAGGTCATCCAGATCCAGAAGTCCAGAGTTACTGTCATCACGGTGGGCCTCTTCTGTTGGGGGACTGGATAGGGGTGGCACCTCCTCTCCAGTGACACTGACTGGGGTACCTGTGGGGATGTAAAGGATGCATAATGCTTCAAGTGTATTACATTTGTACTTCTGTAGCTTCCCCTCTATGGTTGTTGTTACCCTGCAAGCTTTTGCTTGTGTATGTTGGTGCATTGTGGGATTGTTAGTTTCCCTATGCTGTGCATGCTTTAGTGATGAGTGTCCATGCAGGGCTGAGAGGGGTGTCCATGCATTGGTACAGCATGCAGGACCTGACATTGGGATTAGTGAGATGTGTTGGTGGAGTGTGTGGGATGTGGTGGAGTGATGGGAGTGAGGGTGAGGGTGTGTTTTGGCATGCAGGTATGGGGGTGATAATTGTTAAAAGTTGACTTACCAGTGTTGAGTCCTCCGCCAACTCCGCGAGTCCCTTAGGGTGCAGTATTGCCAGTACCTACTCCTTCCATGCTGTTAGTTGTGGAGGAGGAGGTAGGGGTCCACCACCAGTCCTCTGTATAGTGAGCTGGTGTCTTGCTGCAATGGAACGTACCTTCCCCCATAGGTCGTTCCACCTCTTCCTGATGTCGCCCCTTGTTCTTGGGTTCTGTCCCACGACGTTGACCCTGTCCATGATTCTCCATAGCTTCATCTTCCTTTCTATTGATATTTGCTGCACCTGTGCTCCAAATAGCTGTGGCTCTACTGTGACAATTTCCTCCACCATGACCCGTATCTCCTCCACAGTGAAACGGGGGTGCCTTTGTGGTGCCATGGGTTTTGTGTGATGTGTGTTGGTTAATGTGGTGGGGTGTGAATTGGGTGATGTTGCGTGCGTGAGGGGAGTATGGGCGTATGTGGTGTGTGTCTCCAGTTGTCTCTGTGCTCTTCTTCTCAGCCTCCTGGTGGCAATAGTTGTTCGTAAAGGGGTATTGGTAATGTGGGTGTGTGTTTTATTGTGGTGTGGGTGCGTGGGTGTGGTATGTATATGGTAGGCAGGTGTGTGGTTTTGGTATAGGCCAATGTAGTGTTGTTTTGTATGTAGGTGTCCATTCTGAGCGCGGCGGTATGCACCGCCAATGGTTTACCGCCGTTGAATGCCCGCTGTGGTGATTTGTGGGTCATAACGTGATGGGTGTTGTTCTGTTGGGGTAACGGTGTTGGTTTTGGGACCACCACTTTATCACTGACCTTCAGTCTGGCGGATTTGTGTATGTGGCTGTATTCTGTTGCATTGGTGTGTGTGTGTCATAATATGGTGAACGGATATTCGCAAGCGGGGCGGTAAGTTGGCGGCCGTCAGCGTGGCGGTAAGCGGGATTTAACGCCAATGTCTTAATGAGGGCCTAAGTTTTTGTAAAGAGCAAGATCAAGCCTTGTGCTTTCTCTACAATTATTTTAGTTTAGTTAACTAGATCATGTCAGTGTCTTACCGTTTCAGGCCTAGCACATTTAAGTATGGTTGCCTACTACAATTGTGCACTTAATTCACATTTTAAGCATCATTAGTTTTGCACTTTATTTAGTATTATTTTTCAACAGTATTAAAACACTTTCCCAGTGCCAAGCGACTACGTTCCAAGAAAAGCAAAGGCAAAACTCTAGTTCTCAGCTGGTATGCTTGGCAGTCAGTACCAGGGGACGGAAAAAACAAATGCGAGAGAAACAGGTCTGCACTGTAATCTAAAGATCATCAGATCAAAATACTATGTAGCTTTTTAACTTCCCTTAAATATGTTAAATATAAACTGCTCTGGAACATAAGCAATTGATATGTTTTAGGTTCTAAAAGCCTAGGCCCATCAGCTCCTGCTGTTACTATTGTTACTCACTTGGCCACTATTTTGTTCACTCTAATAGAGGTAGGAGCACTTCTAAGTTGTAACCAAGTATTTCGTGATAATTAGTATCTGATCTTGTACCTTTCCATTTTAAACTGAAAGAGACTACAGTGCATCATGATGCTTTCCCTTCATTTTTTTTTTTTAACACATGGACTCTTCATTTAGCTTAGCAAGCTTTACTACCTGTGGACAACTACATGCAGAAGCCAGCAGTGAACACTGGTATATTAGCTGTTGTTTTCATATGCCTAAGGCCGGCATTTGGGCGGTGAGAGCAGTGCGGCTGCACCGGGTGCTGACCTCAGGGGGGGCGCAGTGTTTAGCAATAACTTCCAAAACTTGTGATTCAAAAGCATCTGCTGAAAGGTTACATGTGCGTACAGACTTCAGAAAACAATTAAAATGTCAAGATATCTCTTGTGATTATTGTTCCTGCTAGAGAGAGAGATGGGAGTTTTGCCTAGTTGCAGCTTTGACTCAACATAAAGTAGCATAGAGGGTTAATATGCCTGCTGCAAAAAACACTAATGCGACATTAGAATGGCACTAGGGGCTCTTAATATGCCCCTATGGCATATTTAAGAAAAGTGGCGCTGCACAAGGGCTGCACCACTTTTCTTGCACCCCTTAGCGCCCCCCCCCCGATGCCACCATGTGTGCGTCATATTTAAAATACGGTGCATCATGGCAGTAGTTAGGAGACTAGCGTCAGACTTTTTTATGCTAGACTGGTGTTTTGCAGGTTTGCATAAAAAAAAATTACGCCAATCTTGCAAACCACCCAGAGGCCCATTGTAACCAATGGAAGCCTCCTTTTAATGCCTGTTCTGAGCAGGCGTTAAAAGTGCCATAACAAAATGATGCAAAGAAATCTGTCAGATTTCTTTGCAGCATTTTTTTGCCCCCTCCCTTAGTGAGTGAATACCCTTCTTGCATACATTATGCCTGGCACGGCCATAATGTAACACAAATGGATACAAATTAGCGCAATACATGCATTGCGCCACTTTGTAAATATGGCACTATGTTTTTGGCCTTCTAACGCCACATTAGTGTAAAACAAATGACGCTAATGTGGCATTAGAATGGTGGTAGGGGCTCTTAAATATGCCCCTATATTTTATGTGGATAGCTGAGTGGATTGGTAAAGCCAGCTTTTACAAGTGCTTTAAAACACATGAATGTATGTAAAAGGGGAGCGATGGAGAGATGAGGGGCACATTTGCCCGGTGGTAGTGAGTGAAACCGAGGAGGAGGCCATGCCAAAATAAACTGTCACACTTGGCGCCACCAGTCCTAAAGCCGGCCCTGCATATGCCAAAAGGTGATGCAATTTTCAAGGCTTCCCCTCAGCTGTAATTGAAGACCTCATTCTCTGTGCTTAAAATGAGACATCTTTTACTTTTTATTGTGTGTTTGTGACTTTAAAACATTTGCTTTGGCTGACCTTGAACAAACTAAGCACAGGTATAAAGGCTACAATTCAAGATTACATTATTCTGCTATTCTAAAGATTTCTAACGTCATTCAAATTCAGCCAAGGTAATGTAACAAGAGTGTATCGATTAAATTAAAATTTGCATTTAGAAAGTAGATGTCAATAATATTTTTTTTTTCATTGATTGCAACGTGTATGCCTCCAGCAGTTCCAACTAAAATATTTTTGTTGTGTACTCACCTTAATGTAAATCATCAACAGAGCTATCTTCTAACAAACATCTTGTGTCATAAACATTGTTTACAAAAGTCGTATCCAATTATGTGTAGATTTTCTATTCTTATCTTCAGTGGGGAGATGTTTTTGTATGTGATCATTTAGTCAGATGTTTTATGACCATTACCATCCAAGAAGAGCTTGCCCCACATCACATATATGGATTTGCTATCTCACCTCACATTAGAAGTACAGAAGTAGGTCCCTAGTTGTATTGTGGCTGTTTCTCTTGGCCAAGAAGACCCTGAAACCAAAGCTTCCAGCATTCTCATATCTTCACTTTTTTAGTCTTGTGCCCTCATCATTCACCTGATGAGAAATCCAGAATCAAAGTGGGAGAGATCAACAACACCTGTGGTGCTTCACTGCAATACGGAGGGCTAGTGAAGCAAATGCAACATGGCAGCAAGTAACAGAACAATGACTTTGAATGGCTGTCCGGACAATTCTATTGGGCCTACTAGGCACTTCTTCTAACAAGTGTCCCTGGAATCTCGGGAACCAGAAATTAAATGGAGCTAATTGAAGTCAAATAGTATCATTCCAGACTTGGACTTTTGTGGAGTAGCAAGGCTTAACATCAAGTCTGATTCTTAGTGGGAGATGTAAGTGTAGTACTCCGATACAGGTAAAATCCGATTGGCATTTCAAAGTGAGATTGACACTCTGATTTGTTACACTAGTCTTCCCACGATGGATTATGGTAGATGCAGTTCAATTTACTCTCAATTCAATTACTTTGTACCTATTGTTGACTTATTTTGATAATTTTAGTTTTTAGTAACATGTCTATTTATTTGTATGTGGTTTTTGCATAGTGTGAGCCTAGACACAAGGTGGCAGTAAGATGTACAGTGTTTAAAGCAGGAGACTCCAACCATCTCTGTTATGAGATCTGCTTAAAATCAATAAAAATCACCCAGAGCTATTAATATTTGTGTTTTAATAGGGATTAGATCAGAAAAGCTTGTTAGAGGCCACACTATGTAAACATTAACCACAGTGATCACCCTTTCATTAGGCAGGGTAGCCAGCAGCAATGTAAAATAAAAGGATTTGTAGATTTGAAATACCTTTAGATGGGTAATATATAACAGCAATAGCTTAAATGTCCTTGGCACCGAGGTCATAATATTGGTAATAAATCTCCTAAACACCACATGATTTATCACTCAAATATCAGATCTAAATATATTTTGGAATTTCAGCCCTGAGCTTATCATTTCTGATAATACACACACTCTCGTTTTCAAATCTGTTACACATGTATTCATTTGGTCGAACAAAAGTATCTAATTTAGAAAGCTGGACTAGACTCAGGAGACATACTTTTAGGCAGCTTGCGAGATACTAATTGGAAAAGCCTGGTCTAAAGGAAAGATACAGTCAACAATTTCTCTGTAACAGCTTGAAGGTCTCAAGGATGTTTTCACAAATATCTTCGTATCATTGCTATGTCTTATGTTTACAATATCAAAAAGATCCCATCACTATTCAGCAAGCCATAGTTAGGCTTTCCAGCATATGACAATTACAGTTCCGCGGCAGAAATCCATCTACTGCCACCCACAGCCCCTTGAATATGGCTGCCCGGTACACTCAATGGACAGAAGAAGCAGAGGAAAAAAACAACTTTGCACGCATCACAGAAAGATTGCAAAGTTGCAAGTCGCTCGGGTTTGAAGCTTTGCACACCCCTAGCTTAAACGAGATGCAATGCCAAAAGTTGTTGCAAACAGTAATTACATCAAACTTTGTCAAATTCTTCAGTTTTATTTTTACTTCTGAATGCCTTTAGATGTTGTGCAGACCTTAATCCTTTTGTGCCTGGACTGTTGTAACTTTCTATTTTTGGGGGTTCCAAATGATCTTGTTAAGCAACTCCACACTGTACAAAATACTGAGAAGTGCATTTTATTTCACAATGTGCCTCATACTTTCACCACTGCTCTGCTGCTACACTGCATTGGATCCTTCTTAGATTTCAGACCTCAAATACGAGGCCCTATCGGCACACTGCGCCACCCGAGTGTCATTTTTTTTTTTAAGCTCTAGTTGTGCAGTGTGCCATCCCATATTTACAAGGTCACATGAAGCCACCTTGTGTGACTTTTCATGGCTTTGTAAATATGGGCACCTTTCAAGCATAAAACTGCATGAAAGGGGAGTTCCATGGATTTTGCTGTGGGAGCTCCCACGCAATACCCATGGAACACTAATGAATCTGACTCGTCAGATTCTTACGCCACCTCAGAGGTGGCATAAAAGTGATGGAACGGGGAGAAATATCTTTATTCCTCTTTGCATTCTGCAGCACACATAGAAAGAGTAAAACACATCTCTTGATTGTTTTTGTGCAAGAAAGTGTCCCTTCTTTCACAAAAACAATATTCCCCACAACGTAGGCATCCTTGCAGCATGGTGCTTGGCTGCAATTTGTGTGCTAGCACAGGGGGAGAGGATAAAATTGTGCTGGATCTTGTTGATATGGTGCAATTCTGCCCTTTCCCGGTGGTGCAGGGCAGCACAGTAAGACACTTGTTGTGCCGCCCTGTGTCACAGGGTTTCTAAATAAGACTTTTTGTGTATCTTTCAAAGCCTTGTGTTTCTCCCTAGATGCATTTTCTTGACTCACATCCTGCCTATCTGAAATCTAAACTATTTCCCTATGTTGCATCCCTTGCACTGTGCTCCCTGAATGATAATTTGCTGGTTGTGTTCCTAGGATTCAGAAGGTCAAAGCTGGGGGTGATACCTTCTGCTATTTGGGTCTGAAACTTTAGAATCAATTGCCGACCCCACCTCATCAAATATAATATCTATTGCTGCTTTAGAAAAAAACTTAAGAGCAATTTTATCTCCCAGGGATGGCACTTTTTAGGTGGTGTGGATTGCTAGCACGAGGACATCTTTCTTGAGCAATGGTGTGCTTTATAAAACAACAAACCAATCAATCAGTAGCAATAGCAGACTGAATAGTAAGTGTGTATAAACTTCTGTTATACAAGGCATTTTTCATTCTTCTGAAATTGAAACTTAACAACACATATCAGTGTCATCCCGCAATATGACCATAATTAATGAAATTACGCTATATTTATGACTGCTTGAGTTTTGCTCCTTGTCATATATTAAAAATATCCTTATTGCAGGATTTTGTAAACTACTTGAATTAGGAAGGACTGATTATACAGCCATTCATAGGATATGCTGCAGAACTCATATGGAAACGTTTGTACTTTTATGTGTTTAGATCTTACTGCAACGCACACTAGAGTATTAGGCCCATATTTATGGATAAGTGGCGCAGTGCAGCGCAGCATGTCACCTTGCTGCACTGCACTGCGTCACTGTGAAAGGGCAAGAATGCACTGTATTTAAGGCATATGGCACATTCCTATCCTTTCCCCCTGCACTGAGTACACAATGGGCTGCATAGCTCTAACACAGGCTCTCTTGCACCATGGTGAATAGTTGCCTGCATTCCATCCAGATGGTTTTTGTAAAGAAAAGTACACCTTCCTGCACAAATACAATCCTGGTAGGCATCTTCCTCTTTCTATGTGTGCAGCACATACAGAAAGAGGAAGAAAAAAAGAGAAATAAAGATATAGGTGGTCATTCTGACCCTGGCGGTCTTTGACCGCCAGGGCGGAGGACCGCGGGAGCACCGCCGACAGGCCGGCGGTGCTCCAATGGGGATTCCGACCGCGGCGGTAAAGCCGCGGTCGGACCGGCACCACTGGCGGGGTCCCGCCAGTGTACCGCGGCCCCATTGAATCCTCCGCGCCGGCGCAGCTTGCTGCACCGCCGCGGGGATTCCGACCCCCCCTACCGCCATCCAGATCCCGGCGGTCGGACCGCTGAGATCCGGATGGCGGTAGGGGGGGTCGCGGGGCCCCTGGGGGCCCCTGCAGTGCCCATGCCACTGGCATGGGCATTGCAGGGGCCCCCGTAAGAGGGCCCCTACATGTATTTCACTGTCTGCTGCGCAGACAGTGAAATACGCGACGGGTGCAACTGCACCCGTCGCACAGCTTCCACTCCGCCGGCTCGATTCCGAGCCGGCTTCATCGTGGAAGCCTCTTTCCCGCTGGGCTGGCTGGCGGTCTGAAGGCGACCGCCCGCCAGCCCAGCGGGAAAGTCAGAATTACCGCCGCGGTCTTTCGACCGCGGAACGGTAACCTGACGGCGGGACTTTGGCGGGCGGCCTCCGCCGCCCGCCAAGGTCAGAATGAGGGCCATATTTCCTTGTTACGCCGTCCCCTGGGGAGGCGTAAGGTTTAGGCGCATTCCCAGGTTTACAAGTTCTTGTAAATCTGAGAATGCATCAAAATCCATGGGAGTTGTGTTGGAACCCCTACCACAACGCCCTTGGAAGGTCTCCTCAGGGCAGAGAAAGGCAACACAGAGATTTGCACTGGATTGCTTTACTCTATGCAAAGTGGCTTTCCATTGCTTCAAAAACATATCTTAAGGTTTGCGTAACGCATGTACCACCTTGCATGGTGCAAGCATGATAATATTTACATTTTAAAAGTAAAAGTCTTAAATGTCAAAACTATTTTATTTATTTAAAATCATGTTCTATTGGGTGTTCTTTTAAGTCCCTGCCTCCATTATTTTATATGGGAAGGTGTTGCATTTTGCAGTAACCTTGAGTGGCCAGATACGGTGCTGGACGTAATTCAAAGTTTGGCTGGAGTACATTTATTACCGTTTTGTGGCATTTTGGTTGTGGTGAATTTAGAAGAATAGAAATGGGCTTATCATTTGTGCTGGGTGTTTGTATTAGCATGACCCTCCTTCACCCCCTCCTTGCCCATCCTAAACCCCTTCATACTCCCCCATAACCCTTCCCATTTTTTTGTGGAAGATATTATCCCTTTTTCAGTGGCTACCCACTATCTCCCACATTCGCTAGTAAGTGATTTTGGGCCTGATTCACAAACTGCATTTTGTATGTAAAGTAGTAACATGAAATACTCCCTAAAAAATGCAATTCATGAACCTATGGGTTGGAATTTCCAGCTCTAACTCTCCACATCATTGGAAAAAATAACTGTTGGAACTAGGCATTATACATGCATTTACACTACCTTTTGGTATTAAAGTTCTGAGTGGAGATGTACTGAGGTAAAAGACAAATAAAATGAACTACAAAGGCTGTCAGTAGAAGTGGTTAAACCTAGCTGTAAGATTAATCATGCTGTAGTTAAGGTAATCCTTTTACAAGTTATGATGTTCTTGAAATCCCCAGACAAGCTTGAACCATCAAGGAAACACCTCAACTTTACTTTGTGTCAGCAACCTTTAATTCAAAACTCACTCAAAAGAAAGTACAATCAAAGGCTTTTTTTATTTCTTTATTGATAACTTGTATATTATAATACAACCATACATTAAAGGAAAAAAGAAGAAAAAGGGGGACCAAAGCACACAAACAATAATCAAATGTTAGCATTACTGTAGGCATCACTAGTGAAAGTATTCCCCTTACCATATATTGTCAGAGTCCCTTAATCACTCTTCTTCAAACAACAGGTTGTGTGGTCAGGCAAATCTTGTGCAGATATCTGAAGTGAATTAGACTGTGGCCCTCATTCTGACCATGGCGGTCCTAAACCGCCAGGGTGACGGGCAACGGAAGCACCGCCAACAGGCTGGTGGTGCTTCAGTGCCCATTCTGACCGCGGCAGTAAAGCCACGGTCAGAAAAGGGGATCCGGCGGTTTCCCGCCAGATTTCCCCTGGGCCAGAGAATCCTCCATGGTGGCGCTGCTTGCAGCGCCGCCATGGGGATTCCGACCCCCTTCTCGCCATCCTGTTCTTGGCGGTAAAACCCGCCAGGAACAGGATGGCGGGAACGGGTGTCGTGGGGCCCCTGTGGGCCCCTGCACTGTCCATGCAACTGGCATGGGCAGTGCAGGGGCCCCCTAACAGGGCCCCACAAAGATTTTCACTGTCTGCTGTGCAGACAGTGAAAATCGCGACGGGTGCTACTGCACCCGTCACACCCCTGCAACTCCGCCGGCTCCATTCGGAGCCGGCTTCCTCGTTGCAGGGGCTTTCCCGCTGGGCCGGCGGGCGATCTTCTGGCGATCGCCTGCCGGCCCAGCGGGAAAGTCAAAATGACCCCCGCGGTCTATTGACCGTGGTGCGGTCTTTCGGCGGTTTCCGTCCGGCGGGCAGCGCCCGCCACCTGCCGGGCTCAGAATGAGCCCCTGTATCTGGTGGAGATCGCTATTTCTTTAAGGGCCATTAGTGCAAATATTCAATCCTTGTCTTCCGAGGGACCAAGTCTTTCTCCAAGTCCTACATAAGCATACCGAGTGTGCTTGGAGTGTTTATGTATCTCAGATATTTTGACTCCAAATAGTAGATGGGCCATACTAATGTTGGCTTCTAGTACACTGTAGGTAAATACCTCCTCTATCACTCAAGCATGGTATAATGGAGTGTCGGAGATGCAATAAAGGTAAGAAGTAGGAGTGTGAGAATCTGGATTTTTCTTGTGTTTCCACAGAGGATTTTATTTGATTGAAGGGGACTTAATTTCTATGTGTGGAGTTGCTAGGTTGTTTGAAACTTGAAGGACAGCAACTTGGGGAAAATCATTCGCCACTCAGAATGGAGGGTTTCCCTGTGAGTTTGATTGTCCTATCTATCTGTGTGAGGGACATCATTGGTGAAACTAATGCGCTGGCGCTACGAAATTTTAGTTAAGGGACGCAACCATAATCTATGTCAACTTCTGGATCTGATATTCACTAACCTAGTTGCCACCCCTGTACAGTGCCCATTTCCTTTTAGCTGGTCTGATCAATTTGCAGTTTCTTTCTCTGTTAAAGCACATGCATTCAAAGAAAGGCACTGAGTTCCTGTGACCCTCTTGATGATCTGGGCTGTTTGATTTGACTGACTTTAGTCTTTGCTTAAAAATACTTTGGCTAAGTAGGAGGGATCCTTGGACTTGCGCACTGGTATAGTGGATTTAATCCAACTTGGATTTAGCACTCTTACTGCATCTAAGCAGCAACAGTATCCTCCACCCCCTTGCTCCATTGTTTACAGATGTGATCTAAGCCTTAACCAAGGACCTCAATTGATTGGAGCACATGTGGCATTAGCATTATTCCACTAATATTGAAGGAGGCTACCAGAATGTATCACAGGGCTGGTACATCTACCAGTGTTGCTTACTACTCAAATAGAATTGAAACAGCTAGCAATTCCCCAAAGGAAGTTTTTTTGATTGTCAGATCTTTATTGGATCCCTCTCATGTGTCACTTGTCTATGGTGGAATTCTTCTGCATCAAGGTAACTACTATTTTCTCCACCTTTGACAGTTCAGCCACCTTGGACCCTGTTGCTGCTACTACCAGGGTTCTTTCAGAGATACTGACTCTTTTTTAACTGCTAGAAACCACAAACCTTTCAGCCTTATTTAAAGCTGTTGAATCAGGCTTGCCTTCTGATCTTTGACTGTGGGATAAGTTAAGAAAGGTGAGTGACAGGGTCTCCTCATTTCTAATTGATCTGCTGAACACTTCTCCAGCCTGTGGCAGGGTTCTCAATTAGGAGGTACCTGACTGAGCAAACAATCACCCTTTTTTTGCTCCTCCCCCTACACCAAGAGCCTTGGGAAGTGTATAAATGACCGTCTCTCAGCATTCTTAGAAGCCCATTATGCACTATGGGCCATATGTACCAACACTTTTTCCCATAGACACAGAATGGGTAAAAACCTTTGCTACATCTGGCCCTATGTCCCTTTCACTCTGAATTTCGTAATGAGCACAGCACTGAAAGAGTGGAACTAGGCATCACAGACACCTCAGGCAGGAGTTGGATAGAGGAGGGACTGTAGCTTTGATTTGCCTGATTTAAGGGCTGTGTTCAACACTGTTTCACATTGCTTGCTCCCTAGGAGAATGACAAGGGTTGGGGTCCAATGGCTAGCTCTTTCCTGGTTCCAATCATTTTTTGAAGGCCGTACATTTCAAGTAATCTTTAAACTTCATTAATCTGCATTATATAGTCTGCCCAATGGAATTCCCCAAGGCTTCTCTTTGAGTCCTACATGGATAAATATATCACTGCGCCTGCTGGCAGGTATAGTGGAGAAGTATAATTTCTCCCTATATTGCTATGCACATGACACACAAATTGTGATACTGCTCTCCACACTGGACAACAGCACCTCTCCCAGCATAAGTTACCAAGGTAGCAGCCTGCTGTTTTGGTTTGCTTAGATGCCTAGCAAGAGATCCTATGATTCTTACCTTTGATAGTCAAAAAGCTGTTGTGCAGGTTTTAATATTTTCTAAACTGGACTTTGGCAATATGTTACTCCTGGGTGCCATGTAGTCCTGGCTAAGGTGGCTGAAGACTGTTGACAATGCTGCAGCTTGCTTAATATGCCACACTCCTTGAAATGTATCAGTCTCCCAACATCTTTGTCATGTGCATTGGCTTGCAATATCTCAATGCAAAAAGTTGAAAACACTATGGCCCTCATTGTGACATTGGCGGTAAGTGCCGTCTACCGCCATGCTAACGGCCGCCAACATACCACCCCAGTGGCGAATATCCGTTCACCATATTATGGCACACACACACCAATCCAACAGAACACAGCCACATACACAAATCCCCCAGCCCAAATGTGGCCAACCAAACACCCATACCGTTACGCCAACAAAACAATGCCTACCACATTATGATCCACGAATAACCATGGCGGACATTCAATGGCGGTAAACCATTTGAGATACATACCGCCGTGTTCAGAATGGACACCCACATTTAAAACAACACTACATTGGGCGATACCAAAAGCACACACCTGAAACTCAAACACACACCACACCCACACACCCACACCACTAAAAAAAACACCCACCAACAGTACCCACAACCCTTTACAAACAACAATTACTGCCAGGAGATTGACACAAACAGCACAGAGACAACTAGACACACACACCACTCACACTCATACATCTCTCACACACTCCGCATCACACAACACACTCTCACCAACACACAACACAGAACACCCATGGCACCACAAAGAAAACCCCGTTTTACTGAGGAGGAGTTAAGGGTCATGATGGAGGAAATTGTCAGGGTGGAGCCACAGCTGTTTGGAGCACAGGTACAGCAGATTTCCATTGCCTGGAAGATGGAGCTATGGCAAAGAATCGTGGACAGGGTGAATGCCGTGGGACAGTACCCAAGAACAAGGGACAACATCAGGATGAGGTGGAGCGACCTGCGGGGGAAGGTACGTTCCATAGCAGCAAGACACCAGCTCGCCATACAGAGGACTGGTGGTGGGCCCCCACCTCCTCCCCCATAGCTCACATTATGGTAGGAGCAAGTCTTGGCATTATTGCATCCTGAGAGACTCGCAGGAGTAGCCGGAGGACTGGACACTGGTAAGTCAACATTTAACACTTATCACCCCCCCATACCTGCATGATATCACACACCCTCACCCTCACTCCCATCACTCCACCCCATCCCACACACTGCACCTACACGTATGACTAACCCCAACGCCAAATCCTGCATGCCATACCAATGCATGGACACCCCTCCCAGCCCTGCATGGACACCCATCACTAAAGCATGCACAGCATAGGGAAACTAACATTCCCTCAATACATCACCATACACAAGCAAAATGTGGCAGGGCAACAGCAACCATAGAGGGGAAGCCAGGGATGTACAATATGTCATACACATGAAGCACAATGCATCACTTACATCCCCATAGGTGCCCCAGCCAATCCCAGCAGAAAGGAGGTGCCACGACTATCCAGTCCCCCAACAGAAGATGCTCCCAGTGATGACAGTAACTCTGGACTTCAGGTTCTGGATGACCTACCCGGCCCATCAGGGACCAATGGACAGCTGGTCACCCAAGCCCACTCACAGACCACCACAGAGCCTCCCCGATCAGGATCCAACACCACAGCACCCACCCAGTGTCCCCACACCTCTGTCCCCAGGACACATCAATCAGCAGTGTACACACCTGTACAGGGACCCCAGTCCACACCTCGACCCCAAGACAATCAGGGACCTGGGGTCAGTGGCAGTAGGCACACCATTCAGGGGACAGGGGCACAGGCCAACAGGGACACAGGGAAGACTGCTGTGTGCCAGGGAAAGGACAGGAGCAGGGAACCAACTCTCCAAGAGGCCCTCTCCGAGATGGTGGGAGCCTACCAACATTCCCAGGATACAATTGGTCAGATCCTTGACAACTTGCAGGAGAACAGGAGGCTTCAGGAGGAACAGTATCAGGGGATCAGGGAGGACTTGCAGGCCATGAAAACCACTCTGATCTCCAAGGCAGGGGTGCTGTCAAGCATGGCCAACATCATAAGGAAGGCAACAGCACACTAGCAGGCCCCTACTACTAGCCAGTCAACTGAACAGCCCTCCACTTCCGCTGGCGCTAGTGGCCAGGAGGCCCCGCCACAGTACCCACAGGCCACCAGCACTCCTCCCCTGCAGAAGGTGAACCACCCCGCAAACGTTCCCGCCGACCCAGACAGAAGCCAGAGACACTTGCCAAGACCACCACCAGGAAATGAGACTGTCCTGATTGTCCCCCTTGTGTCCCACCCTGTCACCTTGTCCACCTTGAACTGCCTTTGCTCCCCTTCCTATGGCCACTTGGACACTTCACCTGTGCTACAAGCAGACTGGAACAATACCCTGGACTTTCCTACATCATCACCCCATTCCATTGCACTTTCCCCTCATTTACTTAGCACCACAATCAGCACCCTTGAACATAACTCAAATTCTTGTATGTCATATGTTGAAACAGTGTATTAATGGAAACAGTTACATCCATTGCAAATAAACTGTAGTGATAGAGCATAGAAATAATGACCTTATTAGTACACAGTTGTCATTGCACCAACATCTGTAAAATGATAATCCATAAGTGACAGTAAGTAGAGGTAAAAAGTGGATAATACCATCATTCCACAGCCACACAGAATACAACAATAGTCATAGAAATGTGAAGTTACACTGTTTCACCTGTGTGTCATTGGAAGCCCTCATCCTCATCTTCAGCCTCTTCATCCTCACTGTCATCAGGGTCTACTGCAGCCACAGGGGCATCTCCAGTCTCCTTCTTCTGCAGAAAAGGTACATAGCGTCTGAGGGCCAGGTTGTGCAACATGCAGCATGCCATTACTATCTGGCAGACCTTCTCGGGTGAGGAGCACAGGGATCAACCTGTTTGATGGAGGCACCTGAACCTGGCCTTCAGGAGGCCAAAGGTTCTCTCGATGATTCGTCTGGTTCACCCATGTGCCTCATTATAACGTTCTTCAGCCATTGTTTTGGCATTCCTCACAGGGGTCAGCATTCACAATAGGTTTGGGTAGCCCGAGTCACCTGCAGGTATCGAGGGACAACATTTAGCCACAGACTAACCTATGAGGTTAACACCAGAGGCATACAGTAACATACAGTGGGTGGGGACCACGGCTCATCTATTGGCCACACCCTGTACCTCTGTAGTTGGGTCATCACTTTTGGGATGCTGTTATTCCTCAGGACAAAGGCATCATGTACCGACCCAGGATACTTAGCATTGACGTGGGAGATATACTGGTCCTCCAGGCACACCATCTGCACATTCATGGATTAGAAACTCTTACGATTCCTGTACACCTGTTCATTCTGGCAGGGGAGGAGGACAAACGCAATACGTGTCCCGTTAATCGCCCCAATAATATTGGCGATATGTCCCATTGCACAGAATCCAGTCTTCACAGTGGCCAAATCTTCCACCTGGGGGAAAGCAGTGTAGCTGCACATGTGTTTTATCAGAGCAGACAACACTCTTGCCAGCATGATTGAGAACATTGGCTGTGACATTCCTGCTGCCAATCACATTGTCACTTGGAAAGAACTTGTCCCCAGGAAATGGAGCAGTGATAGCACTTGCACAAGAGGGGGGATCCCAGTCGGATGATGGATATATGAGATCAGGTCAGGCTCCAAATGGGCACACATCTCTGTGATTGTGGCCCTGTCCAGTCTATAGGTGAGTACAATGTGCCTGTCCTCCAGTCCACTAGGGGTCTGTACTCGGGGGTATGTCTCCACCTTCTATTCATCTGCAGCGGTAGGTATCTAAGGGACACAAGAGTGAGTAGGCTGTCACAATTTGAACAACTAAACCACATCATCAGTCCATATGGTGCACTTGAGTATTGGGACAGTGTCAATGGCGAGGTATGTACTAAACTAGGCTGTGACGAAGTTAATGTCGATCAGCCTGTTCACGCCTGAAATGGCGACCACCTGTCCTGTATGTAGGGACAGGTGGAAGTGAGGTAACTCCACGGGTGTTGGGCATCATGGAGGAAGGCGGTCTTGCACCGCCGTGCAATTCCTTATTGGATAATATGGGTCTCTATGGAGTACAGTTGCCAGTGGAGATCTACGCCGGCGGTGACTGTATACACCGCAGCGGACGTGACCGCCATTTTCGAACTCAATCCTCACTTGTTTCCTGACCTTCAACAGGAGAAGACCTACACTGCATGTGCTGCTATTACCTGTGTCTGGAACCTACCATGGCCTGTGTGACCCGGGAAAGGGTCCCTGCCTTCACTTCAGAGGAGTTGGAGCGACTGGTGGATGGGGTCCTACCTCACTACGGACAGCTGTGCGGGCCTCCAGACCAACAGGTGAGTATACTTTGTCCATGATGGATGTGGCAAGGATGCATGGAGATGTGTGTGCAAGCATCCTGCAAGGGTGTGTGGGGGGATTGTCTGTTGGCGGTGTACATGTTGTGCGCTGAGCTATGTGTGTGCCAATGGTGATGGAAATGGGTATTGTGGGCTGTTTGTGAGACAGGCTGGACAATTTGTCTAATGGTGTCCTCCTATCTGTATTGCCTCTGCAGGTAGGCGCCCATCAAAAGAAGGGAATATGGCGTGCCATCGCCAGTGATGTGCAGAACCTGGGGATCTATTGCAGGCAGAGCACCCATTGTCAGAAACGGTGTGAGGACCTGAAACGCTGGGAATGGAAGACCTGGGAGGCCCAGCTGGGGATGGCCTCCTAATGAGGAAGGGGTGCCCATTAGACCCTGACCCC
The DNA here is from genome assembly GCF_031143425.1 of Pleurodeles waltl. Taxonomy (NCBI): domain Eukaryota; kingdom Metazoa; phylum Chordata; class Amphibia; order Caudata; family Salamandridae; genus Pleurodeles; species Pleurodeles waltl. The sequence continues at coordinate 163,152,518 of NC_090446.1, read as the reverse complement.
CTGATGGCCCACATACTGGCAGTGGCCTACCCTAAGCTGGATGGGAGCTTGAGGGCATCACAGCAGCCACAAGGGGGTGAGTACAGTAGTTATCAATGGAAGCTCCCTGGTGGAGGTGGACACCTCTGTGACCACCCCAGCTGCAGGTACATCCCCAACCCCGTAACAGCACCACCCTCCCATCAGTCCCTCAGCGAGTTTCCCGTGCCCCCTCACCCAGGAGGGTGGGCATCTCCCTCAGCCCAGGCACCTCAGGCCCTGCCCCAGTGAGCCCTGCTGCCCTGAGTGAGGAGGCCATTGACCTCCTGAGATAAATCTCTGTAGGGTAATCAACCATTGTGAATGCCATCCACGGGTTGGCATCCCGGATGCATCAATGCAATGCATTCCTGGAGGGCATCCACAATGGATTTGCGGCCCAACAGAGATCGATTCAGGCTCTGGCCTCCTCCCTGATGGCAGCCATTGTCCCTGTTTCTACTGTCACACCTGCATGCACTACATCAACATCCACTGCCAGCATCATCACACCAAGCAGCACACACACCTCACTAGCAGACACCTCCACAACAGCCATGTATGTGTCCCCTGTATCCTCTCCCACCCTGTCTGCCCCCCAAAGGTCACAAATGCAAGCACTCACACATGCAACAGCCATCCACCTCACATCAGCATACTGCCCATGCACCTTCACCCACGTCCAGTAGACATACACCTCCAACAACCACACCTTCAACCTCCACTCCCATTACTCCTCCCTCCTCCACCCCAACGTCCCTAAAAAGCTTTTCCTTTCCCAAATTGACCTCTTCCCTACCCCTCCCCCTGTCCTGCTCATATGAGCAGGGTACCAAAGACCTAACCCAGCACCTCAGCCACACAGTCCATGGGACAGTGGTAGCACCACCTACTCATGGTGGTAAGGATACCACTCCTTCATCGAAGAAGGGGAGGGAGCCAGCACCACCAGGCAAGAAGGGAAAGTAACCTGCACCAACAGGAAAGAAGGGAAAGGAGCCTGCTCCACCAGGAAAGAAGGGGAAGGAGCCTGCACCATTAGGAAAGAAGGGGAAGAGCCCATCCACCCCTGCCAGGAAGGGTAAGGGATCCAACCCCATGCACTGGAGGAAACAAAGCCCTCTACTCCAGCAGAGGCTGTCAAGGTAACACCTCCACCACTACCAGCTGTCATGGGGCCCCCACCGCCAGCTGATGAATTGAAGCCATCAGACAGTGCAGAGGCTGCCCAGGAACTCCTCCATCAACCACCACATTGCAGCCATAGGACAGTGAAGAGGCTGCCCAGTAGGCTCCTCCATCCACCACCACACTGCAGTCATCAGACAGTGCAGAGGCTGCCCAGGAGGTTCCTCCATCCACCACCACATTGCAGCCATCAGACAGTGCAGAGGCTGCCCAGGAGGCTCCTGCATCCACCACCACATTGCAGCCGTCACTGCTAGCGGACCTCATGTAGGCCACCCTCTAGGGGCTGCTGTGGGGGTTGCCCCCTCCAGAACCAGTGGGAAAGTCACCCACCTGAAAGACTGTGGCCTTACACTCCCCAGAACAGAGAAATAGGCATGTTGTCCCCTCCACAACCAGTGGACAAGTCACGCACCTGAGACACTGTGGCCTTGCACTCCCCAGGACAGAGCAATGGGCATGCTGCCCCCTCCAAAACCAGTGGGCTTGTTCCCCAATCCGGCTGAGGTGCCCCCCTCCCCCTGAGGTGCCTGCCTATTTTCAAACTGATGCCCCTGAAGCGTACTATCCGGACGTGGTCAGGATTCAAGTTGGGCCTTAGACTGTGCCCTGTGGCCACGTGAACCATTTGAACATTGGACTGGGCAGTGTCCCTTTGTGTACATGTGTACATATCTGTTTCATTGACAAATCATATAATTAATTTTGAATTTGATCTGATTGCAATCACTTTCAGCCATTCCTGCTATCCTTGCATTATTCTTACATTTTTCGGGGACAAATAGTTTTTCGTGTGCAGCTGGTTGTGTGTGTGTGTGTTGGGTGTGTGTTGTGCGTGTGTGTGTGTCACTCTCATTTTCCTCCCTCCCTCCCTTGTGTGCTAGGCGGCTGTACTCACTGTTGTTGTCTTTGTCGGCGTTGGTGTTCCAGGTGGAACATAACATAGAAAATCACCGGGAACACTTGCAGTTCAGGTTCCATGGCGGCGTTCTTCTTCCCTGAGTCTCCGAAAGGAAATCCTTTCTCTTTTGTGATGTGTTTCCGCCAGGCTTTTGATGGTGTTGGTACTGCCCCGTAAAAGGTGGCGGATTGCAGTGTCTTAATATAGTGAGCTGTACTTTATTTTCCACCTGGCTGTTGGAGGCTACTGCCGTAGTGAGGGTTGTTTCTGCCCTGGCAGTTGGTGTGGTACATTGGCTGTCAATGGGAGTTTTCACCTCCATGGTTATAATTTGGCAGTTCTTACCACCAGCCTGTTGGCGGTATTACCGCCACTTTATCACTCACCGCCAGAGTCATAATGAGGGCCTATGTTATGTACATAAAACCATGCACCATGTTGGCTCTTCATATATACCCTCATTGATCCACCTCTTTATCCCTAAGCGAAAACTCCACTCAAGCAATTCCAACCTGGGCATTATCCCTATAGTTAGACAAGAAAGGATCTTAGGCAAAATAGGGAGGCTAGTCTGTTGCTTTTTTGGAGTCAAAGCTATGGAACAGAAAAGCTATGGAGCACATCTCAATCTTTGTTTATATAACTCCTATGTGCTTTTCAGAAAGATGCTTAAGATCTGGGTATTCTAAACTTCAATTTGTTTTTTCTGTTTCTTGCTCCACTAGCACTGGGAAACCCCATTAGAATATACATGCACTTTACAAATTTTAATTGAATTGAACATAACATTACAATTGTCACACCAGTCAAAGGGAGATGCTTAATGAGGTTTTTCAATCGTATAGATAATGAATCATACGTCATCCATGGCCCACAGCTCTATTCTATATGTTCTGGTCTGTGTTCTATATAGTATATCTGATGTGGGACTATATAGCGAGTCATTTATCACCACCAGGTCGGCAGCTATATAATAGGATATAGGGTCAGTCAGATGGAACACTCCAATATAGGTGGATTCAAAGCACTTCACCATAGCTACTCTTAAGGTGGGGTCTACCCTGTCATAGAAAGAATCTCATCAAAAGTGTATTATTTCAGAAAAAGAGGTGGGTAGTTAAAACTGGTAGTTTTGTAGCATGTATAAGTATTTTGTGGTGGGCTAGCATCCAAAGAAGAGCAATACTTTCCATTAAAGATAGTGGAAGAGCAAACCAGTAGAGGGTGTCCGTTCACAGGCAGTCACGAGGGGCTGTATATGTTCTGACTAGACTACTGTTTCTCTGCTTGCCACCTGAATGGCCAGGTATTTAATCCAGCATATGTTTACTTTTATGCTCCCTCTATCTGCCCAAGTAGTTTAAACTGCTGTGCTTCAAAGACAGTCCTTGATCCAGAGTGTTTGCTGAATTCATTGAGACGTAGCACAGTGTGTGGTTCCATAGTCAAGGGGTTATTTAATTATATCAGGAGGTCATCGGCATATAGAGATATTTTGTCCTCCACGGTTGTTGACCAGCAGAACCTTGTTACTGCTGTGTCCTGCCTAAGTATTCATACTAAGGTGTTCACTATGACATTGGTGGTGACTGTTAAAGTGGCGGTAATACCGCCAACAGGCTGGTGGTAATTACCACCTAATTATAACCATGGCGGTGACACCTCCCATAGACAGCCAATGTACCACACCAACCGCCAAGGTGTAAACACCACTGACCATGGCAGTAGCCATCAACAGCCAGGCGGAAGTCAAGGTACCGCTCACCATATTATGAGAGAGCAAACCGCAAGGATTTCTGGGGCGGTACCAACGCCATCAAAAGCCTGGCAGAAGCACTTCACAGAAGACGAAAGACTCACCATCAGGGGCACCGAGGATTCCGCCTTCACCATGGAACCGGAACTCCAAGTCTTGTTACTGCTGTGTCCTGCCTAAGTATTCATACTAAGGTGTTCATTATGACAATGGTGGTGACTGTTAAAGTGGCGGTAATACCGCCAACAGGCTGGTGCTAATTACCGCCTAATTATAACCATGGCGGTGACACCTCCCATAGAAAGCCATTGTACTACACCCACCGGCAAGGCGTAAACACCACTGACCATGGCGGTAGCCATCAACAGCCAGGCGGAAGTCAAGGTACCGCTCACCATATTATGAGAGAGCAAACCGACAGGATTTCTGGGGCGGTACCAACGCCATCAAAAGCCTGGCAGAAACACTTCACAGAAGACGAAAGACTCACCATCAGGGACACTGAGGATTCCTCCTTCACCATGGAACCAGAAATCCAAGTCTTCCCGATGCTCTACTATGCCATGGCCATCCTGGAACACCAACGCCGACGAAGATGATGATGGTGAGTACAGCTGCCTAGCACACAAGGGAGGGAAGGAGGAAAAGGAGAGTGACAGACACACGCACAACACACACCGTTCACACACACACCATACCCAGAACCAGCTGCCGAGTAAAACGAATATCACAGGACACACGTTAAGTTAATGCAAGGATAACAATTACAATGTAAGAACACTGTAATTTGCTGCCAACAGCCACCACAATGCAAAATTAAATGTAAATGCAGGCATCAATGTCCAGATTGGGCCCATGGCCAGTTCAAAGTACAAAAAGGGCCACATGGCCACAGGGCACAGTCCAAGGCCCAACTTGACTCCTGACACAATCCGGACTCCCCTGTTCAGGGGCATCATGTTGGAAATGGGCAGGCACCTCAGGGAGAAGGGGGCTGGGGGGCACCTCAGCTAAAGTGGGTAACATGACCACTGGTTCTGGAGGGGACTCTTTGTCCAATTGTCTCTGGAGAGGAGTGAAAGGTCACAGTTTCTGAAGTGGGTAACATGCCCAATGGTTCTGGAGGGGGCTCCTTGCCCAAATGTCTCTGGAGGGGACATTTGGGCTCCTTGCTCAATTGTCTCTGGAGGGGAATGAGAGGCCATAGTCTCTAAGTGGGTAATATGCCCACTGGCTCTGGAGGGGGCTCCTTGCCCAACCGTCCCTGGATGGTGGCCTACATGCCATGTGCTGGTGGAGGGGGCTTCTTGGCTGCCTCTGCTAGAGGAGAGGGCTCCCTGCTCTCTGCTGGTGGAGGGGGGCCCTTGCCTTTCTTTCAGGGTAGAAAGGGACACTTGGCTTTCTTTGTTGTTGGAGGGGGATCCTTGGCACTCTTTGGTGGTGGAGGGGGATACATGAGTCCCCTCTTGGCCTTTGACATGTGACTTGTGTCCTTGCCTCCAGGACTAGGAGATACCTCCACTGTCCCCATCCTCTGTCCCTTGGGTTTCACCACCCTAGTCCTCCCTGTCTGAGGTGGAGGTGTGGTCTTACTAGGAGTGGCTGCCATCACACTCAAGGGCCCCTTTGTGCCAGCAGCTGAATTTTTGGTGGGAGCAGTGGTAGACTGGTTGAGGTGCTGGGCTGGGTCGTTGGGACCCTGCACATATGAGCAGAACAGGGGTGGGGGGAAGAGGTCAAGTTGGGCAAGAAACAGCTTCTTAGGGATGTTGGGGCGGGGTGTGGGAGGAGGGATGGGAGTGGAGGTAGAGGGAGTGGTTGTAGGAGGTGTGTGTCTGCTGGACTTAGGTGCAGGTGCATGGACAGTGTTCATGTGTGAGGGGGATGGCTGCTGAGTGGGAGCGTTTGTGTCTCTGAGGAGGGGGGCAGACAGGGTGAGAGAGGACAAAGAGGACGTGTGGATGGATGTTGTGGAGGTGTCTGCAAGTGAGTTGTGTGTCCTACATTATGTGGTAATGGTGGTGGTGGTGGCTGTTGATGCAGTGCATGCAGGTGTGAGTGCGGATGTGGCTGTGAGGGAGGTGAAGGAGGAGGGGGAGGCAGTGGAGGCAGTGGATGTTGTTCTTTTTTTTAAAAATAATATACATATTTTTTTTGACACACAGTAGAGTACAATTTCATAAAAAAAAAGAATCATAATCATTGCAGAGGTAAACAGAAATCAATTACTAATACCTTCATACAGCAAATAAAGAATTCATTAATCACGTAAATATTAATCTATCCTCTCGGGGCTCTGGAGCCATGATAACAGAGGTGCCCAGATTCTAGAGCCTCTTTTTCTGGATGTGGTGCCCTTTCTCATATATAGACAGTATTCCAAATGATATACGGATAAAAGCCTAGTAACACATTGATTCCAGGAGGGGGGCTCGGTTTCCCTCCAATCAGATGCCACACACCCACGTAGCACAGACATTGCCAAAAACAAACAGTATCACGATTGATTCTTACACACAGTCTCATCAACCCCTAACAACATCAACTTGGGTGTTAGGTTAATATCCTGTTTCAGCAGCTTTTTCAAAAATTCCGCTATATTGTTAATAAGCCTAGACAATTTCCCACAATTGACAAACATATGGCAAAGATCAGCCTCCAAGCTCCTACACCGGGGCCAAGTACTGACTTCTGTCCTACCCCAGCTAGCGATCTTAGCAGGTGTATAATATAAGTTATATAAAACCGTATAATGCTGGGCTTGCGATCCAGCTGACAAGAGAACGCTTTGAGCCATATCTAAGGACTCGCGAACCGCAATCTTGCTAGCGCCTACCCGCCGCTCCCATTTCTTAACAAGCGTTCCCACATCATCCTGCACTAAATCTAGCAAAAGCGGATAGAGGTTTCTAATAGTACAGCATGTGGCTTTGCCCACAGCGTCCATTAAGCTGATCCTTCCCCTACACGGGTTGTGTTTGAAGGTGGTCAACAGGAAATTCCTGATATGTAGAAATAAAAAAAATCTTTACTGTCTAGGACAAACTCTGCTTTCAAATCCTCAAATGTCTTTAAGTGGCCGCTCTCGTAAAAAAGTTGCTCACTTTCTGGACCCCATGATTAGCCCATTTTATACAATGTCCATCTTTATTAATCTCTGGAAACATTGGTGTGTTCCAGAGTGGCGTATAATAGCAAACCCGTCCCATGCCCATCTTGTGTTTAATCTAAACCGATACTTTGAAGGTAGCGCTGATCATTTTAAATTTTACTTTCTTAAAGTAGCTGGGTTCTAATATTCTTAAAAAGATTGCGTCAGCCTCCTTTCCCCAGATCAATGTATAAATAGAGGGAAGGGTATCTTGTGTGGTTCTACCCGGAAAACATAGTGTATGTGCATATTGTAATACCGCCACCAGGTAGTATAGCTTGAAGCTAGGGAGCGCCCACCCCCTTCTCTCCCTTGCGAGTATTAAATAGCGAAAGACCCAGCTTGATTTGGTAGAAGACCATATAAAACTACTAGTCAATCGCTCAATCTGCTTAAACCAATCCTGTCCTATTACTAGCGGTAAAGTCCTAAAAAATACAGCACCTTGGGTAGGAAAGTCATTTTAATCACATTGCAGCGCCCCACCAATGAAAGTTGCAAGTTAATTATGCGCCGCAATTCCTTCTTAGCATTCGCTAAAACCGGAGCCAGGTTAATTTCCACTATTTCATCCAAATTGGATGACAGCCTGACCCCTAAATACTGAGCTTGAGTCACCTTACGCTTAGCCTCAATAGTTATCCAGGCATTGGCTAAAATTTGACATTTGGTCTCATTCAGCAGATATCCAGACACCCTTCCAAATCGTACCGCCTCTTGTTCTATCTCTTTTAGAGCAGCCACAGGGTCAGATGTAACAACTGCAATGTCATCAGCATCGGCCAATATTTTAGTGCTGTCCCCTATCAATTCCAGTGGCTTGATTAATCTGTTACTTAATAATTTCCTAATCAATGGATCAATGTATAGGGCAAACAGCAGCGGCGAGCACGGACATCCCTGTCTTCTACCTCTCTGGATGATAATAGGATCTGATTTTAACCCTGCCAATTGCATAGTGGCAATAGGGTTGTGATATAACTGCTGAACAACCTTAATGAACCCGGGGCCGATGTTATTTTTACAAATAATTGACCATAAAAAAGACCACTGCACCCAGTCAAAGGCTTTCTCCGCGTCAAGCAGTATCACGGCCATCGGGAGCTTTTCCGCTTTCATAGCAACCAATAATGTGATTACACGTCTAATATGATCGGCCGTACCTTTCCCTGGAATAAACCTGTGCTGCCAGGGAGAATCTAAATTGGTAATCACTGAACTTAGTCGGCTAGCTAGCACCTTAGCATAAATGTTAGCTTCACTGTTAATTAAAGAGATCAGGCGGTATGAGCCGGGTAAGGGCAGATCCTTACTTAAAAAAAAAAAAAAACTATCATATTTGCCTCTGCCCATGAAGCCGGTGGCTGGGACCCTGCCTGTACCTCCAAAAATAAAATGAGAAGTTCCTTCCTTAGCTCCAAAAAAAATGGTTTAATAAAATTCAAGGGGGATCTGATCTGCATTTGTTGCTTTCCCACTTGCGAGAGCGCAGACAGCTGTCGCCAATTTCCTTATCAAGCAAGGGGGCTTCCAGCTCTTTTTTATCCTCATCCTGCAGCTGCCCCACTGAGATATTAGCCATTTATTGGGATACTTTACCCTCGTGGGGATATACTTCTTGTGAGTAGAGTTTTTGATAATAACCTCTAAACACTTTTAAGATTTCAGAGCTGCCCCTAACTAATTACCCATCTTCATCCTTGAGTATGCTAATATTGCTATGAGTTATCTTCTGCCTTATTTTTAAAGCCAGCTGCTTGCAAACTTTCTCACTATGTTCATAGCATTCTTGGCGATGTGACAGAAACTTGGCTGCAGCCATTTCCATATATATTTTTACAATCTAAGCTTTTGTCACGGTTATTTCATTTAAAATATTCGGCATCTCTGCCTTATTCATTACCGCCTCCCCCAGCGGTTGCTCGGCTAAGGTCAACTGTCTCTGTATTAACTCTAGCTGTTTGGTACCAAATCTCTATTTTCTCACTGCATACCTAAGTGTCTCTCCTCTAATAGCAGCTTTATACGTGTCCCACACTACATGGCTGGGGGCAGTGCCCCGGTTTATCTCTAAAAACTCCAGGATCCACACCCTCATTTGTTGCACATACACTGGGTCGGCTAGCAGTCCTCTATCAAATGACCAAGATCTAGCCTGGAAGCCTTCCTTTACCAAACCCGCTTCCAAAACCAGAGGGTTATGGTCCGATACTATTCTAGGATATCTTTCAATCCTTAGACCCTCTTGCAAAGATGCTGACACAAAAAACTAGTCTAACCTTACTGATTTCTTATGTATGAAAGAGAAGAATGTATGGCCTAATTCTAACGGCCTACAACTCTGCCAGGCATCGATCGTATCATAGTTTAGTATGAATATCTGAAGTGCCACAAAGACTTTGGGTTTCCTCCCCTGGTTTGTTGTTTGCTCTTGAATGGGGTTTTCATTGTCCAAATGTACATTGAAATCACCACATATTACTACTGGGGTTGCCCAGGACGGGAGCTCTTTGTTAACTAAATCCAGTAACTCCGGATCATCTACATTTGACCCATAAATTGAGCAGATTGTGAATTTTGACCCTATGGCTAAACACTCCAACAGCACCACATGACCAGTTTTATTCATGAATCTTTTTAAAACCACCAAAGATCTGATACGTGTGAGTATGGCTACCCCTCTAGTAGTTGTATTTTGACTTGTATACACCACCAACTTCCATCCAGGAAATTCCATTAAATGTTTCTGCACAACTGCAATATGTGTCTCTTGCATGCAAAGAATATCAGCCTTAAAGGCCTTAAGACCTTCCCTTACCAATTGCCGTTATTTACCGTCATTGAGTCTGTAGACGTTTACTGTTGCTATGCACATTTTACCTTTCTGACCCATGTTATCAATTTTGCTCTGCACCCTAGCTGTATCAGCCACCTGTTTTTTTCCATGTTCTGTACCTGCAACAAATCCACCATTACTGCTGCCCCCCCACTGTATGTCCCCTTGCATCCACCACCCCCACCTTGGCCACACCCAAACCCCACCCTCACAAAAAAACTTGTAGAGGAAAGCAGCTGGATGATCAAGAAGGAGCAGGGGACCTTCAGTGGGACTATACAGCATCTCAGCAGGCATTTTCAAAAATCGGTATTACTGATGATCTCCCTGCAAGCCCAAAGATTGGGCCTTCAGAACAGGCTGGGCCCCCTTTACTGGAACATATTTATTGCACTATGGTACATAACCATAGCAAGCACAAAAAGATAGCAGGAAGGCTAAGCTTGCGAATAAACAACTACAGTCTTCTATTAAAAGAGTGGTGAAGTCTTGTCATGATATAAGTACCCACATCACTACAATGGAGACCCGCACAGATGCTCTGGAAATAGAAGTTAAGGCTGTAAGTAAACAGTCAGATGTACAGGACCTGCAGATCTCGGACATTCAATGGAAATTAGAAGATGCAGAGAATCGTCATTGACGCAACAATCTCTGGATTTTGGGCATAGCGGAGGGTCTGGAAGGGCAAGACACAATGGCCTATATAGTGTCATTGTTTAAGAGGGCCTTCCCAGATCTTGTTGGCTGGAGCTGGGAAACAGAGATTCAGAGAGCACACCGATTTCCACTTTTTAAGAAAAAACAGGGGGTGGACGCCAATGGTGGCCAGAGCTACCCTGGGGCCATCATTATATATTTCGGCAACTTCTTAATTTGGCAAGCAGTATTTGAAAAGGCTCGCCCCAATTCAAGGATAAATGTGGATGGGGTGTCTTTCCTCTCAAGACCAGACTTTGCACAGGATACCGTAGAGAGACAATGGTGGCTGAGGCAAATAATTGTGTCTTTTCAGGAGGTGGGGCAGAGGCGTATCTCCTAAGCCCCGCTCGCTTAAAGGTTATATATAAGGCTGCAACACGGACTTTCACGTCTGAAATCAAGGCTGGGGAATACCTGCGACAACTGAGAGACAACAAATGCAGTGGATAACCAAACTGAGCTATGGGCTTCTGGCACCAGAAGGGGGGAGAGATGAAGGGCCAGGCGTAGCTTGGCATTTCGCCCTCTGGTTTTCTAGGGGTTTCCCTTTTTCTTCTTTTATCTGCTTGTGGAAGCTAGCAGTGGCAGTGGTGGTGTCTCTGAGCATGGGCTAGTTTGGTTTATAGGGGTAGATATATGGTGGGCCGGGTGGGGGACCTAGACGACTTCTGTTTTACGGGCCAAGTGGTCTAGCAATCTTGATTACTAGGGTAGGGCTAGGGGTGTAGATGTTGTTCTGTGTGCAACTGTCTGTTGTTTGTGTGAGTGCTTGTGGCCTGAAGTGTGCTGCCTGTGTTTGCCTGTGCCATTCTTGTGTGATGTTTGTGTGCATGCTTGTCTTTATGTGTGCATGGGATGGGTTGGGGTTAAGGAGACTGGGTCTGGGAAGTGGTAGTTGGAGGGGGACAGTAAGAACAGGGACACTGGCTGCTATCAGAGAGGAGGCCAGAGTCTGAAAGGATTCCTGTTGGGCCGCCAACCCACAGTGGATGCCCTCCCAGTAGGCATGGCATTACAGCATCTGGGATGCCAACCCCTGGATGGCATTCACAATGGTTGATTGTCCTACAGAGATGGTCTCAGAAGGTCAATGGCCTCCTCAATGAGGACAGCAGGGCTCACTGGGGCAGGGCCTGAGGAGCCTGGGCCGAAGGAGATGCCCACCCACCTGGCTGAGCAGGCACAGGTAATTTGGTGGGGGGCTACTGGGAGGGCGGTGCTGGTACTGGAGGTGGTGGCTGTACCTGTAGCTGGGGTGGTTTCAGAGGTGTCAGCCACCACCAGGGAGCTACAATCGGAGGAGGAATCAGAGTCAGTGTTGTCTCCTCCTGTCCCCGCTGTGGTGCTCCCCTCAGCCTCTGTCCCACTGGTCCCCTCGGCTTTGGTGGACTCTGCCTCCTGGGTCCTGTGGGATGCAGCTCCCTCATTCACGGGTGCCCCTGCACCTCCGCCAGATGATGCTAATGCACACATGGATAGGATGACAGAAGAAAATAGGGGGGGAGAGAGAAAAAGGGAGCATTGGGTCAATTAAAGCACCAACACCACAGATGGCATAGACATCACCATCAGACACAGGGATCAAGATTGAGGATTATGCACCACACTGGCATTCCATTGGCTAGGTACCACAGCAAGATGAGAGCCAACCACCGCCATCTGCACCCCTCCTGGGACCTACTAAGAACTGTCTGACATGGAATGCCACCTAGCTAGTTAACAAGATTTTGCCATACACCGATTTACCCTGAGCTGGACCACACAGCAATGTCTGAGCTGGCATTAAGGGGCACACACTAACTGAAACCCACCACCAGGTTCCCTTTCCAGCTAACAAAGATGGTTGTTACACACACTGTACTCACTCCCTTGTCGCTGTTGTGCTGTCCTCAAGCGCCCATCCAGCTCTGGGTAGGCCACCGTCAGTATGCGGGCCATCAGGAGGGTCAGGTTCTGACGGGCACCCCTCCCTCGTTGGGAGGCTATCCCCAGCTGGGCCTCCGTGGTCTTCTGGGCCCAGCGTTTCAGGTTCTGCCACCTTTTCCTGCAGTGGGTGCTCCGTCTGCTATAGACCCCCCAGGGTCCGCACGTCCTTGGCGATGGCACGCTACAACCCCTTCTTCTGATGGCTGCTGACCTGCAGAGGAAATACAGACAGGAGGACACCATTAACCATACAATCCAGCCTGTTACACATATGGCCCACAAATACCATTTCCCCTCAAATGGCACACACATCACCTGAGCCCTGCATGTACACTACCACCAGGCATACCACCCACCCAAAATTCACACTGCCAGCACACACACCTCCCTGCAACCTTGTTGCATGTATCGTCCCCATGGTGTACTCACCTGTTGGTCTGGAGGCCCATAAAGCTGTCCATACAAGGGTTGGACCCCATCCACCAGGCACCCTAAATCCTCTGAAGTGAAGGCAGGGGCCCTTTTCCCTGTCACACATGCCATGGTAGGTTCCAGACTCAGGTCACAACAATACACGCAGTGGAGGTGTTGTCCTTTGAAAAGTCAGGAATCAAATGCGGTTATAGGCAGAAAATGGCAGTCACGTTCGCGGCGGTGTACACCCTCACCACTGCGGTTGATCCACATTAGACACTGTACTCCATAGAGTCCCATGTAAGCCAATGAGAAATAGCATGGGGGTGCAAGACCGCCTTCTGCCATGACACCCAACGCCGGTGGAGTTACATCGCTTCCACCTGTCCCTACATACAGGACAGCAGGGCACCATTTTATGGTGGTGGTCAACATTCTTAAATTAAAAATTGCATAATTGCTGTCAATTGTACATACATTGCCATTTACATTGTCCAATTACATACAAGCTCAGTTACACTGAGATCGTGGTTCCATTGTTCAGTTTGTAGCACCATTCTCACTCTTGTGTCCCTTAGGTACCTACCACTGCGGAGGAATAGGAGGAGGAGGCAAGACCCCTTGTACAGACCCCTTGTGGACTTGGCTACACTGGAAGACAAGCACATAATACTCACCTATAGACTGCACAGAGACACACTCACAGAGCTGTGTGCTCAATTGGAGTCTGATCTGATATCAGCTATCCGTCATCCCACTGGGATTTCCCATCTTGTGCAAGTTCTATCTGTGCTCCATTTCCTGGCAACTGGCTCTTTCCAAGTGACTGTGGGCTTGGCAGCCGGAATGTCACAGCCAATGTTCTCAATAGTGCTGGCAAGGGTTTTTTCTGCCTTGGTGAAACACATGTGCAGCTACATTTATTTCCCCCAGGTGGAAGATTTGGCCACTGTGAAGGCTGGATTCTATGCAATGGGATATATTCCAAATATTACTGGGGCCATTGATGGAACACATAGCATTTGTCCCCCCTCCTCAACACAATAAACAGGTGTTCAGGAATCTGAAGAGTTTCCACTCACTCAATGTGTAAATGGTGTGCCTGGCTGACCAGTACATCTCCCATGTCACTGCCAAGTATCCTGGGTCAGTGCATGACACCTTTGTTTTGAGGAATAGCAGCATCCCAAATGTGTTGGCACAACTACAGAGGCACAGGGTGTTGCTAATAGGTGAGCCCTGGTTCCCACCCAGTAGATGTTGGTGTATGCCTACGCTGTTGGTCATATAGGATAGCGTGTTGCTAAATGTCCATTGTGCAAGGCTAATGTTTGTCCCTCACTTCTTGCAGGTGACTCTGGCTACTCAAACCTGTTGTGGCTCTCGACCCATGTAAGGATAGGTATAATGATGCTCATGGGTGAACCAGGAGAATAATTGGGAGGACCTTCGGTCTCCTGAAGGCCAGGTTCAGATTCGTCCATCTGACACGTGGAGCCCTCTGCTACTCCTCTGAGAATGTCTGCCAGATAGTTGTTGTATGCTGCATGTTGCACAACCTGACCATCAGATGACATGTGGCCTATTTGCAGGAGGGGAAGGTTGAAAATGCTCCTGTGGCAGCACGGGACCCTCAGGACAGTGAGAATGAGGAGGCAGAAGATGAGGATGTGGACAACAGGACATCAGTCATACGGCAGTACTTCCAATAACACAGGTAAGACAGTGGAATTGACCATTCCTCTGATTATTGATCTTTTCAGTGTGGCTGTATCATAATGGCAGTCACTGTCTCACCATCTCAACTGACTGTCACCTACGCCTCCTCATTTTGCAGATGTTGGTGTGGTTACAACTGTGTACTGATGTGATGACTACAGACAGCTACAGGCCATTTTTTATTATGGAATCACAAGGTTCAGGACAATTGCACAAGATGAAACAGTTAAAATTATAGCACAGTTTTGACACATAAAGCACTATCACTCAAGTTGTATTCAAGGGTGTTTATTGAAGTGAAAAATATAGAAGGAATAGTGCAGTAGAATGGGGTGATGGTACAGGAAAGTCCAGGCTATTGGTCCAGACTGTTTGTAGCACAGGTCCAGTGTCTAAGGGGCCATAGGAAGGGGAGCAATGGCAGTTCAAAGTTGACCAGGTGACACAGTGGGACACAAGGGGGACATTCACGAGGGTCTCATTTCCTGGCAGTGGTCTTGGCAAGTGTTTCTGGAATCTGTCTGGGTCGCAGGGAACGTTTGCGGGGTAGTTCACCTTCTGCAGGGGGAGGGGTGCTGGTGGCCTGTGGGTCCTGTGGCAGGGCCACCTGTCCACTAGCTGCAGCAGATGTGGAAGGCTGCCCAGATGAATGGCTAGTGGAAGGGGCCCGCTGGTGTGATGTGTACTCCCTTATGATGGCCATATCACCCAGCACCCCTGCTATGGAGACCATTGTGGTGTTGAGGGCCTGCAATTTCTTCCTGATCTCCTGGTGGTGTTCCTCCTGTAGCCGCTGGTTCTCATGCATGATGTCTATCACCTGACCCATCTTGTCTTGGAATTGTTGGTGAGCCCTCAGGACATTAGTGAGTGCCTCCTGGCCAGTCAGGTCCCTGGGCCTGTCCTCCCTTGCGCACAGCTGTCCTCCACATGTGCCAGTGTCCCTTGAATGGTGTGCCCAATGCCACTGACCCCAGTGGACTGGGGACCCTGTACAGGTGGGAACACCTTGCTGAATGACGTGTCCTGGGGACAGAGATGTGGGGATGTTGGGTGGCTACTGTGGTGTTGGATACTGAGGGGGGAGGCTCTGTGGTGGACTGGGTGTGGGCTGGGGTAGCCGACTGACCAGTGGTCCCTGATGGGCCAGGGAGTTCATCCAGATCCAGAAGTCCAGAGTTACTCTCATCACTGGGGGCATCTTCTGGTGGGGGACTAGGGAGCCGTGGCACCTCCTCGCCTCTAGGATTGGCTGGGGCACCTGTTGGGATGTAAGTGGTGCATTATGCTACATGACTGTGACATTTTCTACATCCCTAGCTTCCTCTATATCGGTGATGTTGCCCTGCCACCTTTGTTTGTGTATAGTGATGTATTGTGGGTTTGTTAGTTCTCCATGCTGTGCATGCATTGGTGGGGGGTGTACATGCAGGACTGGGAGGGATGTTCTTGCAGTGGGTATGGCATGCAGGGCTTGGCATTCAGGTTAGTGTACTGTGGTGGTGCACTGTGGGGGGGAATAGAGTAGAGTGATGGGTGTCAGGGTGAGGGGTGGTGGTGGCATGCAGGTATGTGGGGAGACAGGTAGTAAATATTGACTCACCAGAGTCCAGTCCTCCAGCTACTCCAGTGAGTCCCTCAGGATGCAGTATTGCCAAGGCTTGCTCCTCCCATTCTGTGGGGGTCCACAGCCAGTCCTCTGGATAGCAAGCTGGTGCCTTGCTGCCATGGAACATACCTTCCTCCTTAGGTCGTTCCACCTCTTCCTGATGTCGTCCCTTGTTCTTGGATGGTGTCCCACAGCATTCACCCTGTCCACGATTCTCCGCCATAGCTCCGTCTTCCTGGCAATGGAGATTTGCTGTACCTGTGCTCCAAATAGCTGTTGCTCTACCGTAACTATTTCCTCCATCATGACCCGCAACTCAGCATCTGTGAAGCGAGGGTGCCCTTTTTGGTACGTAGGTGTTGTATGGTATGTGTTGTGTAGTGGTTGTTGAATAATGTGGTGGGATGTGGGGTACCTGATGGAAGGATGGGTGTTTGTGGTATGTGTAGTTGTTGCTGTGATTTGGGTGGTCTATCTCTTGGCTATTTCTTGTGTTCGTAAAGGGTTGTGGGTAATGTGGGTGTGTGCTTTATAGTGCTGTGGGTGGGTGGGTGTGGTCTGTGTATCAGTGTCAGGAGTGTGATTTTTAGTTTTCGACAATGTTGTGTTTTTTTGTATTTGGGTGGACATTCTGACCTTGCCGGTGTGTACCACCAAAGGTTTACCGCAGTTGAATGTCCGCCATGGTGATTCGTGGGTCATTATGTTGTGGGCATAGTTTTGTTGGCATAATGGAATGGGTGTTCGTACCAACACTTTACCACTAACCTTTGGTGTGGCAGATATGTGTTTGTGGCTGTCAGTTTAGTGTGTGTGTCATAATATGGCGAACAGATGTTCGCCTCTGCAACAGTATGTTGGCGGTCGTCACCATGGCGGTAAGCGGGACTTGCCTCCAATGTAATAATGAAGGCCTAAGTATTTAATGAGTAGGGTGGATCTTACCAATGAAAAGAGTAGGATGAATCATAACAGTGAAAAAAGACATTCCTTGAGGGTCCCTCCCTTGAGTCGCAATGATTAAGAGAAGCTTTTCCTTCACCTGTGTTGTCTGCCCATTCTATAGTATATGTTAGTATGAGGTAAAATTTGGGCTAAACCCTTTGTGCGTAAGGAAGGAGAGCAGTTAATACCTTGTGAAGTTATTGAACGCCTTTTCAAAGTCTATCAGTAGAAGAGTCAGTGGTTCCCTTTTGTATGTCTGCCCACTCTATAACAAATGTTTGTGTGAGAAGAAATTTGGGCTAAATCCCATATGAGTAAGGAGGGAAAGCAGGTAATACCATGTGAGGTTACTGTGTACCTTTTCAAAGTCTATTAGTAAAAGGGTCAATGGTTCCATTAGTTTGTCTTCTAAGACCAGTGTGTTGAATACCCATTTTATGTTGAGACTGGTAGATCTATGCCAATATTTTAACCTCAATCTCAATGGGAAAAATTGGTTTATAAGAGGTGCATTTGTCCTCTGCTCAGTCCGGTTTCAGAATGACTGGAGTGAAGTCATTGCTTAGAATATTTGGGAAACTGCCTGCCTCTTGCATAAATATGAATAATGTATGAAGGGGCTGGGCTCCTGAATTTACCAGCCATTTGAAGAATTTGGTGTGAAACCCTTTAGTACTGAGCGTTTTACCTGACAATTGTGTAATTCTGTAATTTCTTCCAGATATTATTAGGAGGGTTTATCTTACATTGAAAGGCAGGTTAGCTGAGCAAGGACAGATGCGCATTTAAGGTTTAGCGAGAAATAGGTTACATGGGACCTTACAAGGTGAGTTAGTATTGAGTGAATTCATCTCATCTGGGAGAGGCAGGAAGTCACCCATGTCATTTCAGAACAGGCTAATGTGTTTGTTGTCCTCATCTTTATGGCTCAGCCAGTGGAGTAATTTGCCTGTCTTGTCACTCTGTTAATATTATCTACTTTGCAATGTGAGCCATATCTTATTGACTTAGCCTAGTCAGGCTTGTAGGTGTTGCAGTTTTGCACGTTAGTTGTTTGAGGTTCTATTGTAAACTGTCTTCCCTGTGTTCATTTTTTAATTTCAGTTCTCTTGATTGTAGAGTGACTATTTTTTCAGCATGCACTTGTTTTGAGAAAGATAGTCTGCCAATAACATACCCAATCACAACTACTTTCAATGCTTCCCAGATGGTGACTAGAGGGCCTACCATCCCTCTGTTGGATTGAAAGTATTGCATTGTTTCTTCCTCTAAGATGTGTCTAGTATGTGTATGTGGGTAGTCACCAGGGGCTCAGTTGTTTTCTATGGGACAGTGATGCAGTATCAGAGATCTGTCATGTGTAGTGCTGGACCTACTTCAACACTGAGCTGGAGTACATTTACATCTGTTTTGGTCATTTTGGGCTGTAGTAATTTTATAATTGCAGTTTGTGAATACTAATGGGCGTATTCTTTTGTGTATTAGTGTACACACCTAACTCAGCCCCTCATTAGTCCTCCATTAACCCCTCCCATTTTGTAGTAAGTATTCTTCATTTTCCAGCAACTTCCCTCTGACCTTCCCACATTTTCCAGTAAAACATATAGGGGGTCATTACAACATTGGTGGTAAAAGCCGATTACCGTCGTGCAGAAGACTGCCAACACACAGTCGTGCCCGCGGAAATCCGCCACAGCTATTATGACCCACATCCCGAAATCCGACAAAATTAAGACACCCACACAAGTCCGCCACACCCAAGGTCAGTAATAAACTGGCGTAAAAAAAAACTCCACTGTCACGCCAACAGAAATACGCCCATGCTATCACGACCCACGAATCCACGCGGCAGTCTTTCAACCGCGGTATTCCATTGGCGGTACACATCGCCGCGCTCAAAATACACACACATCTCCAAAACACCACCACATTGGATAATTCGAAAGACACACACCTGATACACATACACACACCACTCCCACACACCAATTACAATATAAAATACACACCCACATCACCCACAAACCCTTACGACTACAAATCACGAACGAAAGCCAGAGAGAGACACCACCATCAACAATACTAGCATCCACAGGTACACAACACCATCACCCACATAACTTCCACGCACCTCACAGAACACCCCACTACATATCAGCACACTTATCACCCCACACACCACCCCACAAATCAACTACACCACCCCGTGGCACGGCAAAGACACCCCAGGTTCTTGGAGGAGGAGCTCAGGGTCATGGTGGGGGAAATCGTCCGGGTAGAGCCACAGCTATTTGGCTCACAGGTGCAGCACACCTCCATTGCTAGGAAGATGGAGCTATGGAGAAGAATAGTCGACAGGGTCAACGCAGTGGGACAGCACCCAAGAAATCGGGACGACATCAGGAAGAGGTGGAACAACCTACAGGGGAAGCTGCGTTCCGTGGTCTCCACACACAAAATCGCGGTACAGCGGACTGGCGGCGGACCCCCACCTCCTCCCCCACAACTAACAACATGGGAGGAGCAGGTCTTGACAATAATGCATTCTGAGGGCCTCGCAGGAGTCGGTGGAGGAATGGACTCTGGTAAGTCAAATCTTAACTATCATATCCCCCACCCTACCTGCATGCTATCACAGACCCCCACCCCTATCACTACAACTCCTCACAAATGTACCAATATCACAAACCACCCATCCCAACACCAAGCCCTGCATGCAAAAACAAAGCATGGACACCCAGCACTAAAGCATGCCCACTGCACATACCCATAACACCCCCCTCAACCATCATCACACAAGCCCACACACAGGAATGCCAGCACTGGGGTACACGGTCACCCACCCATTGCACACCATGAAACACACAGATGCAATAATCATGCCTTTCCACCCCTGCAGGACCACTACCCAACGTCACCAGACGGAAGGGTCCAGACATCTCCTCCCCACCCACAGAAGCGGCCCAAAGTGATGACAGCAGCTCTGTCCAACTGGAGCTAGATGACCAGCCCGGACCATCGTGGGCCTCAGGACAGTCGGTTCCCCTCACACAGGCACAGCCCACCACAGACCTTCCACCCTCTGGTAACACCAGCACAGCACCCACCCAGCGGGCCCATGCCTCTGTCCCCAGGACACCTCAATCAGCTGTGTGTCCACCACTACAGGGAACCCAGGATAACCCACCACCCCAACAACAACAGGGACCTGGGGGCAGTGGTAGTGGGCACGCGGTCCAGGGGACGGAGGCACAGGAACATAGGGGAACTGGGAGGACTGCCGTGCGACAGGGGGCGGACAGGCCTAGGGAACCCACTCTCCACGAGGCCCTCTCCTCCATCATGGGAGCATACCACCACTCCCAGGAGACGATGGCGACGGTCCTGGCCAAGTTTCAGGAGACCCAGCTCCTGCAGGAGGAACAGTATATGGGCTTCAGGGAGGAACTCAGAACCATTAGCACCACCCTGGGCACCATCGTAGCGGTGCTGAAGGAGATACTCAACACCAGGAGGGACACTGTGGCACTCCAAGGGGCGCCTGACACTAGCCAGGACGATGAACTGCCCACCACCTCCGCCGGCGCTAGTGGACAGGAGGCACCGCCACAGGACCACCACACCAGCACCCCACCCCCTGCAGCCGGAGAACCACCCCGCAAGCGGTCCCTGAGAACCAGGAACAAGGCAGAGCATGATGGCAAGACCCCCGCCAAGAAATAAGACCACCCTGATTGTCATCCTACTGTCCCACTTTGTAACCCTGTCCATATTGGAACTGCCCCAGCTCCACTTCCTATGCCCATATGGGCAATGCACCTGTGAGACTAATAGACTGGACTCTGCCATGGACACTCCTCCACCATCACCCCTCACCATTTTACAACCCCCCTCCAATATTTAGCACTGCAATAAACACCCTTGAAGCACAAAACAACCTGGAGTCAGTCTGTGATTTAGAAAATGTATATTAGCAATGACAGTGACAAACTGTGTTCTCAATTGTAATGTCAACATACCTATGTCACACATCTCAAGTCCATGAGGAATCTAATCAGATGACACACGTTGGAAACCACACCTGTGAAACCGTAATGGAAATGTACAACTCAGTTTCCATATACTGGTTGAAATCGACAGACAGGATAGAGGTCGAAGTGTGAAAGTACTTGTAGTAGGCAGGAATGTTTTCTCACCTGTGTGTCACTGGAAATATTGCTGGATAACTGAGTCCCTGTTATCAATGTCTTCTTCCTCTGCTTTCTCTTCATCACTGTCCACAGGCTCCACAGCTGCCACAACACCGTCATCTGGACCATCCTCCTGCAGAAAAGGCACCTGGCATTGCAAAGCCAAATTGTGAAGCATACAGCAGGCCACGATGATCTGGCACACCTTCCTTGGTGAGTAGAATAGGGAACCCCCTGTCATATGGAGGCACCTGAACCTGGCCTTCAGGAGGCCGAAGGTGCGTTCTATCACCCTCCTAGTCCGCCCATGGGCCTCATTGTAGCGTTCCTCTGCCCTGGTCCTGGGATTCCTCACTGGGGTCAGTAGCCATGACAGGTTGGGGTAACCAGAGTCCCCTAATAGCCACACCAGGTGCCTCTGGAGTTGACCCATCACATAAGGGATGCTGCTATTCCGCAGGATGTAGGCGTCATGCACTGAGCCAGGGAACATAGCATTTACCTGGTAGATGTACTGGGCTGCCAAACATACCATCTTTACATTCATGGAATGATAACTCTAACGGTTCCTGTACACCTGTTCACTCATGTGGGGGGGGACCAGAGCTACATGGGTCCCATCAATGGCACCTATGATGTTAGGGATATGTCCAAGGGCATAGAAGTCACCTTTCACTGTAGGCAAATCCTCCACCTGAGGGAAAACGATGTAGCTCTGCATGTGTTTCAGAAGGGCAGACAACACTCTGGACAACACGTTGGAAAACATAGGCTGGGACATCCCTGATGCTATGGCCACTGTTGTTTGAAATGACCCACTTGCAAGGAAATGGAGCTCTGATAGCACCTGCACTTGGGGGATTCCTGTGGGATGGAGGATTGCTGACATCAGGTCAGGCTCCAACTGGGTACACAGTTCCTGGATTGCGGCACGGTCACCTGTAGGTGATGATTAAATGTTGCTCCTCCATTGTCAACAGGTCCACCAGCGGTCGGTACACCAGAGGATTCCACCATCTCCTCACATGTCCCAGCGGACGGTCCCTAGGAAGGACAACAGCGACCACAGAGTCAAACAACTCAGAGGTATGTACCCACAGTCTACACAGAACACGAAACGTAATCCAAAAAGTTGCTTGTATGTGTGTTGAGTCTAGGCCTAGCTATGTGTGACGCAGTTGAAAATGAAGCCGTGTGGGCCCCTGAAATGGCAGCTGCTTGACCTCTAAAGTGGACAATGGGATGTAAGGTAACTGTGCTGGCGGTGTACACCGTCGCGGTAGGCGGTCGAAGAGCGTGGCGCAATGCTGCATTGGTTAACATTGGACCCTATGGGTCCCGGGAGCCAATGACGAAGTGTGCCAGCGGTGATGGTACGCACCGCCGTGGACGTGACCGCCACTTTCTATCTGTTCAATCACTTGATACCTGATCTTCAACAGGCGAGGACCTACACTGCAAGTGCTACTGTGACCTCGGTCTGGAAGAGACAATGGCTCGTGCGTCTGGGGAAAGGGCCCCTGCCTTCACTGCACAGGAGTTGGAGAAGCTCGTGGACGGGGTCCTCCCCCAGTACATGCTACTCTACGGTCCTCCAGACCAACAGGTAAGTACACAGGGAGCACGTTGTATGGGCTATGCCTGAGTGGAGAGGGCTGGTTGTAAGAAGGAAGGGGCCACGGTTCTGCGTGCATGATGGACTGTGAATGCATGTGCCACATGGCAAGGGTAGGGATGGGGCCACTCACTTCGACGGTGCAGTTGCTAATGACTTCTCTTCTTCCCTTGTACATTTCATTTAGGTCAGCGCCCACCAGAAGAAGGATATTTGGCGTGCCATCGCCAAGGACGTCCGGACCCTGGGGGTCCACCACAGACGGAGCACCCACTGCCATAAAAGATGGGAGGACATTCGCCGCTGGAGCAAGAAGATGGCGGAGGCTCAGCTGGGGATGGCCTCCCAACGTGGGAGGGGTGCCCGTCACACCATGACCCCCCTGATGTTCCACATCCTGGCGGTGGCCTACCCGGTGTTGGATGGGCGCTTGAGGGCATCACGGCAGACACAAGAGGGTGAGTACAACATCATTCTGCGGACTTTGCGCGCAGTGAAGGTGTCTGGGTGGGGGAGGAGGGCTGTGGGTTCCCCTAGGCCAGGGCGAGTTCCGTAGGCTAGGCCCCTCCGTAATGCAGGCCATGTGGCACTCCACCCCACCTCTGTAGAGTGCCAGGTACAGGTATACACGCCCTTCTGTCATCTATGTGTGCAGATGTAGACCATAGCCATGTAGTCTATATCCCAGGAACTGCATCTGTAGAGCCCAACAGCACGGCATAATGCAGGGGGCTGCTGTGTCTTTATTGTCCGCCAACGGTAGCGGTAAGTCATGAACTCAACCTGTCTTTCTTCTGTCGCCCCCCCCTTTTTGTGGTCTCTCTGTTCTTGTGTGCATCAGCATCATCAGGCGGAGGTACAGTGGCACCGGAGCACGAGGGAGCTGCATCCCACATGGCCATGAAGGGCCACACCACGGACTCAGAATACACCAGTGGGACGGAGGGCGAGGGGAACTTCACGGCGGGGACAGGATCAGCACCAGCGACACGGACTCGTCTGCCGATGGGAGCTCCCTTGTGGTGGCGGCAAAATCTGTGCCCCCCACTTCTACAGGTACAGCCGCCAACCCCCCTAC
Source organism: Pleurodeles waltl (assembly GCF_031143425.1). Lineage (NCBI taxonomy): Eukaryota > Metazoa > Chordata > Amphibia > Caudata > Salamandridae > Pleurodeles > Pleurodeles waltl. The sequence continues at coordinate 163,128,470 of NC_090446.1, read as the reverse complement.
CAGCACCGCCCTCCAAGCAGCCCCTCAGCCTTCGCCCCATGCCAGCTTACCCAGGAGGGTGGGCATCACCTTCGCCCCAGGCACTTCAGCCCCTGCCCCTGTCACCTCTGCTGCCCTCAGTGAGGAGGCCATTGACCTTCTCAGGTCACTCACTGTTGGGCAGTGTACCATTTTGAATGCCATCCAGGGTGTAGAAAGTGAATTGCAACACACTAATGCATTCCTGGAGGGCATTCATTCTGGTCAGGCTGCCCTTCATCGAACCCTGCAAACTCTGGCCTCAACACTGATAGCAGCCATTGTCCCTGTGTCTAGCCTCCCCCCTCCAACTTCCTCCACCCAGACCCAATCCCCTGTACCCTTGCCTATCCCAAGCACACCATCAGACCAGCATGCACACACCTCACCACACAAAGGAAGCTCAGGCAAACATAAGCACCACACATCCCACAGGCACTCACGCAAGCATCACACACATACAGACGCACCGACATCCACTGCCTCCACTGTGTCCCCCTCCTCGTCGTCTCCCTCCTCCCTCCCAGTCTCGTCTACACTCTCACCTGCATGCACTACCACTACAGCCATTAGGTCCCGCACCAGCACACCCACCACCACACCCCGCTCACGAACACTCACCTCCCCCACTACCATTTACACGTCCCCTGTGTTTTCTCCCAGTATGTCTGTGACGCCCCCTCCCAAAGTACACAAACGCAGGCACACACCCACCCAGCATACATCCACCTCACGACAGCCTCCAGCGCATTCACCTGCACCCAAAGCCACAAAAGTTACACCTCCTACAACCACCTCCTCTTCCTCCACTCCCAGACCCCCTCCAGCTACCCGTCCCAGTGTTCCTAAGAAACTTTTCCAGACCAAGCTTGACCTCTTTCCCACCCCCCCCTCCAATTCATAGGTCCCGTACTAGCACCTCAGCCAAAAAATCTCCGGGACCAGTGGTGCCTGTTGTTAGAGGCATGTGGAGTGCACCAGGCACCAGGGCAGCCAGTGTGACACGGAGCCAGAGCACAGCCAGTCCCCCCCCTGTGAACCACTAGAAGTTGGACAGTGCCCAGCGGGAGTGGGGGAAGACTCCAGCCAGCAAAGCCGCTCACCAGGGTCCCGGTGGGAGTGTCCACTCAGCTGTGACTCCTCCCAAGGTGGGGAAGGGGCAGAAGAAATCGCCAAAGTCTGGGAGGAGCAGCATGGCGGAGAAGACCGCCATCATCCCTGCTGCCCAGGAGGCCACCGCCAGCCCAATCGTCAGTGGCCAGGAGGCCACAGCCAGAGTCAGTGCCCAGGAGGGCATCCCGATCGTCAGTGGCCAGGAGGCCACCGCCAGAGTCAGTGCCCAGGAGGGCAGCCCGATCGTCACTGGCCAGGAGGCCACCGCCAGAGTCAGTGCCCAGGAGGGCAGCCCGAACGTCAGTGGCCAGGAGGCCACCGCCAGAGTCAATGCCCAGGAGGGCAGCCCGATCGTCACTGGCCAGGAGGCCACCGCCAGAGTCAGTGCCCAGGAGGGCAGCCCGATCGTCAGTGGCCAGGAGGCCACCGCCAGCCACAGCCCAGCTGCCCAGGAGGGCCCCGGCAGCCACAGCCCAGCTGCCCAATGAAGGACCGACAGCCCCAGCTCAGCTGGGCAATGAAGGACCGCCAGCCCCAGCCCAGCTGGGCAATAAAGGACCGCCAGCCACAGCCCAGCTGCCCAATGAAGGACCGCCAGCCCAGCTGGGCAATGAAGGACTGCCAGCCCCAGCCCAGCTGGGCAATGAAGGACCGCCAGCCACAGGCCAGCTGCCCAATGAAGGACCGCCAGCCCCAGCCCAGCTGGGCAATGAAGGACCGCCATGGCAAGCACCGCTGAACAGGTCAGAAACTTCAAACTCAAGCACCGCTGAACAGGGCAAGCACCGCTGAACAGGGCAAAGACCGCCAAGTCAAGCACCGCTAGCCCATGAGCGGCAGGGGCAGTGACACAACTGGGACTGTCACAGGGAGAGTGATACAGTCTGTCCTGCACAGGATGAAGCACTCTGGGCACCAGTCCCTCTCCAGAACCAGTGGACAAAGGCATCCACTCAGTCTGTCCTGCACAGGATGAAGCACTCTGGGCACCAGTCCACCTCCAGAACCATTGGAGAAAGGCATCCACTCAGCCTGTCCTGCACAGGATGAAGCACTCTGGGCACCAGTCCCCCTCTAGAATCAGTGGAGACTGTTCTCCACTTGAGAGACTGTGGCTTTGCACTCACCCGGATGTAACAGTGGGCAACCCACCCACTGTAGGGACTTGAGAGACTATGGCTTTGCACTCCCCAGGATGTAACATTGGGCAAACCACCCACTGTAGAGACTTGAGAGACTGTGGCTTTGCACTCCCCAGGATGTAGCAGTGGGCAAAGCACCCACTGTTATCCACTTGAGAGACTGTGGCTTTTCACTCCCCAGGATACATCAATGGGCATGGAGCCCCCTCGTGGATCTGGCGTGGTGCACTCATCCGGCTGAGGTGCCCCCCCTTCCCTTCCCCCTGAGGTGCCTGTTGTATTTCTATCTGATGCCCCAGCAGTGTTCTCTCCGTTTCTGGTCAGGTATCTTGTGTGGGCCTCGCCCATGCATTTTGGGCACAGTGGTCCACGGACAATGACTTGTGCATTACCTGCACTACTATTCGTGGTGTATATATTTTTTAATGTGTATATATATATATATATATGTATATATATATATGTATATCTTGGTTACTGAATTTTGATATATTACAATGGTTCCACTCATTTCCTTTGGTCTTTTCATTCTTCCGGGGGGGTTCGGGGTTGTTACTGTAATGTTTGGATATGCATTGGTGTGTGTGTTGTAGTGGGTGAGGGTGGGGGTGTTGCGTGTGTGTGTCCCTGTCTTTTGCCTCCCCCTCCCCTATGTCGTAGGTGCAGTACTCACCGTTGTCTTCGCCGCCGGCGTTGATGATCGTTGTACAGGAGCAGGAAGACTAGTGCAGGAAGTATTTGGAGTTCCGGCTCCATGGTGTCCCCGTTCCTCGTGGAGTGTGTAGAGGTGAGCGTTTTCCCTTTGAAATGGCTGTTTCCGCCGTGTTTTTATCCAAGGTGAATCCGACCCGAAAAGGTGGCGGATTGGTAGGTTGTGATACTGTGGACGGTACATTGTCTCCCGCCTGTCTGTTGGCGGTGACCGCCGTGCTGTTTGTTTGTACCGCCGTGGTGGTCGGAGTGTTAAAGTGGCTGTCTTTGTTGGCAGTTTCCGCCACGGTCATAATTCCAATTTTTTTACCACCGGCCTGTTTGCGGTCTTACCGCCGCTTTAACACCGTCCGCCAGGGATGTAATGACCCCCATAATGATTGTGTTTGTGGAGATTCCTTAATTGGGGCAGAGATCTCTGCATAGAAAAAGGCAGTAGAGGTAGGGCAGAACCTCTCCACATGGGTTTGTGAATATTATTTTGTAGTATGTTTAGTAGTGCTATTGTAGTACTAAAATTGTTGTACTACTAAACATACTACAAAATGCAGATTGTGAATTGGCCACCAAGTCTGTTATCTGGGGAGCTGAACCTTTGGCTATGTCACCCTTTCAATAACCCCCAAAATTACCTATAAAAATACAAACCTACAACAGAGGCTTCCTATCATGTGATGAACTACAGTAGGGCCAGATATAGGATACCGTAGCACCCTCAGTAAGTAATTTTAATGTATGTATCCAATTATTCAAGGAAATGATGCAGTCTGAATCCCAATGTCAGTCAGGTTGTTATCATGGTCAGCTTCATCATCTGCTCCTAAAGACAGGTGCTGTCTGTGCTTTGTGCTAGGTTGTATCTAGAGGTTTATAGTCAACAGCAGTAAGTCTCCAGGGAGGTGTCTACTTGGCCTGGGCTTTGATGTATTCCTCCGCTTGCAGATCTGGAATACAATGAATATAAAACATCTTAGCTGGCAGTGTACGTTTTTCCTATGATCAGTTGTTGGGTGTATAGGGCGTTCATCAGATCCTGTGGTGGGTCTCTATTCCACCTATTTCTGTGGTGGCTCAGGTGTTTTTGAGAAAAGAAGGTGCACAACTGGATTAGAACATTTAGGGAGTCACTATGACCCCGGCGGTGAGTGGTAATGTGGCGGCAATACCGCCAAGAGGCTGGCGGTACATACCACTACATTATGAGAATGGCGGATTGACTGCAGACAACCCGCCACTCCTCCACTCATCCCGCCATGGCGGTATCAGCCGCCGGCCTGGATATGTCTATCTCCAGCCGGGTGGCCAGTAGAGTACCAGCTCCGGCATTAGGAGCCTGCCTACCACGAAAACCATGGCAGTAGGCCCTCTGTAGGCGGCCTCCCCCCCAACACTCACATGACATTCCCTACTCCCCCTCGAGCCAAACTCCCCCACCCCCTCCGATCCTCACTTCACCCCCCCAAACCCCATACATGCACACACCCACAGACACGCACTACACATACACCCAATCACACACACTGGCATACACGCATTCATACACGCATACTCCCAGACATGCTCGCACACATTCTTACAATGATCACACTGTCATGCAGGCACGCACTCACGTCACCATTCTTACACGCATTCACTCACATGCATACAACCATGCAAACAGCACACACAAATGCATTCACACACTCAGACGTTCATGCACACACTCAGACACACAACACCACCCACCTGCCCATCCCCTCCCCTGTCGGAAGCCCTTACCTTGGTCGAGTAGGTCTTCCGGCAGAGAACGGGAAGGGGTACTGCTACCACCAGAAGTGCCCCGCCAGGCCATATTACTGGACATAATACGGCTAATGCCGTTCTACTAGAGTGACGGTGCTGGTGGTAGCAGCGCCAGCTTACCACCGTCCTCCAGTATGATCACTGCTGGATTTCCGCCCTTCTTGTGGCGGAAGTCCGGCAATGATCATAATATTGTGGACGGATTGTAGCCGTGGTGACAGTATGTTGGCGGGCAACACCATGGAGGTAGGTGTTTTTTACTACCAATGTTATAATGACGGCTTTAGTTTGGTCAGGTACATCATCATATATTGTATGTCCATTGTCCATAGGTTCCTCTTAACCTGTTTAAACAACCATTGATGTTGCTGTACCTGTTTGGAAATATTATTTGGTGCCTTCAAATTGGGTTGTGCCTTTTTTCTCCAGACATTTTGAAGATCTCATTTTTTCCTGTGCAGTTATGAACATGGGCAATCAAGGGGTGAGACAGGGCACCCTGAAGGTGTTTGAACAAATGCCCAGTGGGCGAGTTTGATAACGATGTATGTTGGCAGCTGTTCTTTTGGGATTATGGCATCAATCAAAACTGTAAGGGTGAGTCCGCTCTCTCCCCTTAATTTTCTCTGGAAAGCAGGTCATTGTTTCTTATAATATTTTTATTTAGTCTTCTTTGTCCTATACTCGTCATTTATTTTTCTATGATCATGTCACTGCATTTCTAAGATCTTGCAGCAGTAGAGATGCATCCAAGCCTACCGGTCCAATTTTTACTTCCAGGGCTTCTGCATTGAATTGCTGGCAGAATAGCAGTCATTGCCTGTGATGCATTTGAATCCAGTATTCAACTTCATTAGGGCCTTTTGATGTAGCTGTCTATTTGACAGAGGGAGGGGTCTCTGGGTGTCTGTCGAGTGCACCCTTTTTCGTTTCTTGGTCATGTTTATCTTTCACGACATTTGGGAAGCAGGTGGAGAAAAAGGGGGCTATACTTTGCTAGTGCAGGTGCTTTAATTAGAAATTTATGAATGAGTGGTATGTATTTTAAATAATGAATTTATGTAGAAAATGAATAACGTAGAAAAATAATGCACACGTTTGAAAATGTGACCTCGAAGAATGGCCACCAATGTTTATGAAATATACTAATTGATGATTAATGCTTAGGAAATTTGAAAATGTACTAGACTAATGTAGTAATATGTCATATTAAGGGTTATGAAGTGTGCTCTAGCTGTATTATTTGGAGGCCTTAACTTAGCAAGTGTCTAGGCCTACTCTTGCCAGGCCTCATGCAGAAGCTGTATTTCTTTACGGTTCATAAAAAAATGCTGACAGAGTGAATTAAACTGTGAAATGTCCATTGTCTTGTTAAAAGTGCTTAACAGAAGCTTTTCCTGAGAACTGACTGCTAGGAGATGATGTTCCCGCTAGTGTAACAAGTTATGTGTAATGTGGGTTAGATGTACTTTCCCAGGATGAGAACAATTGAGACACTGACTGGAGCTGAAGATGCAACAATATTGTTACTTGACAAGCTGGATGATGAGGACATCATAAAGTGAACCAATCAACTTTATGTGAAGAGTGAAATATTAGAATTCATAGATTTAGGGGGTCATTATGACCCTGGCGGTTGGTGGTAAAATGGAGAAAAGTACTGGCTGGCGGTACTTTTCTCCATATTACGACTTCAGTCTCCAGCCAGGCGGCCGTCACTAGCCCGCCCGCGGGATTATGACCCCGCCTACCGCCATGGTTTTCGTGGCTTCCTTACCGCTTGAAAACCATGGCAGTAGGCACTATCAGTGACAGGGAATCCCTTCCCTGTCACTGATAGGGGTCTTCCCTGCCCCCCTCCCCCTCCACTGGTTTCCCCTCACCCCCTCCCTCTCCAGACCCCCTTCACTCATGCACATTCATGCACACACGCATTCACACACTCATACCCACATTCAACCACACATGCATACATCCATTCACACACACATCCACACACACCTACATACATACAAGCACACATGCATTCACACAACACAACATACATGCACTCACACATCCATACATGCCCACACATACAACACGCATCACACACTCGCATACACGCATGCACACATGCACAGACTTAAACACACACACAACAATCCCCCACCCACCTCCCCTGTCGGACCACATGACTTACCTTTTGTGAGGGGGTCCTCCAGCAGAAGACGGGACATGGCGCTGTTTCCAGCAGCACCGCCTGCCAGCAGAACACCGCCAGGCCGTATCATGGGTCCTGATACGGTCTGTGGCAGTCTACTGGCGTGGCGCTGCTGCTGGCAGCAGCGCCACCTTACCGCTGTCCGACGGCATGGCCGCAGCCAGATTTCCACCATTCATCTGGCGGAAAACTTTGCTGTGGTCATAATACAGCTGACGGCTGGTAGGGAGACCAAAAGACCATCGCCGCGGCTACCAGCCTCAGGCTTATTATGACCACAGCCGCAGAAGGCGGTATATACCGCCAATGTTGTAATGAAGGCCTTAGTGTATAAATATTACTGGGTAAAGTATAAACGGTCGATTAACTGACCAATAGGGAATTAGGGGATAGTTTAGGTGACTTTGATATAGCAACGCAACAGAGGAGAATTATTCAGATTTGAGACCTGTATTTTGAGAGATTAGAGATTCGTGATTCATACCGACATTGGGCTCATATTCTCAAACTGAGAGCCTGATGCTTTGCTGATTAATTGATGACCTGAGGACAAAGACTTATTCTGCTTTGCTGACCCATACCGTGGATAGGTAGATATGATGAAACTTGACTGTTATGCATTTTATGCCTTTTCTTTCTGGGTACCAGCTGCGCTGTTTTGACAAATCCATAGCTAGATGTTTTTCCTAAATTCTTGTTTCTAAATTGTTTTGCATGAAGACCAACATGCTGATGCTAATCTGACGTTAGTTAAGGGCACTCATATAATGACTGACAATTACAAGGACTAATGATTGATGAGTTACCTTGCTGAATTCCATGTATGTCATACCTTTGTCATAACTGACTCTATTATTGATTTGCACTGTTGCTCTAGAATGTGTTGTGGTTCAAGCTTTGATTAGATTAGATTGAGTTTCTTCCGCCGCTTTGGACAACCAGTATTGTTCATATATGTGTTTCAGTTGATTTTGAGATTAATTTACATGACTTTAGTATTGTTAATGTAATGGAAATAAACTTACTAAACTTTTACTAAAGGTGTGGTTATTCATGGCTGAAAGGTCATGGTGTGTGCCATTTACTGACTCCATTTATTATTGATTTTATTGATTACTAATGATTGTTGATTATCATGTATTGATTATTGATTATGTACTGGAGCTATGGTAAGAACTTCTTAATACGAGTCAAAAGGTTCATTGACCTATTCGCGTCCCCTTTTAAGTTTACTTATTAAGGTCTGACGTGCTAACAACTTCAACTCTGTCTCTCCTGTAGGCCCTCTGGAGGTCAGTTATTATGGTCTCAGATATGTCTCTTGAGAGCTGCTGTAGTGTTTAGAACTACCTCGCAACAGGAGCTCACCAACTTCCAGGGATTTATTACTACTGCCCTTTTTTGTCCCCCTGCACTTTTCTGTTTCTGGAGGAGGCTGGTACCTCTTTCTTTGTGTTGTCCTAGTTCTGCTGGTGTTCCATATTTTGCATCTCCTTTACCCTCTTGGGAGAATTGGTAGCTCTTCCTAAAGGTTTCTGCTCTGGGTGGCATCTTCAGTCATTGTTTTCACTTGTTTACCTATTATCTTGTGAAACATCCTTCAGGTTAAAAACAATTACTGAAACTTCATGTGGTGGCAGAATTAGTCTGGTCATCCTTCTCCATCTCCACTGGCAGATATGTTTTAAGGCATTGGCAAAGTGGGCTGTGGTCCAGGGCCCCACCCTTTCAAGGGGCCCCTAGGAAAGCCAACTCTGTTCTGACGAGACTCTTGCCCTGATAACCTTGAATTATTCTTAAACAGATTGTTTTAAATACTGTTTTCTTTTAATTTGTTTATTTAATGTGGGTGATATGCAAGAGTCCGTTACAGACATTTTACAGAGGAATGTTTGTTTTATGCAACATCCATAAAAAAAAAATATTTTAGATCAAAACAGGACCTCACATATGAGAAATGAGAGGGTGTCACAGATTATTTGCAGTAATATTAGTGAGCTGCTGCTGTGTTACAATATTGAAAACATTGGATATATTGAATATTAGATGCAAACATGTATGAAAGAGCTGAAGTTGGATCATACGTTAAAATTGTTCCAAACAGGGCCCCCTAAAATACATTTGGCCCAGGGCCCCCAAAATCATTAAGAAGCTCCTGTCCACTAGGAGATAAAGAAATGGCCAGGTCTATGGGGGTTCATGCCCTACTGGGATAGCCCTAGCCATCAGTCTTCAATTTCCAGGGTAGTGTTTTCCGTTCCTAGCACAGACTCCTATTTCTCCAACATTGAGTTGTGGCAGGAATTTTGAGGGGCTTTTGAGGGTGCAGGTGCAGGATATCAGGTTGTCAGTTTAAAAAGGCCCCACTCTCTGTACAACCTCTTACTCAGCTTCATTGAGAGGACTATTTGGATTAATTGTCTGATCTCCCCTCTTCATGGGAGTAGAGTAGACCTCTCCCAGGCTCAGTCATAAGGATGCAGAGTGTCAGCTCGAGGAGCAATCTCAAATGAGGAGAATTTAAATAATGTCTCCTTTAGTAAAGGGGTAATGACGACCTGGTAAATTGGGAGACACTAATGCTGTAATCTCTTCAGAGACTGTGCCAGGCACCAATTTTTGTCCGCTGGGGTGCCAGTGACATAACCATTATGTCCTGGTACCGGCCCCCTCCCCTGGGCAGGGGTGGAAGGGGAATCACTTCCTCTTCTACCCCTGCCCCCCCACAGAGTGATCGGGCTGCAGAAATGCCCACAGGGAGTTTGTTATTTTATTGTTTATAAATAAGGGGAGCGCCCTCTAGGCCACCAGGGATCATTCTTTTTTAACTTTTTTACACCAGGGGAGTGACCCCTTAGGCAAGGATCGCTCCCTTGGGGGGAAATTGTTTTGAGTCAATTTCTGTCCCCCTTGGAGGCAGATCGGCCTATGCTTACTAGGCTAATCTGCCCCCAAAGGGGGCAGAAACCACTAGACACCAGGGATTTTTTATTTTTATGTCAATTTCATGCAAGGGGAGCGTCCCCTTATGCAAGGGTCGCTTCCTCCGGGGCAAATTTATTTTAGGTCATTTCTGCCCCCCCCCCCCCATGGGGTCAGATCAGCCTTTTTTTATTAGGCCCGTCTGCCCCCAAGGGGGGCAGAAACCACTAGGCACAAGGGATTTTTTATTTTATTTTTTACACATGGGGAGCGACTCCTTAGACAAGGGTCGCTGCCCTGGGGGCAATTTTATTTTAGACCAATTCTGCCCACGGTGGGGACTTTTTTTTTGCACCAATTTCACACAAAGGTAGCTACCCCTTAGGCAATGGTCGATCCCCTGGGGGCAAATTTATTTTAGGCCATTTCTGCCCCCTTTGAGAAGATTTATTATCCAAACAAGAGGGTGGGGGTTTGTATATCCCACCACCCCAAATAAATGGAGATAACGTTTTTTTGCCCACCGGTGTGTAGATGAGGCAATTACCCCCGATCCATTCCCCGGGGGGGGGGGGCAGAAAGCCTACTAGATGCCATGGAATTACCATCCAGTATGGCTACCAACCAGTATTGGCATGGTTATGCCTCCACCACAACTGAAGGGGGTAACAGTCTATCAGCTCTCCCCCGCACACTAAAAGATCTTATCCCAATGGCAAGCAAGAGAACATTGAATTATTTGGGGTTTTGGTTTTACATTTTGGCCATGAGATCTTGTCTAACTCTCAAAATCTTCCCACTTGGAATGGTGAAGGCTGCACTTTTTGGGCTTTGGGACGCTGCCATGTAGAAAAATCAACGAGACCTAGACACATCTGAAAACTAAACATTTGGGTGAGCCCAGGGTGGTGTGCTTCACATTCACCCCGCACCATTTTCTTACCCACAAAGCTCTGCAAACCTCCAACTTTGCTTAAAATCACACATTTTTACAACATTTTTGTGATGGAACCTTCCGGAATCTGCAGGAATCCACAGAATTCCTACCACCTAGCATTGTCGCATCTATACCGATAAAAATTCTGCCCCATTAGTCACCCTAAAAAAGTTATTTTTCAAACTGCCCTTTTGGACCCGCTTTGGTTCTCCCTCAATTTCGACATGTTTTTGGCTCCTCCCTGTCACAGGTACTTGGCCCACCTACACAAGTGAGGTATCACTTTTATCGGGAGACTGAGGGGAACATTGGATGGTAGGAAATGTGTGCCTTTGCAGTGATCCCACACAGAAATGTAGGGAAACTGTGATTTTCTTTAGCTAAATTTGAGGTTTGTTGAGGATTCTGGGTAAGAAAACACTGGGGATCCATGCAAGTCACACCTCCCTGGACTCCCTCGGGTGTCTAGTTTTCAGAAAGGTCTGGGTTTGGTAGGTTTCCCTAGATGGCTGCTAAGCCCATGCAAAAACAGGGTGTTTTGTCTTTGATAATTTTGATGTGTCCACGTAGCGTTTTGGGGCATTTCCTAACGCAGACACTAGGCCTTACTACACAAGTGAGGTACCATTTTTATCGGAAGATGTGGGGGAATGCTGGGTAGATGGAAGTTTGTGGCTCCCCTCAGATTCCAGAACTTTGCAGCACCGAAATGTGAGGAAAAGGTGTTTTTCTTGCGAAATGTTGAGGTTTGCTAAGCATTCCAGGTAACAGAACCTGATGAGTGCACTACAAGTTACCCCATCCTGGGTTCCCCTAAGTGTCTAGTTTTCAAAAATGCACAGGTTTGGTAGGTTTTCCTAGGTGCCGGATGAACTAGAGACCAAAAACCACAGTTAGGCACTTTCCAAAATACACGTCTGTTGTCAATGTAAAAGTTTTATGTGTCCATGTTGCGTTTGGGGGCGTTTCCTGTCACGCGCACTAGGCCTATCAACACAAATGAGGTACCATTTTTATCGGGAGACTTGGGGAAATGCAGGGTGGAAGGAAATTTGTGGCTTTTCTCAGATTCCAGAACATTCTATCACCGAAATGTGAGGAAAAAGTGTTTTTTACCAAATTTTGAGGTTTGCAAAGGATTTTGGGTAACAGAACCTGGTGAGAGCCCAACAAGTCACCCCATCCTGGATTTCCCTACGTGTCTAGTTTTCAGAAATGCACAGGTTTGATAGGTTTTCCTAGGTGCCAGCTGAGCTAGAGACCAAAATCCACAGCTAGGCACTTTCCAAAAAACACGTCAGATTTAAATGTAAAAATGTGATGCGTTTCCTGTCACGGGCATTAGGCCTACCAAACCAAGGGCCAGATGTAGCAAAGTTTTGCGAGTCGCAAATGGGCCGATTCGCTATTTGCGACAGTGCAAAATCGGAAATGGGATGCAAAAAGCCCATTTCCGACTTGCAAAAATCGATGGGACCCGTTTGCGAGTCACATCAGTTGCGACCCCATTTTGCGACCCGCAAATAGCAAGTTGCAATTTGCGAGTCGCAAACCTTATGCAATTGCAACTCGCAAATTGCGACTAGTCGCAAAAAGCCCATTTTGCACGTCCCATTTACCACTAACTCAGAGCAGGTGGTAACCATTACCAAAGTATAAAAGGAGACCCAGAAGGCACCTGGGTTACTCAAGATGGCAGAGATATACCTGATAGCAGTGAGAAGGAGAGTCCACGCAGCCCAGCAGAGGAGGAGGAGGGGCCACAGACAGGAGAAGATATATAGAACAAGGCAGACTCTTTTTCAGCAAACTGAGGATGAGATATACGATAAATACCGCCTTAGCAGCGCAGCCATCCTAGAATTAATTGATTTACTGAAACCACAGCTAGAACACCAGACTCTGCGTGGCTGCGCCATCCCTACGCATGTGCAAGTGCTATGCTCACTGCACCTCTTGGCCTCAGGGAGCTATCAGGGGGTCATTGCTGTGGCAGGTGGGGTATCCCAAAGTGCAGTGTCCAGGTTCCTCAGGGCCTTACTAGATGCCTTAGTCACGCACATGTCTCACTTCATATACCTACCAAGGAATGAGGCAGAAATGAACAGCACCAAGCTGAACTTTTACCGCATTGCCCACTTTCCCCATGTCATAGGGTGTGTAGATGGGACACACATTCAAATATGCCCCCCTGAAAATCTGGAACACCTTTTCCGCAACAGAAAGTGTACCCACTCAATATTCAGGTTGTTTGTGACGCCCATTATGTCATCACGGACATTGTAGCTAAGTTTCCAGGCAGTACCCATGACTCATACATGTTTAGGCATAGTGGGATACATCAACGCCTGGAACGTGGGGAATTCGGAGACGGTTACCTCCTAGGTAGAGCTACAGACACTTTGCAGACATACACACAGGTCACTGTGCACAACAATCAGGACTTCTTAACAGTGTACTTTTTGTGCCCAACAGGTGACAGTGCATATGCTCTAAGGCCATGGATCATGACTCCGTTTTTAACACCCAGCAATGAATGTGAGAGGCAATACAACAATGCACATAAGAGGACCAGGAACCTTATAGAGCGCACCTTCAGACTCCTGAAAGCAAGATTCAGATGCCTCCACCGCAGTGGAGGTGCCCTCCAATATACCCCCATTACCGCATTCAAAATTGTGGTCGCATGCGCCATCCTCCACAACAAAGCCACCCGACGTGGGCTACCTCTCACCCCTGCAGACCCAGATCCTGATGACGAAGAGCAAGAACAACCACATCGCCATCATGGGGATCGGAGTATAGCTAATCAAGGCAGACTGAGACGGGAACACATCGCAACACAATATTTTGGAAGGTACGTGTCAACTCCAACCATACTCACCTATTGACCAAAACCTCCATGTGTTAAGTGGAACAAAAATAACTATTTTATTAGTGCAGAAATGAAACTATTTACAAGTACTGAATGTCCATGGGCATGAAAATGCAAACCAGGCATGTGGCACATTGACGTCATGTGCCACTTCTAATGGTCCAGGGTGGTCTCTATGACCTTCTGCCCCTCCTGCCAGCCTGGCTGGTCCCTGGTGCTTCCGTGGTGCTCTGCCTGCTACTCCTGAGCACCCTGCTGTCATTGACAGAGACACTGTCGAGCCCTCCTCACTGTCCTGGGGTGTTTTCCCTGTGCCCCTAGACATATTCCGTGTCTCCATCAAGTCAATGATGTGGGTCAGACGTCCCAGGCCCCTAGCCACATCCCCAGCGAAATGGCCCATTTCCACCTGCAGCCCAACTGTCCTCCTCGACAGGCCTGTGGTGTTCATGGCGAGCCTGCCGATGGATGTGGCCATCCTGTCCAGTCTGTGCAAGAGCTGACGGTCCCTGCGCCACCCACCCTCGGCCTGGGCCAGTAGTCCTCCCGCCAGTTCCCTCATGGCAAGGGCAAGGTCCCCAGTGTTAGTGCAGATCATGTCCATCCTTGAGTTCAGGTGCTGCATGCTGGCATGGTTATTGCGCACGAAGCGGTGCAGCACACCACTAATCCTCCCTAAAATTCGATTTTGTAGGCGCTGACCATGCAGCAGCTGTGCCTCACTGGTGCTGGGAGGAAGTTGCCCGGATGCAGACTGCAGCCCTGATGTCCTGGACCTGCGACGCCTGCACAGCGGTGCCTGCCCTGTGATTTCCCCTGTCTCATCCCTGCCTTTTTCTGGGGCAGCCTCTTGTGATGCTGTTGCAGCAGGTGTGGCTACTGCAGGGATGCTGTTGACCGTGCAGGTGGGGGTGCTGGCGGGTCCTGAGGTGTCCTCATGGGGCTGGCTGATTGGAGTAGTGGTGGTGTCTTGTTGGAGACCTGTGGGACATGGGGAACAGACTGTCAGTGTCTACTTTCTGTTGCACACTTCCTAATAAACATTTGCCTATGAACTGCCTACTTGACTACATTTCCCATAATGCATCATTCTGGCATTTGCTACCCTGAAATGGAGCTATCTTGGTTGTGCATGCCCCTGTGTACATGGTGGGTGGGAGTATGGCATTGATAGGGGTACGGGCATGTCACATGGTACTCACCGGTTGATGTGCTGGGCTCTGAGGTGTCCAGGTCCCCAATTCCAGACACTGCCTCCTGCTCCAAGGTTTCCTCCACCCTTTCTTCAAGGGGTGTGGGTGGTGGCACAGACGATGGTCCCCCTCCTGTGCCTCTCATCTCGCGGAGCCTTTCAGCCACCCTCTCCTTGGTCCGGGAGCAGAGGTCATACCACCTTTTCTTTATGTCATCTATGGTCCTATGGCTCACCCCCAGAGAATTTATCTTGTCCTGTATGTCCTGCCACAGCTGTTTCTTGGTGGCTTCAGGAACATTCAGGGCTGATTTTCCAAACAAGTCATCATAGTGCTGACAGCATTCGTCTGTCAGCACCTCCAGCTCCCTCTCAGAGAATTTCAGCTTCCTCTTCCTTGGTGTTCCCTCCATGGCAGCTGCTGTTTGTCCTGTGTGTAGTTCAGCAGTTATAAAAGGGTGTGGTCCTCCCTCCTCCCAGGTGTATTAGTAAACTTCCTGGCTGTGATCTCATCATCATGTGCCAGGAAGTGTTTCCAGAGTGTTCTGGAGTGGTTTCTGGAGTGTTCTGCTGCACCTGTAATCAATTAACAAGTTAATCGCAATTTGCGACATCGACTCGCTAATTGCGATTTCGTTTTTTGCACACTCGCAAAAAGCGACTTCGCAATCGGCGGACTCGCACACTGCGTTGCGAGTCCGGGTGCGAGTCGCTATTTCAGCACTTTTTTTTCCCTGCATTCCAATTTGCGACTCGCATTTTGCGAGTCGCATCAACTCGCAAAATCCGAGTCGCAAATTTTTAGTTTGCTACATCTGGCCCCAAGTGAGGTACCTTTTTGTATCGGGAGACTTGGGGGAACACAAAATAGAAGAACAAGTGTTATAGCCCCTTGTCTTTCTCTACATTTTATCCTTCCAAATGTAAGACAGTGTGTAAAAAAAAGTCTATTTGAGAAATGCCCTGTAATTCACAAGCTAGTATGAGGACCCCAGAATTCAGAGATGTGCAAATATCCACTGCTTCTCAGCACCTTACCTTGTGCCTATTTTGGTAATACAACGGTTTCCTTGATACCTATTTTTTCACTCTTTATGTTTCACCAAATGAATTGCTGTATACCTGGTATACTATGAAAATTCATTGTAAGGTGCAACTCCTTTATTGGCTCTGGGTACCTAGGGTTCTTGATGAACCTACAAGCCCTATATATCCCTGCAACCAGACGAATCCAGCAAACATAACAGTATATTGCTTTTAAAAATCTGCCAGAGATTAAAATAGTTATAGAAGAAAACGTGGACAGAAATGGCTCATATTTTCACCTCAATTTCAATATTTTTTTATTTTAACTCTTACTTTCTCTAGGGAAACCTTGAAGGATCTACACAAATGACCCGTTGCTGAGTTCAGAATTTTGTCTACTTTTCAGAAATGTTTAGCTGTCTGGGATCCAGCATTGGTTTCACATCCATTTCTGTCACTAACTGGAAGGAGGCTGAAACCACAACTAGTAAAAATGGGGTATGTTTCAGTGAAATGCCAAAATCGTGTTGAAAAATGTGGTTTTCTGCTTCAAGTCTGCCTGTTCCTGAAAGCTGGGAAGATGGTGATTTTAGCACCATAAACTCTTGGTTGATGCCGTTTTCAGGGGAAAAAAACACAAGCTTTCTTCTACAGCCCTTTTCCAATTTTTTTTTTTTAACAACATTTTAGCTGTATTTAGGCTAATTTCTTGTTTTCCTCCAGGGCAACCCACAAACTCTGGGAACCTCTAAAATGCCTATGATGTTATAAAAAATGATGCAAATTTGGCATGGGTAGCTTATGGGGACAAAACGTTATGAAGGCATAAGTGCGAACTACCCCAAATAGCCAAAAAAGGCTTGGCACAGGAGGGGGAAGGGCCTGGCAGCAAAGGGGTTAATAATATTGGCAAGCATGTGTTTAGCTCTACAACCTACGTAATACAGTCAGTCAAGGGCACGCTGTTTTAAGGAAAAGTGATGGTACAGCAAATCTGGGCATGCATTCAATATTGTTTTAAGGAAAAGTGATGGTGCAAATCTGGGCTGGCACTTACGACATCTGGGGGATGATGCAAACAGACTTGCAACAAGTATTACTTAGTGATAGTGCAAAGCAGGGTATATAATGAGGATGAGTGAGTCTTGATGCAAATCCAAACACGGACTAATGATTACTGAGTTTTAGAACGAATGTGAAGACACTATGCTTTACACGTATGAGTAGTGATTGTGCTACATTAATGGTGGTAATTATTTATATATTGTTTTTGTCACAGTACTGTGCAGGCTGGTCGCATCTTTGAACTGGAATATAATTGATAATTATTCACATTTTATAACATTATCCCTCCTCCTGTATGAGACCCCAGCCTATGCGAATGGTGTAACCTGTCATCACCAATCCATGCCCTCATGCACCAATTTTTTATTTCATGCAATCACTCATTTATCTAACCACCCATTAATACCCTTACCTATTCAGCTCTTCATCCATGTACGCACACCTTAAATCACCTATGCACTTAATTAAATAGTAATTGTCTATACTCTCTGTTACATATTCAATCATCTATCTGTTCACCCACTCAGCCATCGAGCCATTGACATTCTCATATTCACCAACGCACCTATTAATACAAACAGGCACACACAAAAACTCGCCAGAAGCACTTTTACTCGTAAAATGGCCTAGTGTATTGGCTAATGGCTATTGCAAATGCTTTTTAGATTTACTTTTAGGGCTGCTACTTGCAGCATTCATATTCAGATCATGTTGGATTTATAATAAAAGGAATGGAATTCCAGAGTTTAGAAGTGACTCAGGAATGGAATAATGCAATTGCCATGTTTAAGTATAGGAATTTAGCAAGAGCACATTGTATATTCGCAGAGGTAGTTTTGATTGGTTGGGCTAGTAAAAAGAACAAATGTAATGTGAATAATAAACGATTCATACAGGAAGATCTCACAAAGTTCATATGCATTTACATTTCTGTATCAGAGTACTGGTTAACCGTTTAATACTCAACAGCTCTCAACTATCCACTACTTAGCTTCTAATGAAGAAGGACTTCAAGTCTCTACTATAAGTTAAAAAATAAAGCTTCAACGGTAAGAAGACTAAAAAAGAACTAATGCATTCCTTGAGTTTGGATATGGCGGTTACTACCCGGTCCCCAAAAGCCAAACGTCTCCGACAGAGTAAGGGTTATTCGAGAATTGGCTATATGTCCATCTGCCCAATTAGGATGGGTAGACAAATAGCCACTTTTTTCGGTCCGTCACCCCCAGGCAAACCCTGCTGGTGAAGGACAGTAAAACACAAAAAATGCCCCCCTCCCCCAGGGTGATGGCTTCCATGGTGAAGGGAGCATTATCTTTCTAATATTCAAAAGAAAATCCCGCTTTGGGATTTATTTTCTTGAAAATAAAAAAACGCAGTTTGGTGGAAGGCTCCAGCATGTTGACAGAGCCCTGCACCAAACTGTGAAATGCATTGACTGGAACCGCAGTGGCGGAAGCTCCTGCCAATGCTTTAGAAATTACTGCCAGGTTGGCGGTCATTTCTAAATCTCTCGTCAATTTCTAAATTGGCCACAAAGGGCCTCATTCTAACTTTGGAGGACGGTGTTAAACCGTCCCAAAAGTGGCGGATATACCACCTACCGTATTACGAGTCCATTATATCCTATGGAACTCGTAATACGGTAGGTGGTATATCCGCCACTTTTGGGACGGTTTAACACCGTCCTCCAAAGTTAGAATCAGGCCCTAAGTCTTCTGAGTTTAGTTGGCTGCTCAGTCAATCTTCTGTGTCAGCGATAAGCACAGAGTTTTCTAGGCCTCCTGATCATTTGGGGCTGTTTTCTTTAACGTTTCTTCACCATCCTGTGCATGGTGTGTTTGTTGTTTATGAGTTAGTGGATGTAGAAAGGGTCTGAGAGCTTTCGGTTGGAAAAGCAGGTCTTTAACAGAACATAGGGCCAGATGTATGATCACGGCCCATTGCGATTCGGTAATAGTGATTTTTAAGAAATCGCTATTACCGACTCGCAAAGGGCCACGTATCACATTTGCGAACCGGTAATAGCGATTTCTTAAAAGTCGCAAATGCTATTACCGAATGGCAAATTGCGATACCGGCCCCATTCGCAGCTATGGGCCTCTTGGCACATAGCTGCGAATTTTTTGCATTTCCAAAATTGCGATTTCTGAACCAGAAATCGCAATTTTGGAAATGCAAAAGGCCAGGGTGCTGGGGGCCTAAGGCCCCCTCTCCTGCACCCCAATTTTTTTTTTTTTAACATGTAAGGCACACACATGCCAAAAGGGCATGTGTGCTTTACATGTTTAATTTAAAAATGCAGTTTAACTGCATTTTTAAATTTTGCACCAGGTTACCACCTGGTTGCAAAGCATGGTATTTTGCAAGTGCAAAATGCCATGTTTGGGAAAATCGCAATTTGCGATTTTTTCCTGAATAGCCTTGCGACCTGGAAATTGCGAATCGCAAATTGTGACTCGCAATTTCCAGGTCGCAACGCTAAAAATCGCTATTTTAGCGACTTCTTAATTGTGGTCTGCGAATGCATTTCATGCATCGCAGACCACGGTTTTGCACTCGCAAACGGCCGATTTTACCGTTTGCGAGTGCAAAATCATTTCATACATCTGGCCCATAGATTTCTACGGTGGTTAAGAGTTTTCTTTTGAGGGTTTTAGATTGGGCATTGATATGTGGAAAAGGTATCAGCTAATATGGGCCAGTCTTAATGGTGACTGTTGTGAAAAGTACTTTTGTAAAGGAGGATAATTACTACTGAGAGGGCTATGCATGGAGTTGGTAGAGAGGTTAGTCTATGTGATAAAAGTGCTTCCTGCATGCGCATTGCGATCAAATCTGTGATGTCTCCCGCATGTACCGTTGCAGAGTGAGCAACAAACACCAAGCTGCCTTTTGTGTTTGTCATGCTTGGTGGTGACGAGGATGTGGATGAGGTTGTATGATTGTTCATGCATGACTATTGCAAAGGGTGGAAATGTTTGTAGGTGTGTGAGAGGTGGACATGCTAATGTGAGAGTAGGGCTGAGAGCACATATTGAGTCCTGACACACACTGAAAGGTTAATTGTGTCATTAGCAGATGTTCCGTGCTTGGCCCTTCTGTGTCCAACTTGGTGACACTCTGGTCAATGTCCATCATTGGTGGAGGGCCCGACCAATGATGCCGACAAGGTTAGTTAATTTATGGGGGCGACTGGTGAGAAAGCTTTTAGATATAGCCTTGAAACACAAAAAAACAGAGCTCTGAATAGAAGAACATCAACAGGGTCACACTAATAATAAGTAGTTGCTTCAGCAACTATATTCCAGCAAACGCTCTACTGGAGATTGGTAATGGTTTCTTAGCTCAAACACTACTCATCCTCAAGTCTCCTTTGTAATCTTGAATGTGCGATGATGCGATGAGTATTTAAAATGATTGCTGTATTTTTTTAAAAATTAAATTCTTTTTAATGAATATATGGATCTTGATGTTATGTCTACAGTCCAAACAAATCCATCCCACTCATGGCGCCACGCCTTAACTAGGTAATTAAAAATATCTGGTAATTGATGCATTTTCATTTGTTAATGTTCGGGTAAACATTGGTTTAGGTTATGTAATTAGGTTTTCCGCAAACATCGGTATGAGTCCTTGTCTCAAAGCCTAGAGTGTCAATCAAATAAAGGAGATTGCAAATTGAATGTAAATTACATCATTTACTTGTTCTAAAGTTCTGTGCATTAGCTTTAGCAGCGTTGGTATAACAAGTGCGAATATGTTACTTATTTAGCTGTTTTTCAGCCATACACCTTGCAAATTTGCACCTATGAATGTTCACTGTGTTTTGTGTGCAAGCATTAGGAGCCCAGGCGTACATACATTTCCAAAAAGGTTGGGGACAAATGATTGACTTGTAGATTGCCAAACGTTTTATAAGTCTAATGTAAACAATTCCTATAGAAATGTAAAAAGGTAGCTGTCAACAACTGTCCTAGTTACTTTGGTAATCTGCACTACTCCAAGTCCTGGTCTTCCTCATCACAGTCATAACCATGAGGTTCTGCCCAATTACACAGACATTATTCACCTATCCTAAGAGACACAGGTAAAAGAACACTGTGACAGTCTCTAACGCAGGCTCCACACATTCTTAGATGCCTAAATGGATGAACAATTCAGTCTAACTTCCTAACACAGGCAGTCTCAAACAAGCCCTGTCGGTGCCTCCTTCATTTGGGCTAGAAGGGAACTAACACAGGACTGAGATGAGGACGGCCAGGAGTTGGTGTAATGGAAATTACTGGTACATAACTTGTAAGTAACAGGACCACTACCTCCCCATCCATTTGTAAACCTTAAGGCAAATTAATACCAAAACATCCAGTGACTCTTTAATAGAGAAACAATGTAGATGTAATTACGAGTGAGCCAAGATCTAATGAACACGCCCCTTCTTGCAACTGGTAATGGATCATTAAATTGTAACAAGAAGTCACAGAGGCCCCTCTGAAGGCTGTACAGGGAGTAGTTTCCTCCCAGGTGGAATGACCATGGCCTGGAGCTGATACATCACCCCTTTCGAGTTATAAGCAACAGAGATGGCTGAACAAAGCCAATGATTCAGGTTTCATCTGGAGGGGTCATTACCTTGTGCCATATAAAGGATTCGAGAAGGGAAATTACCTTGCAGAAAGGAGCTATTATGGTCAACTAAATGGAAAAATCTCTGCGAATAACTGATTTATAGGAACACTCTTCCTAAGCCAAGAAAGAAGAGGGGAGAAAAATGAGGCAGTCCAAATCTTGCGAACTAAGGAACCCAAAAGGAGATTTAGGGAGACGAAAGTAGGCCTGTGAGTTTTTTGCAATTATATCCGAGAAATATGAGTATTTCTGATAATTTCACATTACACTTTGATGCAGAATTACCCATAGTTAGAAGATTATTCTTGCTTGTGTAATTAGGGGTAATTGTGGGGAGAAATTAGCACAGAAATAACTAACTTTGCCAGATCAAGAGGCTGCTCGCACTGTTGTTCATGTTGTTTTGCATTTAGAGCTATTTTCATAGTGCAAAATGCATCCTAGTGTTCATTTTAGACTCAATGATGCATTTGCGCTAAGAAACTATTGCTAAATGCTGGGAGTAAATAAGGGAAAAATCCTACCACAAGAGCACATTTACGAGCTCAAGCAGCTGCTCGTGCTGATATTTGTGTTCTGTTACCTTTGGTGCTACCTCTTAGACCAAAATGAATCTTTGTGTGCATGTTGGATGTGAGGGAGCATTTCTGCCCACCCCCCCCAAAATAGTGCTAAATTGAGAATTTTTCTTGTGACATAATCTCCCAAAAATATTTAGGTAATTCTGTGTGATTAAGCTACACTCAAGTTACATCCACACCTAAACAAAGTCTTTAATTGAAGGAGTAATTTGTCCCAAAAAAACACAAAACAGGAGCAGAACATAGCAGGTCACCAAGTTCTCTGACCTATAAGCTACTAGAAACAAAAGCTTTATTGAAGGAAGCTTTAAATCCATTGAATCTAGAGCCTGCTGCATATTGTGAAAGAATGGGAGTATTAAAGAAATATCCTAGTGTGGGAACTGAAGAATATGTTGCAGATTAATGGAGAAAAACATATCAAAGGAGGCAAGAACTCATGATTTTCATTGAATATCTGATCCGTAAAGGCTTTATTGAATGTCCATTGATTCCATAATGCATATATGGCCAAATTAAGGAGACGTCCTTCTGAAAGGGAATTAACACTATGGTACGGTATCAAGAAGCTACTTGTAAACTTCAAGAAACTTATATCCTTCAAAAGTATGCCAATAACAAGCATAAATATTGTGTGTCCCATAAACATGCAGGCTGGAACACAGAGCTACGTCTTTGGAGAATCCTTGTCTTGATAACCTACCTTTTCAAGCTCCAAACACTCTGACAGAGACTGATGAGAGAGAGCTCTAGATGAACAGAGGCCCAGAGATGATGGGAAGTATTGGAAACAACCAGTGTTGCTCATTTTGAGAGCTGCAGTGGCTAAGGATACCAAGGATATGCTATCAGGAAGATGCTTTCAGCACAACATCGGCATGGTCAACTTGAATCTTGTGAAAAATTCTGGGTTTCAAACTCAATGACGGAAATACATGAAGCAGATCTCAAAGTCATGGAAGGTACATCTATATATTTGGGGAGAGAAGCAGAGGGAAAAGGCAGGGGAGAAGGGCATTCTCTGCAGAAGTTAGTAGATTCACGCCAGAGATACCAAATCAACTAAACCAAGTCAGAATCTGAAAGAAAATGAAATGGAGTCATGGAGAGGAGCTGGCATCTAATCATTCCAAATACGTTTGTGCAAGGTTTCTAACATAGGGGTCTGAGTCCCTGCCAAGAGGTGAACAGTTGTGAGAACAGCTGAATCTCTCTCAAGGTTGCTCAGAGAAAAGGCAACTCCTCCCAGTACTCATAGCACCACTTTGCACAAAATAGTATGTCAAAAGTGTCTAGTGTCTCCTCAAGAGGGTCTCAAAATGGAGGAATAAACAAGGCAAACACCTGCTGGCAATCTTCAGAGTCTTTGTCGAAGATGCAGAATGTAAATTAAGAGAACACTGAGATTCAAACTCCTCTTGATAGAACAAGAACGAAAAAGAGTCAGACCAAATCCAGAAGAATTTCTACTGAAGACCCAGCTTCAAGGACGCAAAAGGAGCCCAAATCTGGGACAAAAATGGTTATGATGGAATAGGACCTGACATCACAGGAAAAGGACCACACCTTATCTTGGAATGGGATTCCCAAACCACAATCTATGGACTATCCACTATCTTGGAAAATGCTCTTTAAAAGGCTTCACTGTGTCCTCACTCTGTAAGTCAAAGCATTCAACGGTGATGCAAATACGTTGATATTTAAAATTATTTTTCTACAATGGCATTTCACAAAATTTCTACTGTCATAGGTATCCAGAGCTCACATCAATTTGTTAAGCATCCCTGTGGGCAACCATAAGAGTTCTGAACGTATGGGTGTGTCAGTAAACTTTGAGTGCAGTGTTGCTAGCTATGCTGCTTGCCTTCTGCTTCAGCCTCATAGGGCCACTGGCCAGCCATTCATCTAATTCTCAGCACACATGTAACAGTCCTCCATTGCTAGTTGATATATTCTCTTGCAACTTGTGTGTACATTTGGATCAGAACAGAATAGTCCTGTAGAAGAGGAGAAAAATGTAACAGGGCCTGTGAAATGCCATTACCTTTCTCCAATGGAGGAACTGCATGCTTCTGTCTGAATTCGAGAGACATTGCCCTGAAGTTTCCCCCAAAATTGCCCCCATCCCCTTCCACCTTATCCTGTTGTCAGGATCAGAGGGAGAGGGGAATCTGAAGGACTCAAGTCCAGGACTTTTGGAACAAAACCACCAGTGCCAGAACAGATGTTTTTATGATGCCAATTTAAACATGCTTTTGTAGTTCTCTGAAACAGGAGTCCACCACCGCATAGGATTATGGCCCAGGAGCAAAAGGTGGATGTAAATTCATGGGATTACTAGTAGCAATGCCACCATATTGGTCTGGACTTTTAACCATTCTCAAGCAGTTTCTTCGATCTTTGACAACAGGGAAGACAGAAGACCTACTACCTTCTGCTTCCGTGGTGGTGAGAAGAAAACTTGTCCCTGATCCATGTGTGACACAACTCAATGAGCTCTAGGTACCTTGAAGGGATTTGGTAAGCTTTTTGGAGATTGAGAATAAATCCATGATCCTGGGTGCCTTTCAGACCTGTTATACATCTTTGCAACCCTTAAAACAAGAAAACGTGGGTATTTGCCATCACCTTGATGGGGGAAACATTGATGCCTTGAGAATAAACCATACCTGCCAGTAAAGCACACATTTTGTGAAGACTCTTCAGGCAAAAGTCAGACCAAATGGAAACTCTTGGAATAGGTAGTGCTTGACCTGGAGACAGAATCAAAGAAACCTCTGGGAGTATGGGATGATTTTTCCGTGGAGGTAGTGATCCACTTGCCCACGTTAGAAGTCAGAAGTCCTCAATATTATCATGGAAATGATAAACTGCAGTGTAACCATTTAAAAGACTGGGGAACAGTGAAAAAATGTGCAGACTTAGAGTGCAGGAGGGGTTGAAAATATCCAGATGGATTTTGGACAAGAAACAGGATGGTCTAGCACCAGTGATGCACCACAGACAATGGTACCAAAATGATTGCTGCTTTGTGCAGTAACTTCTGAATAACGTATAGAAGAGCCTCATGATGAAAAACACACCTGGAGGTATGGTACCAGAATATTGCAACCAAAATATTGTCTGACAGAAACATTATTGACTTGACATTGCTTACAAAATATCGCTCCATTTATGGTGATAATTGAAAATCTACATTCAATGGACACATTTGGGAGAAGATATTTCTGTCAGGCATTTTTTTTTGCTAATGGTTTTCTGACAAACATCCCACCTGTGAATAGAAGTAGGGCATAAGATATATTTCTATGAGTCCTGAACTTTGATTCTGTATTCTGCCTTTGTGATATCTAGACCTGTGATTTAGAGATTGAAGAATGACAGGCACTGAAGAAGATTTTTAATCAACCTGCCACTGCTCCTGGAACTTTTGGAGTACAAAAAGCATAGTAATGCCTATGGAGGAGAGAGAGGGGGAGGAGTGGTTGAGGTCTTAAGATCCTTCCCCTTCTTTGCAGCTGGTGCTGGCTTCTTCCCCTTCTTCACAGCTGGTGCAGGCTCCTTCCTCTTCAGTATTTTTGGTCTGGAATCCCTACCACCATGAGCTAGTGGTGCTACCACGGGCCTGTGGACTGTTTGGCTGAGGTGCTGGGCTGGGTCATTTCTACCCTGCCCATATTGCAGGACGGGGGAGGGGTAGGGAAGAGGTCACCCGTGGAAAGGAAAAGCTTTTTAGGTACGTTTGGGCGGGAAGAGGGAGAATTAATGGTGGTGGAGGATGAGGGAGTGGTTTTTGGAGGTGTATGTCTGCTGGATTTGGGTGCATGGGCTGTATGCTGTTGTGAAGTGGATGGCTGTTGGGTGTCTGAGTGCTTGCATTTGTGTCCTTTAGGAGGGGGTACAGACACAGTGGGAGAGGACACAGGGGACTAGTGCTTGAATGTTGTGGAGGTGTCTGCCAGTGAGTTGTGTATTCTGCTTGGTGTGGTGATGATACTGGTAGTGGATATTGATGTAGTGCATGCAGGTCTGAGTGTAGATGTAACTGGGTAGGAGGTGGAGGTGGAGACAGTGGATGTTGTTGTGTATGCGACTTGTGTGAGTGCCTATGGGATGAAGTGTGGTGCTTGTGTTTGCCTGTGCCACTCTTGGGTGTTGTCTTGTGTGCATGTGTGTCTGTCTGTGTGTAGGAAAGCACCATCTTTCTTGGCATGTTACCCCCATTTTTACCTGTCTATCAGTATGTTTTTGCCTGTCTCACTGGGATCCTGCTTGTCAGGACCCCAGTGCTCATAGCTTATGGCCTAATGTGTGTGTCTGTATAGTGCTTGACTGTGTCACTGAGGCTCTGCTAATCAGAACCTCAGTGATTATGGTTTCTCTGCCTTTAAATTTGTCACTATAGGCTAGTAACTTCATTTAGCAATTCCAATTGGCACACTGGACCCCCCTATAAGTGCCTAGTATATGGTACCTAGGTACCCAGGGCATTGGGGTTCCAGGAGATCCTTATGGGCTGCAGCATTTCTTTTGCCACCCATAAAGAGCTCAGACAAACCCTTTCACAGGACTGCCACTGCAGCCTGCGTGAAATAACACACACATTATTTCACAGCCACTTTCACTGCACTTAAGTAACTTATAAGTCACCTATATTTCAAACCTTCACTTGCTGAAGGTTAGGTGCAAAGTTACTAAGTGTGAAGGCACCCTTGCACTAGCAAAGGTGCCCCCACATAGTTCAGGACCATTTCCCGGGAATTTGTGAGCACGGGGACGAAATTACACACGTGCACTACAGATAGGCCAATACCTGTATGTAGCTTCAAAATGGTAACTCCGAATATGGCCATGTATGGTGTCTAAGATCATGGAATTATCCCCCCATTCCAAATCTGGTATTGAGGAGCCCCATTCATCCTTGGGGCTCCACCATGGACAACCAGTACTGCCAAACCAGCTCTCTGAGGCTTGCACTGTAGCTACAGCTGCTGCCACCTCACAGACAGGGTTCTGCCATCCTGGGGTCTGAGCAGCTCAGTCCCAGGAAGGCAGAACAAAGCATTTCATCTGAGAGCAGGGTGTTACACCCTCTCCATTTGGAAATAGGTGTTACAGGCTGGGGAAGGGTAGCCTTCCCCAGCCTCTGGAAATGCTTTGAAGGGCACAGATGGTGCCCTCCTTGCATAGGCCAGTCTACACCAGTTCAGGGACCCCTTGTCCCCTGCTCTGGTGCGAAAATGGACAAAGGAAAGGGGAGTGACCACTCCCCTGTCCATCACCAGGCTAGGAGTGGTGCCCAGAGCTCCTCCAGTGTGTCCCAGACTTCAGCCATCTTGCTTTGCAAGGTGTGGGGGCACTCTGGAGGGCTCTTAGTGGCCCGTGCCAGCAGGTGATGTCAGAGACCCCTCCTAATAGTTCCTTACCTGATAAGGTATCCAATCCCCCCCTCAGAGCTATTTAGGGTCTCTCCTATGGGTTCTCTTCAGATTCTACTTGCAAGCTTCCTGCAGGAATCCTCTGCAACTACTACTTCATCCTCTGACCTCGGATCAACTGCAGCCTGCTCCAGAAACCTCTGTAACAGCAACAAAGTATCCTCAAGGAATACTTTCTTCTGCAACTTCAGCTCCAGCCAGCAACTGCAACAGTTTCTATGGTGTGCACGCTCTGAGGACTCCCTGTCTTCATCCTGCACCAGAAGGACCGAATAAATCTCCTGTGGGGTGATGGAGTCACTCCCCTGCTCACACAGGCACCTTCCAAGTCGACGACCGGTACTCCTGGACTCCTCTCACAGCAACAAGCATGCTTCTAGAAACACAGAGGGTGGACTCCATTGACACAGGCTGTCCTGAGGTCCTGCTGACGCAATTTGGAGGAGGTAAGACCTTGCCTTCCCTGTGAGCAGTGGTACCCCTGTGAACCACATCTTCTTCACTTCCTGAGGCCTCTGTGCGCTATTTGCAAAATTCCTTTGTGCACAGCCTGGCCCAGGTCTCCAGCGCTCTATCCTGTGACACTCAAATCAGTGAGTTGACCTCCGGCGGCGTGGGGCCCTTCTTTGCAGTGCTGCACCAACTGCATTTTACACCTTCTTTGTCCCCGTGTCCTGGGACTCCCGAAGGTGCTGTCTGGTATCCTGAGGGCTCTCTAAAGTGCTGGGAGTCCCCTCTTCCTTCTCACACAGAGTTGAGGCCCCCAGGTCCCTCCTGGGTCCAGCCAGTGCCATTTTGAGGCAAAACACAACTTTGTCTTAACCAAGGCTTGTTGGTGACTTCCAACACGAAATCACATCTGCATCCATATTCACGTTGTGGGACATCTTTTGCATAATGCAGGAACCTTCTGGCATCTTCCTAGGGTGCATTCCTGCAGTCTTTGTCCAGCCCGGGACTCTTCTTTTGCACCCTCTTCTGGGTTGGCAGGGGCTCCTGTCCTTCCTGGAACTTCTTTCGACTTCTGGAATTGGTCCTCTTCTTTTCCAAGTCTTCAGGTCCAGGAATCCAGCAGTTGTTGTTTGAAGACTTGCTTGGTTACTGCAATAATCCATATCACAAGGTGTAGTGTGTCCTAAGGAAACTTGAAGTACTTTACTGTATTCTTACTCTCCCAGCGATTCTGTACAAACTACACTTGTCTAGGGGAGAATTTGTGATTCGCATTCCACTTTCTTAGTATATGGTTTGTGTTGTCCCTAGACCTAATTTCTCCCATTGCATTCTATAGCATTTCCTATTGTTTGCCCTATCCTATGTCTAATTACTTGCCTTATTTTGGTGTCTAGTGTATATATTGTGCATGATACTTACCTCCAGAAGGAGAATTGCCTCTAAGATATTTTTGGTACTGTGTCACCCAAATAAACTACCTTAATTTTTGGGAACACTGAGTATTGTTTACTTGTGTATAAGTACTGTGTAACTATAAGTGGCATTGCATGAGCTTTGCATGTCTCCTAGTTCAGCCTAAGCTGCTCTGCTATAGCTACATCTCTCAGCCTAAGCTGCTAGAACATTACCACTTTACTAATAAGGGATAACTGGACCTGGTATAAGGTGTAAGTACCAAAGGTACCCATTACAAACCAGGCCAGCCTCCTACACTATGTGCTTGGGAGAGGTTGGGGTTGAGGAGTATGGGACTGGGAAGTGGAAGTTGGAGGGGGTACGGCTGAAAGAGGGACAATGGCTGCCATCAGAGAGGAGGCCAGAGCCTGAATCGATCTCTGATGGGGTGCCAAACTGCCATGAACACCCTCCAGGAATGCATTGCATTACTGCATCTGGGATGCCAGCCCTTGGATGGCATTCACAATGGTTGATTGCCCTGCAGATATGGATATCAGGAGGTCAATAGCATCCTCACTCAGGGCAGCAGGGCTCACTGGGGCAGGGCCTGAGGTGCATGGGGCGAAGGAGATGCCCACCCTCCTGGGTGAGCGGGGCAAGGGCAACTCGCTGATGGGCTACTGGGAGGGCGGTGCTGGTACGGGGGTGGCGGTTGTACCTGCATGTGGGTCGGTCACCGAGGTCTCCACCACCACCAGGGAGCTCCCATTGGATGAGGTATCAGAGTCTGTGTTGTCCCCTTCAGTCTACGCCGTGGTGCTCCCCTCGCCCTCCG
Organism: Pleurodeles waltl; assembly: GCF_031143425.1. NCBI lineage: Eukaryota > Metazoa > Chordata > Amphibia > Caudata > Salamandridae > Pleurodeles > Pleurodeles waltl. Next base: position 163,098,648 of record NC_090446.1, on the reverse strand, counting down.
TCCCACTGGTGCCCTCAGCGTTGGTTGACTCTGCCTCGACGGTCCTATGGGATGCACCTCCCTCTGTTGCCGGTGCCTCTGCTCCTCTGCCAAATGATGCTAATGCAGATATGGACAGGATGACAAAACAGGAAAAGGGGAGAGAGACAAAGGATACACAGGGTCAATGACTGCACCAACACCGCTGTTGGCGTACACAGAATCCTCACACAGAGGGAGCAGGCCTACGCACTATGCATTGCCCTACCAGTGAAATGGCTAGTCACCAAGGAAAGAGGAGGGGCACATACCACCAACTGCGGCACACCTGGGACCCACACAGCCCTGTCCAGAAGTGAACACTAACAAGGTAGGTAAGCAGTATTTCACATTCAACCCCTTAGCCACCAGAGGACCTATGCTGCTATGTCTGGCCTGGCCTAGGGGCACCCGCTGACACACAACCACCACCCGGATACCACCCCACCAGCCGTAAGTTGTAATGATAGCCACTGTACTCACCCCTTTGTGGCTGCTGAGATGCCCTCAAGCGTCCATCGAGCTCAGGGTAGGCCACCGCCAGTGTGCGGGCCATCAGGGGGGTCAGGGTCCAATGCGCACCCCTTCCTCGTTGGGAAGCCATCCCCAGCTTGGCCTCTGCAGTCTTCTATGCCCAGTGTCTCGGGTCCTCCCACCGTTTCCAACAGTGGGTGTTCTGCCTGCCATAGACCCCCAGGGTCCGCACCTCCTTGGCGCTGGCCCACCATATTCTCTTCTTTTGATGGGCACTAACCTGCAGAGGCAAAACAGGCAGGAGAACACAATTAGTCAAACAGTCCAGCCGGTCACACAAATGGCCCACCATGCCTGTTTGCATCACCATTGGCAAACACATAGCCCAGCCCACAACATGTATACCGCCAAGTGGATATCCACCCACCCCCCTTACAAGAGGCCTTCACTCACAACTCCATGCATTCATGCCACATGCATCATGCCCACAGTGTACTCACCTGTTGGTTTGGAGGCCCATACAGCAGTCCTTACTGGGGTAGGACCCCATCCACCATTCACTCCAATTCCTCAGAACTGAAGGCTGGGGCCGTTTCCCTGGTCACACAGGCCATGGTTGGTTCCAGACACAGGTCACAGCAGCACATGCAGTGAAGGTCCTCTCTCAGGAAACAAGTGAGGAATCAGATAGAAAATGGTGGTGAAGTCCGTGTCAGTGCATACCTTCACCGCCGGCGTTGATTCCCATTGGCCACTGTACCCCATAAGCCCTAATATTAACCAATGAGGAATTGCACGGCAGTTCACGACGGCCTACCGCCATGGCGCACAGCGTAGGTGTCATTAGCTCACTTCCACCTGTCCCTCCACTCAGGACAGGTGTTCGCCTTTTCAGGGGGGTGAACAGGCCTATCGATAATTATTGCGTCACAGGATATATAGGCACATACTTCACAAATTACACTGTCCCATAACATGTTTACACATTGTGGACTGCTGTTGAGCTCCATTGTTCAGTTTGTGATAGCCTACTCCCTCTTGTGTCCCTTTGATACCTACTGCTGCGGATGAATAGGAGATGGAGACATACCCCCGTGTACAGACCCCTGGTGGACTATACTGAACTGGAGGACAGGCACATAATACTCACCTCTAGACTAGACAGGGCCACTATCACAGAGTTGCGTGCCCAATTGGAATCTGACCTGAAATCAGCTATCGGTCATCCCACTCGGATCCCCCCTCTTGTGCAAGTGCTATCGGTGCTCCATTTTCTGGCAACTGGTTCTTTCCAAGTGACAGTGGGCTTGGCAGCAGGAATGCCACAGCCAATGTTCTCAATCATGCTAACAAGAATCTTGTCTGCCCTGATAAAACATATGTGAAGCTACATTGCTTTCCCTCAGGTTGAGGATTTGGCCACTGTGAAGGCTGGGTTTTATGCAATTGAACATATCCCCAATATAATTGGGGGCGATTGACGGAACACATATTGCATTTGTACCCCCACGCCAGAATGAACAGGTGTTCAGGAATCGTAAGAATTTCCACTCCATGAATGTGCAGATGGTGTGCTTGGTGGACTAGTACATCTCCCACATCAATGCTAAGTATCCTGGGTTGGTGCATGATACCTTTGTCCTGAGGAATAGCAGCATCCCAAATGTGTTGTCCCAACTACAGAGGCACAGGGTGTGGCTAATAGATGAGCCCTGGTTCCCACCCAGTATATGTTGGTGTATGCCTATGGTGTTGGCCATATAGGATAGTGTGTGGCTAAATGTTGTACCTCAATATTTGCAGGTGACTCTGGTTACCCAAACCTATCATGGCTGCTGACTCCTGTGAGGAATGCCAGGACAAGGGCAGAAGAATGTTATAAAGGCACATGGGAGAACCAGAAGGATCATTGAAAGGACCTTTGGCCTCCTGAAGGCCAGGTTCATGTGCCTCCATCTGACAGGTGGATCTCTGTGCTACACACCCAAAAAGGTCTGCCAGATAGTAGTGGCATGTCCCATGTTGCACAACCTGGACCTCAGAGGGCATGCACCTTTTCTGCAGGAGGATACTTGAGATGTCCCTGTGGAAGCAGTGGACCCTGAGGACAGTGAGGATGAGGAGGCAGAGGATGAGGATGTGAACAACAGAACATCAGCCATACGTCAGTACTTCCAATCACACACAGGTGAGATTGTGCAACTTCACAGTTCTATAAGTATTGATGAATTCTGTGTGGCATTGGCATGCTGACATTGCCCTACTTATTGTTACCTATGTATATTAATTTTGCAGATATTGGTGATATGACAACATTCTCCTGGTGTGATTACAACAGCCAGCTACAGGTCATTAATTCTATGCTCATTCTTTGTACAGTTCATTTGCAATGGTTGTAGCTGTTTCAATCAATACAAATGTGCAATACATGAAATACCAGTAGTTGAGTTTTATCCAAGGGTGTTTATTGTTGTACTAAAATATAGAGTGGAAAGTGCAATGGAATGGGGTGATGATGGAGGAAAGTCCAGGGTATTGTTCCAGTCTGTTTGTAGCACAGGTGCATTGTCCATGGAGACATAGGAAGGGGACCAATGGCAGTTCAAGGTGGACAAGGTGACTGAGTGGGACACAAGGGGGACAATCAGGAGAGTCTAATTTCCTTGGGGTGGTCTTGGCAAGTGTCTCTGGCTTCTGTCTGGTTCACAGGGAACGTTTGGGGGGTGGTTCACTTTCTGCAGGGGAAGGTGTGCTGGTGGCCTTTTGGTCCTGTGGCGGGGCCTCCTGGCCACTAGCGGCAGTGGAAGTAGAGGGCTGTTCAGATGACTGGCTAGTGACAGGGGCCCACTGGTGTGCTGTTGCCTCCCTCATGATGTTGGCCATGTCAGCTAGCACCCCTGCTATGGAGATCAGGGTATTGTTAACGGCCTGCAAGTCCTCCCTGATCCCTTGATACTGTCGCTCCTGCATCCGCCTGTTTTCCTGCACGTTGTCTGGGATCTGGCCACCGTGTCGTGGGAATGCTGGTAGGCTCTCAGGATCTAGGAGAGTGCTTCCTGGAGAGTCGGTTCCCTGCTCCTGTCCTCCCCCTGGTGCACATCAGTCCTCCCAGTGTCCCTGTTGGTCTGTACCTTTGTCCACTGAACGGTGTGCCCACTGACCCCAGGTGCCTGATTGTCTTGTGTACGAGGTGTGGCCTTGGGACCCTGTACAGGTGGGCACACTGCTGATTGACGTGTTCTAGGGACAGAGGTGTGGGTACGCTGGGTGGGTGCTGTGGTGTTGGATCCTGATGGAGGAGGCTCTGTGGTGGTCTGTGAGTGGGCTTGGGTGACCAGCTGTCCAGTGGTCCCTGATGGGCCAGGTAGATCGTCCAGATCCTGAAGTCCAGAGTTACTGTCATCACTGTGGGCCTCTTCTGTTGGGGGACTGGATAGTGGTGGCACCTCCTCTCCAGTGACATTGGCTGGGGTACCTATGGGAATGTAAATGATGTATCATGCTTCAGGTATATGACATTTGTACTTCTGTATCTTCCCCTCTATTCTGTTGTTCTCCTGCCAGCTTTTGCTTGTGTATGTTGGTGTATTGTGGTTATGTTAGATTCCCTATGCTGTGCATGCTTTGGTGTCTAGTGTCCATGCAGGGCTGGGAGGGGTGTCCATGCACTGGTACAGCATGCAGGGGTTGGCATTGGGATTAGTGCGATGTTATGGTGAAGTGTGTGGGATGTGGTGGAGTGATGGGAGTGAGGGTGAGGGTGTGTGATGGAATGCAGGTATGGGGGGTGATAATTAAGAAAAGTAGACTCGCCAGTGTCCAGTCTTCCTCCAACTCTGGCGAGTCCCTCATGATGCAGTAATGTCAAGACATGCTCCTCCCATGCTTTGGGTTGTGGGGGTCCACCACCAGTCCTCTGGATGCAAATCTTGCTGCAATGGAATGTACCTTCCCTCGTAGGTCGCACCACCTCTTCCTGATGTTGTCCCTTGGTCTTGGGTGCTGTCCCCTGGCATTGACCCTGTCCACGATTCTCCGCTATAGCTCCATCTTCCTTGCTATTGAAATCTGCTTCACCTGTGCTCCAAAAAGCTGTGGCTCTACCCTGACGATTTCCTCCACCATGACCCTTAACTCCTCCTCAGTGAAAGGGCGGGTGCCTATGTGGTGCAATGGGGGTTGTGTGAATGGTGTTGGTGAGGGTGTGTGATGTGGAATGCGTGAGGGGTGTATGGGTGTGACTGGTGTGTGTGTTTAGTTGTCTCTGTGCTCTTCTTCTCAGTCTTGTGGTGGCAATAGTTGTTGGTAAAGAGTTGTGAATAATGTGGGTGTGTGTTTTATAGTGGTGTGGGTGTGTCGGTGTGGTGTATGTATGGGTGTCAGGTGTGTGTTTTTTTAATAGTCCAATGTAGTGTTGTTTTGTATGTGGGGGTCCAGTGTGAGCACGGCGGTATGTACCGCCAATGGTTTACCGCCGTTGAATGTCCGGCGTGGTGATTCGTGGATCATAATGTGATGGGCGTTGTTCTTTTGGCGTAACGGTGTGGGTTTTGGGACCTCCACTTTAGCACTGACCGTTGGACTGGCAGATGTGTGTATGTGGCTGCATTTTGTCGGATTTTGGTGTGTGTGTCATAATATTGTAAACGGATATTCGACAGCGCAGCGGTAAGTTGGAGGCCGTCAGCACGGCGGTAAGCGCCATTTACCGCCAATGGCATGATGAGGGCCTATATTCTCAATAGTGTAGTTAGTAACAGATAGGATTGTACCAGCACAGTAACATTGTCATGGTTCACCATTTTCGTTATTCTGGTTATCATGCAAGAATATGATTGTTGAACTATATGTTTGAATATACATTTTCAGATCTTTCTTCTGTCTCATCTTGGGTGCGCTGCGTTACAACAAAAGGGTAGATTTGTTTCCACAATTTCCTTGGGAGTCAGAGTTGTCATGTTCAAGGTTGCTTATTCGGGCTGGTACCCTGGTAAGGTTATGGGTTCCGATGGGGCACTGTGAGGTAGCTAGGCATTGTGTCAGCATTTACTGATGATATGTGTGACCGAGTCCCTATTGTCTGAAGTCCATGCTGCCCAAATGTGCAGTCTTCTTGATTCGTAGGAACCATATAACAGTTGCATTTAGACGTTATTTCATACCACAAAATTCATCTTCAGTTCCATTTTGGATGTGAGGGTGCATTTTGCATTAAGAAAATATAGGTGAAAAACAGGGTTGCGTTCGTTGCATAATTCTGTATAATCTTGCCTGATTTTGCTGTACTTTTGCCTAACTCAATTACAGCAAATTATGCAAGTTACTTCAACCTCTAGTTAGGACTGTGATGAAGAAGATGAACAAAAGTAATGAGACATTACTGCTGGTGATTTAAGGCCCAGTAATGAGGCTGCCAACATTCTTCTACTCCTCATGTCTGGGCATTCTTTTGCAAAGGAAACACCAGAGAGCAGTAGATGGGGCTACAATGACTGACAAAGAGACAGATGGTATTCATCCTTTGTTTCCAGAGATTAAGAAACATTACTAAAACTACATTGAACTCAACCTCACAATTTTAAGAACACACCCACTGATATTTATTTACCCCCATCCAGAACTTTTGTCGTTGTAATATTCTAAAATGAATGATTCTTTCATCAACAAGGCAACAGAATCAAAGGTCATTTGTACTTTTCAAGAGTATTATCTGCAAATCTACCTAGATGTTTCATTTGATTAATAACATAGACAGTATGAGACCTGATATGAAGTCCCAGGTTTCAGTAAGCCCATATAAATGTATTAAGCGTGATATAGATTGGCACTGTTAATATCCTCCAAGATGTGGTTTAGGTAAAAGAATACCTTCAAAGAATAGCCCATAGAGAATTATCGTGCAAATAAAATTCTAAGTGAAAAAATAATAAAGACATTGATTCAAACTTACTATGAAAAAAATGTGTGTTATATGTGGTGTGGAAGCAGAATTAAACCATTTACCCTTGCCATGGCTGACCTTCTCTTTAATGTACCACAAGTTCAGTGAAGAAGGTTGAGGTAGAGAGCTTTACAACAACCACAGGGCTTGCAATGGATTCCAAATGTGATACTGAAATAGGGGCCTATAGATGGGAGGAACTCAAATTGGTTTCAACAGCAAAAAAGGGAAAAGACCACTAGGTAGCTTTAATGGCTTTACACATTAAACTGTAGTTAGCTTATTAAAATGGTGCATACATTCAGTGTGAAATAGTATTGAGCCTGGAAACAGTTTTACAAGGCAACATTAAAATTATGGGCCTCATTAGGAGGTCGGCGGACAGGTCTTTCCACACTGGCTGCCTCCCCACCGGACCCATTAAGATGTTCCCACTAGGCTGACGGTCAGAAACCAAGATTTCCGCCTATCAGTGTAGCGGGAAAATGGAGGCAGCATTGTCTCCGCCTAGTAATCAAGCCGGCGGCAACGCTGTCACTTGCAGGGTGCACCAGCACCCTTGCAATGCTTACTGTCTGCATAGCAGACAGTGAACATTGTGAGAGTGCTGGGCAGAGGGACTCCTGCACCTGTTCTCTGCCAGCCTTTTCATGGCGGTAATACCGCCATGAAAAGGCTGGCGGAGAACCAAGTTGTAATCAGCAGGCCGTATGCAGGCAGCGCCACCCTGGCTGATTCCAACCTGCACCTGGCGTCAACCAATTGGGATCACTGATCCCAGCTAACCCTGGCAGTCTGACCACCAGGGTCTTAATGTGGCTGTCGGACTATCACAGCAGCAGCATTCCTGACCGCCACCATGAGGATGGCGGACTCAAGACCGCCAGCCTCCTAATCAGGCCCAATGTCTGGAAACAGATTATTACTCAAAGAAAGAGAAATATCATGAGAGCATTCCTTAAATGTAGTCAGATCGACAATTGAAAGGTTCCTGACACTCAATTAGTACCTGTCTCAAACCCAAGTGTTTGAAAGGGATGTTATGTTGTGCTATGTTAAGCATGAACAATACACTCCCAAAGGAGTCTCATGGTGCAATAGCCTGAAACCAGATGCCCCGCCAGTATTTTGCAAGTGGGGAGATTTTGGCAACATCAGATATGTAAAGACACCAGTGGGAGGAGTTGCCAGTGCCACATCAGAGGATCGAAGGCTCGTAGTGGGCTAATAGAACTAGGCTAAAAGTGGACGATTGGATGCTCCACTTTCCCACACAAAGTTTTTGTTGTGACACAAGTGTTTAAACATGCAGCGCTTTCTGATGGGTACCAGGTGAAAGGATGTCAAAATTGTCTCTTCCGTAGAACTAGGTAGAAGATGACAAACTAATCTGGAAGTTATATTTTGCAGCACTTGGAAACAGGACAGGAGTGACTCATATTCACCACCAGTAGCACATTGCCATAATGAAGGTGGATTGTTATGAGGGCCAATATAAAATCTTTCCACAATGTAGGCAATTCCAAGAGAAGATCTCCTACAGCATGCAAAGGGTTCTGAAATAGGCCCTACCAACTGCTGACATGGAGTTTGGACAAGATATTGAGTTTTAAATATTGAGATTCAGAATATCGAAAAGAACAATATTGTGATACAAAAATAGTGTGATCCAGAAATATCGCTAAAAAAATATTATTTCTTAGGTAAATAAAATCTTTTTCAAGAGTATCTATGTTGTTAATGTTGTGTTGAATAATATAGTTGTAAAAAATATGTATTTCTTTAATTATCTTCATGTGTTTTAGATCATTTATTATTTTTATATGTGGAATATTTTTGAATATAGTTAGTAATTGTAAGTGATTTATATTTTGTAATTTAATTGCTAATAATAATTTATAATGTAGTGGGTTGTGAGGTTTGTGGGGGTACAGGGTGGGAAGTTAATAAAGTATAATGGATTAATTAATTCTTAATCATTAATTACTGAATTGCTTATTAATCATGTAAATTGTGAAATATTTATATTTTTAAGTTATATATTAGGTGTGAGTTTGTGGGTTTGTAGGGGTATAGAGAGGGAAGGTGATTAAGTAACACTTAATTAACAATTATTTATTAATTTCTTATTATTTAATTGATTATGAATTATGTAAATTGTTTAGTAATTGTATTTTTAGGTTATATATTAGGTGTGTGTTTGTAGGGTCATAGGGTGGGAAGCTACTTAATAAATAATTAACAATTAATAATTTATTCATAATTATTTAATTGATTATTAAATATGTTATACTTATTTATTTTAGTTATATTTTAAGTGAGGGCTGCTAGATGTATGGAAGTATAGTGTGGAAACTTAGTTAAATAATAAATTAATGAAATTTTGTAATTCATAAATAATTATTAAAATTGATAGTCATTGTTTAATAGTTTTTACAATTTTTCTATAAGGAGTTTTACATTTCCGATTAACTAATAGGGCTATTAAAATATTCTTTGTGTTTGAAGTGAAGTGCTTTACCTACTGTTGCACAGACTGGATTGGTACTAGTAAAGGTAATTCCTCTGAAGTCCAATGTTTTCCCTACTGTTGCACAGACTGGAGTGGGAATAGTAAACTTAATTACTTTCAAGTCCAATTCTTTCCGTACATTTGCATAAACAGGAGTGGGAATTGTCAATTTAACCCCTCCAAAGTCAGAAGACTTCCCTTCTGTTGCTGCATAGACTGTAGTGGGAATAGTCAGTTTAACCCCACTGACATCAAACACTTTTCCTACTGATGCACAGACATGGGGGGAGAGTACATTTTACCCATTTTAATTCCAACGCTTTCTCGACTGTTGCAAAGACTGGAGTGGAAATAGTAAAAATCAAACACTTTTTCTACTGTTGCACAGACTGGAGTGGGAATAGTAAATGTATCCCCTCTGAAGTCCAAAGGTTGCTCTATTCCTGCGCAGAGTGGAGTGGGATTAATACATTTTACTCCTCCGAAATCCAATGCTTTTTTTACTGTTGCACAGAGTAGAGTGAGAATAGTAAATTATACTCCTCAGAAGTCCAACTTGTTTCCTACTGTTGCACAGACTGAAGGGGGAATAGTTTATCTTTTATTTTCTTATTTAAATACTTATTTTTAAAATTGTTGAAATATACATAATATTATTATGTGTTTGTTTATTTTTATATATTTAGTTTATATATGATTTGTTAAAAATATTTGAAAATTTTTTATACTTAAAAAAAAACTTACAGTATTTTATATGTAATTAATCTATGCTTTTTTAACATATAGTACTTTTCATTACTATGGCCCTCATTATTACATTGGCCATTAATCCCGCTTACTGCCACGGTGATGGCCGCCAACATACTGTTGCAGAGGCGAACATCCGTTCGCCATATTATGACACACACACACTAAACTGACAGAATACTACCACAAACACATGTCCGCCAGACCAAAGGTAATTGGTAAAGTGCCAGTACAAACACCCATATCGTTATGCAAACAAAACTACGTCCACCACAATATGACCCACGAATCACCATGGCAGACATTCAAATGAGGTAAATCATTGGCGGTACACACTGGTGCAGTCCAAATGGCCGCTCAAATACAAAACAACAAAACATTGGACAAAACAAAAGTCACACACTTGACATTCATACACACACCACACCCATCCACCCACCCACAGCACAATAAAGCATACACCCACATTACACACAACCCTTTACGAACACGAAAAGACTGCAATAGCTAGCCACGCAAATCACAGTGACAACTACACACACACACCACAAACACCCATTCATCCGTCACTCACCCTAAATCCCACACCCCACTACATTACTCAACACCCTCTGCACAACACACACCACACAACACCCATGTCCCCACTAAGGCATGCGGGTCATGGTGGAGGAAAGAGTCAGGGCAGAGCCACAGCTGTTTGGAGCACAGGTACAGCAAATTTCCATTGCCAGGAAGAATGAGCTATGGCAGAGAATCATGGACAGGGTGAACGCTGTGGGAAAGCATCCAAGAACAAGGGACGACATCAGGAAGAGGTGGAACGACCTACGGGGGAAAGTACATTCAGTGGCAGCAAGGCACCAGCTCACCATCCAGAGGACTGGCAGTGTACCCCCACCTCCTCCCCTACAGCTGACAGCATGGGAGGAGCAAGTCTTGGCAATCCTGCATCCTGAGGGACTCACTGGAGTAGCAGGAGGACTGGACACTGCTGAGTCAATGTTTGCTACTCATCACCCCCATACCTGCATGCAATCTCACCCCCTCACCCTGACTCCCATCACTCCACTCCATCCCACAGAGTGCAGCTGCACATGTGAATAACCCAATGCCAAGTCCTGCATGTCATACCAATGCGTGTGCAGCCCTCCCAGCCCTGCACGTACACCCATCACCAAAGCATGCACAGCATGAAGAACTAACAATCCCACAATACATCACTATACACAAACAAAGGTGGCACGGCAACAATAACAATATAGGGGAAGCTAGGGATGTACAATATGTCACAGACAAGACGGATAATACATCACTTACATCCCTGGAGTGGATCACCTCATTCCTCGCCGGAAGAACCCAGAGAGTCCGCCTCCCCCCGTTCCGGTCAGCGGCCACCGAAGTTATCTGCGGAGTTCCACAAGGGTCATCGCTCAGCCCCACCCTCTTCAACGTCTATATGAGCCCCCTCGCAACCATCGCACGTCAACACAACCTCAAGATCATCACCTACGCCGACGACACCCAGCTGATCCTCTCCCTCACCAGCGACCCGGACGCCGCCAGAGCCAGCCTACACGAAGGGATGAAAGACGTCGCCGAATGGATGAAGAACAGCCGCCTGAAACTGAACTCAGACAAGACGGAGGTCCTCATCCTGGGATCATCACCATCTGCCTGGGACGACTCCTGGTGGCCCCCCGCCCTGGGAGCCACCCCCAAGCCAACGGACCACGCTCGCAACCTAGGCTTCATCCTGGACTCATCCCTCTCGATGACCAGACAAGTCAACGCCGTCTCATCTTCATGCTTCAACACCCTGCGCATGCTTCGAAAGATCTTCCGGTGGATCCCCACCGAGACCAGGAAGACGGTCACCCAGGCCCTCGTCACCAGTCGGCTGGACTACGGGAACGCCCTCTACGCCGGCACCGCCGCCAAACTCCAGAAGAAACTCCAACGGATCCAGAACGCCTCAGCACGACTCATCCTGGACATCCCCTGACACAGCCACATCTCCGAACACCTGAGAGACCTGCACTGGCTCCCCGTCAACAAAAGAATCACGTTCCGACTCCTCACCCACGCACACAAGGCCCTCCACGACCTGGGCCCCAAGTTCCTCAACAGCCGCCTGACCTTCCACAAGCCCACCCGCCAGCTCCGCTCCGCCAGCCTCGCTCTCGCCACCGTCCCCCGCATCCGCAGAGCCACCGCCGGAGGAAGATCCTTCTCCTACCTGGCAGCCAAGACATGGAACTCCCTCCCCATCCACCTCCGGACAACGCAAGACCATCTCGCCTTCAGGAAGCAACTCAAGACCTGGCTGTTCGAGCAGTAGCGTTCCCCCCCCCCCAGCGCCTTGAGACCCTCCGGGTGAGCAGTGCGCTATACAAATGCCTTTGATTGATTGATTGATTGATTGATTGATTGATCCCCACAGGTGCCCCAGCCAATCCCAGCGGCGAGGAGGTGCCACGACTGTCCAATCCCCCAACAGAAGATGCCCCCAGTGATGATAGTAACTCTGGGCTTCAGGATTTGGATGTACTACCTGGCCCATCAGAGACCACTGGTCAGTCGGCCACCCCAACCCATTCCCAGTCCACCACAGAGCCTAACCCCTCAGTATCGAACACCACAGCACCCACCCAACATCCCCACACCTCTGTTCCCAGGACACGTCAATCAGCAGTGTGCCCACCTGTACAGGAACCCCAGTCCACACCTCACAGTGAAGACAATCAGGGTCCTGGGGCCAGTGGCAGTGGCACACTGTTCAAGGGACACAGGCACAGGGGGACAGGGACATACGGAGGACAGCTGTGTGCCAGGGGGAGGACAGGACCAGGGAACCGACTCTCCAGGAGGCACTCACTAATGTCCTCGGGACTTACCAACAATCCCAGGACAAGATGGGCAAGATCCTTAACAACATGCAGAGATCAGAGAAGATTTGCAGGCCCTCAACACCACCATGGTCTCCATAACAGGGGTGCTGGCTGATATGGCCAACATCATGAGGGAATGGACATCACGACAGTGGGCTCCTTCCATTAGCCAGTCAATTGAACAGCCACCACATCTGTGCAGCTAGTGAACAGGAGGCCCTGCCACAGGACCCTCAGGCCACCAGCACCCCTGCCCCTGCAGACGGTGAACCACCCGCAAACGTTCCTTGTGACCCAGACAGAAGCCAGAGACACTAGCCAAGAGAAAGACCACTGCCAGGACTTCATGAATGTTCCCCTTGTGTCCCACCCTGTCACCTTGTCCACTTTGTACTGCCTCTGCTCACCTTCCTATGGCCCCTTGGACACTGGATGTGTGCAACAAACAGACTGGACCAATACCCTGGACTTACCTCAACCATCACCCCATTCCATTGCACTTTTCCGTCTATAAATTTCACTACAATAAACACCCTTGAACGCAACTTGGGTGACAATGTTTTATGTGATGAAAATTTGCAAATATGGAAACAGTCATTTCTTGTGCACATGGGCAGAACACTGCGATAGCATACAAATAATGACCTGTAGCTGTCTGTAGTCATCACATTAGTACACAGTTGTTATAAAGGCACATCTGCAAAATGAGAAGGCATAGGTGACAGTAAGTTGAGATGCAAAGGAAGTGAATGCCATCCTGTTCCAGCCACACTGAAAACATAAATAATCAGAGGAATGGTCAGTTTTACTTTCTCACCTGGTAATTGGAAGTATTGGAAGTATTGGCGTATAACTGATGTTCTGTTGTCCACATCCTCATCCTCTGCATTCTCATCCTCACTGTCCTCAGGGTCTACTGCTGCTGCAGGGCCATTCCAATCTCCTCCTCCTGCAGATATGGCACATGTCGCCTGAGGACCAGGTCTTGCAACATGCAGCATGCTACTACTATCTGGCATACCTTCTCAGGGGAGTAGCACAGGGATCCACCTGTCAGATGGAGGCATCTGAACCTGGCCTTCAGGAGGTTGAATGTACGTTGTATGATCCGCCTGGTTCACCCATGTGCATCATGATACCGATTCTCAGCCCCTGTCCTGGCATTCCTCACAGGGGTCAGGAGCCACGATATGTTTGGGGAGTCACTTACAAGTAGTGAGGGAGAATCATTAGCCAAACACAATGGTATGGAGATAACTGCTGAAGTCAGACACTGACATACATTGGGTGTGGATTCTGGCTCACCTATCAGCCACACCCTTTGCCTCTGTAGCTGTGCTATCACATTTGGGATGCTGCTATTCCTTAGGACGAAGGCATCATGCACCGACGCAGGATACTTGCCAGTGACGTTGGAGATGTACTGGTCTGCCAGGCACACCATTTGCACATTGAGTGAGTGGAAACTCTTCCGATTCCTGAACACCTGTTCATTGGCCCGGGGGGACAAATGCAATATGTGCTCTGTCAATCCCCCGAATAATAATTGGTATATGTCCCATTGTATAGAATCGTGCTTTCACAGTGACCAAATCTTCCACCTGGGGGAAAGCAATGTAGCTGCACATATGTCTGACCAAGGAAGACAAAACCCTTGCCAGCACTATTGAGAACATTGGCAGTGACATTCCTGCTGCCAAGCCCACTGTCACTTTGAAAGAACCAGTTGCCAGGAAATGGAGCACTAATAGAACTTGCACAAGAGGAGGGATCCCAGTGGGATGACGGATAGCTGATATCAGATCAGGCTCCAATTGTGCACATAGCTCTGTGATTGTGGCCCTGTCTAGTCTATAGGTGAGTATTGTGGGCCTGTCCTCCAGTGTAGCCAAGTCCACAAGGGGTCTGTACATGGGATTTTGTCTCCTCCTCCAATCCCTCCACAGTGGTAGGTATCTAAGGGACACAAGAGTAAGTAGGGTGTTAGAAATTGAACAATGGAACCACCACCTCAGTATATATAGAGCATTTATGTGATGGGATAATGTGAACTGCAATGTATGTGCAATTTACAGCAATGACGCAGTTCTTAATTTTCTGAATGTTGTGCACCATCATAAAATGGCAACCTCCTGTCCTGTATGTAGTGACAGGTGAAGTGAGGTAACTCCGCCGGCGTTGGGCGTCATGGCGGAAGGTGGTCTTGCACCGGCGTACTATTCCACATTGGCTAAAATGGGGCTCCATGGAGTACAGTGTCCAATGGGGATCACCGGCTAGGGTCACGGTGTACACCGCCAGGGACATCACCGCCATTTTCTGTCTAAAACGTCGCTTGATTCCTGACTTTCCACAGGACAACACCTCCTCTGCATGTGCTGCTGTGACCTGCGTCTGGATCCTGCCATGGCCTGTGTGACTGGGGAATGGGCCCCTGCCTTCACTTCAGAGTAGTGGGAGCACTTGGTGGATGGGGTCCTACTCCTGTGTGGAAAGCTGTATGGGCCACCAGACCAACAGGTGAGTACATCAGGGGCACGATGCATGTGACAATGTTGCATGGAGATGTGTGTGCTAGCAGCATGTCATCTGATGGGGTTGTCTGGTGGTAGTGTACATGGTGGGCGCCGGGTGATGTGTGTGCCAATGAAGATGGAAATGGTATTTGTGGGCCATATGTGTGACAGGCTGGACTGTATCTTTAATGGTGTCATCCTGTCTGTATTACCTCTGCAGGTCAGTGCCCATCAGAAGGAGGGATTGTGGCATGCCATCACCAAGGACGTGTGGACCCTGGGAGTCTACAGCAGGCAGAGCACCCATCGTAGGAAAAGGTGGGAGGACCTGAGATGCTGGGCCTGGAAGACCACGGAGTCCCAGTTGGGGATGGCCTCCCTACGAGGGTGGGGTGCCCATCGGAACCTGACCCCCCTCATGGCCCACATACTGGCGGTGGCCTACCAAGAGCTGGATGGGCGCTTGAGGGCAGCACAGCAGCGACAAGGGGGTGAGCGTGACAATCATGTTTGTTGTCTGGCATGGGATCCTGGTGGTGGGTTTCAGTTAGTGGGTATCTCTTAATGCCAGCTCAGACATTGCTGCATGGTCCAGCTCAAGGTAAATGGGTGTATAGCAAAATCTTGTAATCTAGCTAGGTGGCATTCTAGGTCATACAGGGCTTAGTGAGTCCCTGGAGGGGTACAGTTGGGGGTGGTTGGCTCTCATCTTGCTGTGGTACCAAGCCAATGGAATTCCAGTGCGATGCACAGTGCTTGATCCTGATCCCTGTGTGTAATGGTAATGTGTATGCCATCTGTGGTGTTGGTGCTGTAACTGACCAAGTGCTCCCTTTCTCTCTCTCCCCTATTTTCTTCTATCATCGTGTCCATGTGTGCATTACCATCATCTGGCGGAGCAGCAGGGACATCGGCAACTGAGGAAGCTGCATCCCACAGGACCTAGGAGGCAGAGTCCACAGACGCTGAGGGGACCAGTGGGGCATAGAGCGAGGGTAGCACCACGGCAGAGACAGAAGGTGACAACACTGACTCTGATTCCTCCTCCGATGGTAGCTCCTTGGTGTGGCGGACACCTCTGGAACCACCCCAGCTACAGGTACAGCCGCCCCCCGTACAGGCACCTCCCTCTCAGTAGCCCCCCAATGAATTGCCCGTGCCCGCTCACCAAGGAGGGTGGGCATCTCCTTTGCCCCAGGCACCTCAGGCCCTACCCCAGTGAGCCCTGCTGCCCTCAGTGAGGAATGCAAAAAGAACAGTTGCAAAAAGAACAGTTGATGTACGGAATGCAGAACAAATCAAACATTCACCACCAGTCACAGAACTGGGTTTAAGCCATCAGTTTTGTTGCTCACCATGCCATTCCAGTTTGGACCCAGCCATATGCAAATCAGTCTTGACCAAGTTTCCCATGGTAACAGTCCAGCCCAAACTGCCAGACCAGGTCCTCCCTGGACCAGAAACAAGCATCCTGGGGCCGGTTTTGGGGGTATCACCCCTGTTTAGCCAGGCTAGTTTGAATCTGGTGGCATAGTGAGCACGGGACCCACATCTGGGCATACCCTTCCCACTTGGGGTGACAAATGCAAAAAGAACAGTTGATGGACGGAATGCAGAACAAATCAAACATTCACCCCCAGTCACAGATCTGGGTTTAATCCATCAGTTTTTTTGCTCACCATGCCATTGCAGTTTGAACCCAGCCATATGCAAATCAGTCTTGACCCTGTTCCCCATGGGAACAGTACAGCCCGAACTGCCAGACAAGGTCCTCCCTGGACCAGAAACAAGCATCTTGGGGCAACAAATGCAAAAAGAACAGTTGATGGACGGAATGCAGAACAAATTAAACATTCACCCCCAGTCACAGATCTGGGTTTAATTCATCAGTTTTTTTGCTGACCATGCCATTCCAGTTTGGACCCAGCCATATGCAAATCAGCCTTGACCCTGTTCCCCATGGGAACAGTCCACCCCGAACTGCCAGACCAGGTCCTCCCTGGACCAGAAAAGAGCATCCTGGGACCGGTTTCGGGGTATCACCCCTCTTCAGCCAGGCTAGCTTGAATCTAGTGGCATAGTGAGCATGAGACCCACGTCTGGGCATACCCTTCCCACTTGGGGTGACAAATGCAAAAAGAACAGTTGATGGACAGTATGCAGAACAAATCAAACATTAACCACCAGTCACAGATATGGGTTTAATCCATCAGTTTTTTTGCTCACCATGCCATTCCAGTTTGGACCCAGCCATATGCAAATCAGTCTTGACCCTGTTCCCCATGGGAACAGTCCAGCCTGAACTGCCAGACCGGGTCCTCCCTGGACCAGAAACAAGCATCCTGGGACCGGTTTTGTGGTATCACCCCTTTTCAGCCAGGCTAGCTTGAATCTAGTGGCATAGTGAGCACGGGACCCACGTCTGGGCATACCCTTCCCACTTGGGGTGACAAATGTAAAAAGAACAGTTGATGGACGGAATGCAGAACAAATCAAACATTCGCCCCCAATCACAGATCTGGGTTTAATCCATCAGTTTTTTTGCTCACCATGCCATTCCAGTTTGGACCCAGCCATATGCAAATCAGTCTTGACCCTGTTCCCCATGGGAACAGTCCAGCCCGAACTGCCAGACCAGGTCCTCCCTGAACCAAAAACAAGCATCCTGGGACCGGTTTCGGGGTATCACCCCTCTTCAGCCAGGCTAGCTTGAATCTGGTGGCATAGTGAGCACGGGACTCACGTCTGGGCATACCCTTCCCACTTGGGGCGACAAATGCAGTGTCGGCTATTGACCTCCTGAGATCCATCTCTGTAGGGCAGTCAACCATAGTTAATGCCATCCAGGGGTTGGCATCCCAGATGCAACAATACAATGCATACCTGGAGGGCGTCCACGGTGGGTTGGTGGCCCTACAGAGATCTTTTCAGGCTCTAGCCTCCATTCTGCTGGCAGCCAGTGTCCCTGTTCCTACCGCCCTCCACCAACTACCACTTCCCAGTCTCCTCAATCCCAACCCATTCCATACACACATACAGACAAGCATGCACACAAACCATCACACAAGAGTAGCACAGTCAAACACAGGCAGCACACTTCAGGCCACAAGCACTCACACAAACAACAGACAGTTGCACATACAACAACATCCACTGCCGCCACTGTCTCCCCCTCCTCCCTCACAGTCACATCCGCACTCACACCTGCATGCACTGCATCAACAGCCACCACCACCATCACCACATCAAGCAACACACACCTCAATTGGAGACACCTCCACAACATCCATCCACGCCTCCCCTTTGTCCTCTCCCACCCTGTCTGCACCTGCCTAAGAGACACAAACGTGTGCACTCAGACTCCCAACAGCCATCCACCTCACACACTCACACTGCTGATGCACCTGCACCCAAATCCAGCAGCTGTACACCTCCGACAAACACTCCCTCAACCTCCGCTCACATCCACCTTCCCACATCCCACCCCAACATCCCTAAGAAGCTTTTCCTTGCCCATCTTGACCACTTCCCTCCCCCTCCACCCCCTGTCCTTCCCCTAAGAGCAAGGTCCCAACGAACCAGCACAGCACCTCAGCCAAACAGTCTGCCACTGTTCCCATCAAATCAACGGCTGCTGGCACATAGGGGCCCCACAGTATGATGGCTGCCACTCCTACTGTGAGCACACCTCCACCTCATAAAGGGAGGACTAGGGTGGTGAAAACTAAGGGACATGAAACGGGAACAGTGGTGGAACTTCCTAGTCATGGAGGCAAGAATGGGAAGGTTCCCACTTCACCACCCAAGAAACGGTTGCATGGCAGCTGAGGTCTTCTCTGTGTCTCTGATGGTGAGCCTTTCTTTTTCTGTGTTCTGTTTCCGCCAGGATTTTGATGGCATTGGTACCGCCCCAAAAATCCTGGTGGTTTGCTATGTCATAATATGGTGGGCGATACCTTGTCTTCTGGCTGGCTGTTGATGGCTACTGCCGTGGTCAGTGGTGTTAACACCCTGGCGGTTGGTGTGGTACATTGGCTGTCTATGGGAGGTATCACCGCCATGGTCATAATTTGGTGGTAATTACCACCAGCCTGTTGGTGGTATTACCTCCACTTTAACAGTCACTGCCAATGTCATAATGACCACCTATATGTTAATCCAACCACTGCCAGACCGTGAGTCCAACCCCTATAAGCACCCAACCTTGCACCATGCACAGCCTTCACCAATGCACAGAGGAGGTTGCCTGGAAGACTTGGCCTGCAGCCAGGCCCTGCGGTCAACCCCAATAACCACCCAACCCCATGCTGTGCAGTACCCTTTGGCTGTGCATGGCAGGAGTTGGCCATGCCTCTCTGGGTGTGAAGATAGGTTTGAGAGGGTGTATCTGGGGGTGAGAGTAGCTGTGAGAGTATCTGCCTGGGTGTGAGAGTGCCTACATCAGTGTCTTCGTAGGTGCATCAGTGTGTGCTTCTGTGAGTGGGTGCATGAGGGTGTGAGGGTGTCACTGGGTCTGTGAGTGGGTGTGTGAGAGTCTGAGTGGTTGTGTAACTATCTAAGTGGGTCTGAATGGGGTGTAAGTTGGTGCACAAGGGTCTGAGTGGGTCTGTGAGTGGATGTGTGAGTCTGAGTCGGTCTATGAGTGGGTCCGTATGTTTCTGAGTGGGTGTGTGAGTGAGAGAAAGATTGAAAGAGAGAGAGAAAAAGAGTGTGAGAGGGAGAGCGATAGAGAGTGTTTTTGACTTTGATATATGATATACTTTGAAGGAGATATTTCTGGACAAATTTTAAAGAAAATACATTTGTCATTTAAAAAGAGTAAGATCACCTTTCTGTATGAGCCTTAATTTCTTGTAGTTAAACCCCCCCAAAAAGTAGGCAAATGAGTCCTTCTGGAATCGAAGCTTCAACACTCAGTGCGAAGGTCTGTGACCTGCACACTGAGCTGTTCTATATTTTTTTACTTCCTTTTTTTAGCCCTTTATGGGCTATCTGAGACCGCAGGGAGCCCTTTAGAGCTCCCTTGCGGTCCCTTGCGGTCCCTACAAGTTTTTACTTTTTATTATTATTTATTTTATACAATGCCCTAATGGACTATCTGGGACAAAGGGGAGGCCTCAAGGACTCCACCGCAGTCCCATTGCTTCAGCAACCAAGGAGCTGCTTTAAGCAGCAGTACCGTGTTTGCTGAAGCAAACATTTCATCTCTGTTCCCTGCACGCATACTTGTGTGCAGGGAACATAGATGAAAGCTCCGCTTTTTGACAGCAGGACCTGGTTGACAGAAACCGGACTGTTTGCTGTGTCAGAAATTGGATGTTTGTTGTGTCTTGGCGGCAGCTTAAAAACTGTAGCCAAACCACAGCCAACAGCTTTGTCCTGGGGTGAGCACCCTAGGACATAGCAGCAGCCAGCCCTGGGGGGTGGCGGTCCCCAGGGTCATCAGTGGGTCCTCAAGGGGGGGGATTGAGCGGCCTCCCTCCAATGTGGGAGGTGGTGGTCCCGGGGCATGGGGATTCAAACTGACCCCTTTACATAATTTAGTATTTGCCCCGGGGAGGCGGTGATCCCCAGAGCTGAGCGGGCCGCGGGGCCCTCGCACTTTCTTTGTTAATTGCCCGAGGAGGTGGTGTCCCCCCAAGCGGGGCTGCGCGGCCCCACAGCACATATTTAATTAATTGCCTAAGGGAGGTGATGGTCCAGGGGCTGTGGGGGAGGCCATTGGGCCTTCCTCATATTAAAATTATTTTGACCCGGGGTGGTGGTCCCCAGGGCGTGGCGGGCCACACAGCCCCACAGCATTTATTTAAATAACTACACTGGGGAGATGTTGTTCCCCCAGAGCGTTGGTGGTAGTTGTGGTGGTGGGGGGTGCGCACCCCCTACATATATTTAATTAATCACCCTGGGGAGGTGGTGGTCCCAGGGGCTGTGGCCTCCATCCCGTAATTTAAATAAAGCTACAGAAGGTGGTGGTCCCCGGGGCTAAGAGTGGGGGCCAGGCACCCCTGTTAGAAATTAACATTGCCCACGGACTTAGCCCAGCCAGAGAGCTTGAAAAAAGTGAAGCGCAAGAGCTCTCGCTTCATTTAAAAAAATATATGCCAGATTAGTGGATGCTCTGCGAATCTAAGTGAATTAAAAAAAAAAAAAAGCTTTTTAGCCCAGAGCTAGAGGGTCAGGGTGTCTGTACCCTGGCCCCTTTGCTTTAATTTTTACCTTCTTTTAGTGGGTCTCAACTGAAGCCGAGTCACAACATGGCTTACAACACTTCTTGTGGAAGTGATGTCAGCCTATCAGATCTCAGTATGAGATTGGGAGGGGTCGCAAATCCTTCACAGTCCTAGATATACATATTTAGATTACCTTAATTTCTCTAAAACTACAGAACGGACTTACACCAAATAACAAAAAGGGATCTTTCTGGACCAAAAGCTAACTTTCTGCAAAATTTGGTGTAATTTCGTTTAGTGTTTTTTAAGCTATCTCTGTTCAATTTTTCCTATGGGAATTAGGGGCCAGATGTACGAAGCTAAAAATTAGCGAGTCGGAAATAGCGATTCCATGAGAATCGCACTTTCTGAATTACAAAACTGAATGTACGAAAAAATAGCAAATCAATTTAGCAATTCAGTGCTGATTTCCTAAATTGCACATGGGGGTTTAACCGAATCGGAATTTGCAACCCGGAATCGCAAATTGCGACAGAGTCGCAATTAGCGAACGGGTGCAAAAGAAAAGAGAAATTACACTTCCTGGTGCAGGATGATGACCTCAGAACCAGGAAGTAGCTCCCACTGAAGTGCAAGGAGTCTAGCCAGGACTGACAGCAGAGGCAAACCCAGCTGAGAGGAGCAACTGCAGCCATGGCAAGCCAAACTGAGGAGGCAAACAATGCAAGGAGGAAGAGAAAGCTTAAATCCTCTGACAAACAGTTGGAGGTCCGCACTGAGGAGTGCTGCCTACACCATGCGGTCCTGTTTGGGAAGGCAGCAATCAGTGTCCCTTACTCACAAAAAAAGAAAATCTGGCTCAACATACAAAGTAAGATAAATGCAATTGGAGTCAGTCACCGCTCCATTGAGGAGGGGTGCAAAAGATGGTATGATCAGGTCAAGAACCAAGGAAAGGGTTACAGAGCGGATGAAGGAGGCTCGTGGGACAGGTGGGGGACCATCCACAGTACCACCACCCATAGCAATAGAGAGCATGGTGGAGACCACACTGGAGCAACAGGCTGTTGCTGGAATTGGGGACCTGGACAGTTCAGCACCTGGAACCTCCAAAAGTAAGTAGTAAATCTCACTTATTTACACTATTCAAGGCACCATGCACACAACCACAGTTCACAACATCATGGATCATCCAAATAGTTCCATGCCTAAATGCCCTCCTCAGGTTCAGTGCATTATGGGTAATGTAGTACAGTAGTCCAATAATTGAGGAATATTTATTTTGATAAGCCACACATCTGAGAGGCACTGACAGTGTATCCCAGTGTCCCACAGGTCTCCCTCAGGTATCCACTGATTACCCCAGTGTGGAGGGAGATGACGATGCCACCATGGCAGTAGACGAGGCAGTCTGCATTTCCACAGAGGGGTGCAGCACAACACCAATTGTTCCCCATTGACATGAAACAACAGAGGACACAGATGTGGACAATGAGGCAGTAAACCTGACTCCCGGGCCACAGATGGGTGAGAGTCGGCCACTGAGAACAGCAGGGTCTGTGCTTAAAAGGCGTTGTCTGACACAAATCATACAAGTGAGGAGGATGCCAGTACACAACAATTCATTGGACTGGAGGCATCCCTACTCAGCAGTCACCGCCTGCAAAACAGACACATGCGGCTGATGAACCGGAATCTACACCGAATGCAACAGACCCTCATACAGGGATTTGGGAATGCCGAAACTCAGTTATCCACCATGAACACCAACATGGACAAACTCACCACTGCCATCACTGACCTATGTAGGGAAATGTTGGCAGATCGGGCCCATTTAAGGCGCAAAGAGCGCAACACAGTTGCACGGTTGGACCGGCTCAGTCAGTCCATTGGCCGCCTAGCCACCACAACTACATGCCTGTAAAGATGCACTGTCACGCTCCAGGTTGAACTAGGGCATTTTGCTGGAGATGTGGCAAGGGGACTAGGGCACATTACAGCTGCTTGGGACCTTATTCATACCTCCCAGGCAACAAGAGGTACTGGTGAAATCCCTCAGGACAGTGAGGACTTATCAAGTGTAAGCAGCGTTTCTGCCTCTGATTCCTGCATCCTGCATAGTAGCAGTGCCCACAGACATATGTGGACCAACCAGGCACAGGCCATGGTGGGTGTAGATGTAGGAGGGTGTGATGTTTGCTCCCTAGGTTTAGCCTAAGGCACATGAGTGGAATGTGTTAGGTTTTGTTACATAAGACTTGTTTATTGCTTGCTATACACCACCATTTACATTATGCACTCCTGACATTAAAGGATATTTTTGTTTTGCACAACCTGGCTATGTGTGTCTTACATTTGTGAGTGCTGTTACAGTTGGCACTTACCTGCCAAAGTAATGAGTTGCTATGTGATCCCGTCTCGGTCTGCCCTCCATTGTGATGCTACCATCCACAGGCTGTCATTTTGGTGGCTCCTGCTCCTCATCCTCCAAATCTGTGTCATCTAGGGTGAGATGTAGCCCACGTCTGGTTGCTATGTTGTGTAGGATGGCACATGTAGCCACAATCTTGCATGCAGTCTCTGGGGCATACTGGAGTGCACCTCCACTTTTGTGAAGGCATCTGAAATGTGACTTCAACATGCAAAATGTCCTTTCAGTGATGGTTCTGGTGTGCTGATATCCAATGTTGTAGCGCCTCTCATTCTGATTGGCAACTGTGTTAGGTATGGGGTGAATATCCATGGCCTCAGAGCATAGGCACCGTCACCTGTGTAACAAAACAGCAGATATGAGCATGGCTTCACATGGTTATGCAGTGACACGTATTTATGACATTGGTGTGTACTACATAGCACCTAATAAATATCCATCATCAAAACCCCCACATTCTAGGTGTTGGTGTATCCCACTTTGCCTGAATATGTACACATCATGTGTGCTCCTTGGAAATTTTGCCACTATATCAGTTATGACATTATGGGCATCACATACCCCCTGGATGTTGAGCGAGTGAGTACATTTCCTATTGCGGAACACATATTCCAGATTTGTTGGAGGACATAGGGGTACATGTGTCCCGCCCACACGCCCTATTACATGGGGGAAAGTTTGGCAATTCTGTATAAATCTAATTTGGTGTTGTGTATTTCCTCTGCATTTCTGGGAAGGTAATTGCATTTGGACATGGGTGGGAGTATGGCATCTAAGAACCGTCTAAACAATCGTGACAGGGCACTTTGGGACACCCCACCAGCAACAGCAATCACCCCCTGATAGCTACCCATGGCCAAGAGGTGCAGTGAGCACAGCACTTGCACATGTGTGGGGATGGAGCAGCTGTGCAGGGTTTGGATTTCTAGCTGAGGTTTCAGCAGTTCAATGATCTCTAAGATGTCTGTGCTGCCCAGTCTATATTTCTCAAATATTTTCTCCTCAATTTGTTGAAATATGGTCCGCCTCTTTCCGTATATCCTTTCCTGTCTCTGCCTCCTCCTCCTCTGCTGGGCAGCCTTGACTCGCCTCCTCCATGCAATCACGTAGAGTGCAGCCATTTTGAAAAACCCAGATGCCTTCTGGGTCTGCTTTTATACTTTGATTCTGATTACCACCTGTTTGGAATCAGTGCTAATCTGGGTGTGCAAAATGGCCTATTTGCGACTAATCGCAATTTGCGACTGCCTTGTACATTCGGTTTGCGAGTCGCAAATTGTGATTTCTTATTTGTGAGTCGCAAAATCCAGTCGCAAATGTTTGCGATTCGGTAATCGGTCGCATCTCTATTTGGGACTCCGAAATGGCATTTGTACAAACCATTTAGGGCCAGATGTAGCAAGGGTTTAGCGAGTCGCAAACGGCGAAAATCGCCGTTTGCGAGTCGCTAAAGCCTCATTGCTATGTAGAAATGCATTTTGCGAGTCGGATCCGACTCGCAAAATGCATTTCCGACTCGCAAATAGGAAGGGGTGTTCCCTTCCTATTTGCGACTCGCAATGCTATGCATTTTCATTTGCAACCGCGATTGCGGTCGCAAATGAAAGAGCAGTTACCATCCACATGAAGTGGATGGTAACCCAGGCGCAAACTGGGGACCTCTTCCCTTTTGTGTCTGGAAAAAAAATAAAAAATTCAGGGCAGGCAGTGGTCCAATGGACCACTACCTGCCCTGAAAAATACTGAAACTAAAGGTTTCGGTTTTTTTTCAAAGTGCAGCTCGTTTTCCTTTAAGGAAAACGGGTTGCACTTTGAAAAAAAAAACCTGCTTTATTTAAAAGCAGTCACGGACATGGTGGTCTGCTGTCTCCAGCAGGCCACCATCCCCGTGAGTGCCCTGAATCGCTATGGGGTCGCAAATTGCGACCCACCTCATTAATATTAATGAGGTGGGTCTTTGCGACCCCATAGCGACTCGCAGAAGGTGTCTGAGACACCTTTCTGCATTCCAAATTGCGAGTTGCAATTTGCGAGTCGCTGGGACTCGCAAATTGCAACTCACAATTTGGAATTTTGCTACATCTGGCCCTTAGTGTTTTGAACAGTTGCAAATAGTGCTGCAACCGATTTGCAAGTTGCAAAACGTACGTACATGTGGACCTAAGATTGGAAATGCTCTAAATTCCAACCCTCCCTTTATCTTGGCCCCCGCTTCACAGATCACTCCTGAACTTTCCAGACACCAGCTCATGTGACTGTTGAAATTTTTGTGAAAATGGCCGTGAAGATTCTTCAAGCGGCACCAAAGATCTAGGCAAAAAAACTGCTTTTTTTCTACTAGGTCCTAACTATAATTACCTATTATAAAATAGATGGTGAATAAACAGATGTACATTACTTTGCTTGAGTGAACTGTGGATTTATTGCCAGATCAACATTGCGAGCTGAGGGGGATACATATATACATATATATGCATGTATGTACATCTAAATGTGTGTGTGTTTTAGATGAGCATATAATTATACTCAATGTTCAATATTATTTCAAATTATTTATTTTACATTACATTAATGTTATATGTTAAAAATGTTATTACTTATCATTATAAGAATAGGAAGACAATGGGGCTGATTACGAGTTTGACGGTCTGACTGCCTAGCCCAGTCAAGCCTGCCAAAAGACAGTCATTATCCAGGAGGCCGCCAGAACCCTGGAGGGCGGGAAAGAGGCAGTCCAATCCCTGGGACTGCCAGCCCAACAACCAACCACCGAACCTATCACAACTCAAAAATTGTCATCGAAGTGTTGCTATGGAGGTCTTCCAATGGTGGTGAGAACCGTGGTGCTCAGCGGTCCCCACAGTAGTACAAAGCATGAGATTGGATAGATTCGGAAACAACACAGCTGACACACATACACACACTCAACCACAATATAGAATGCACCCCTCCACACACCATAATCCTTTGCCTCCACAATGCAGAACACAACAACTGTAGTGCAAGCAATAGGTTAGATACCACTCCACCTCACAAAAGGCACACATCCCACATCTACACTGCATCCCACCCAAACACATATTTGCACACTACCACATACTTCACTTCAAGCCACCCACTCATCATACAGCACCTACAAATTGATTTCTACCCACTCCCTCACTTTATATATACCACCATGTCACCACAAACACATCCGTAATATATAATCCCTAATGAGGAGTTAAGGGTCATGGTGAATGAAATCATTAGATTAGAGCCACGTATATTTGGAGCCCAAGTCCAGCAGACCACTATCGCCCAGAATATGGAAATATGTCAAAGAATAGTCAACGGAGTGAATTGTGTAGGTGGCTACCTGGGCACAAGGGACTACATCAGGAAAGGTGGAACGACCTCAGGGACAAGGTCTGTTCCATGGCATTCAGGCACCAGTTGGTGGTACACAATACCTGGGGTAGTCGAATTGGGTAAGTCACAACTACAAAATGTGTCCCCCAAATGTATTCTCATGCATGCCTACTGCTCACCTTTACCCACCGACAATGTCACTCCACTTAAAGCCCAGTGTCCGCCTGTCCATAAATCCTTGTCTGTCCTCCAACATTTTAGTGAGACCCACCTGGGGGGATAACATACCAGTAAACCGGTTGTACCTCAGGGTTTGAAAACACCACAACTCCCAGCAGGCACTGTGCTACTTTCACCAATACCAGAACACAGTACAGTGCCCTTTGAAAAAATGCTCACATTTAACAACTCCACATTGGAGTGTACCAAGCTGAGGGTCGTTTATGGATACTGAGTGGGTAGGACAGACCATGACAGCAATGCTAAGGCCAGAAGGCACTGAGAATGTCACTCCACTCAGCCACAGCTGTGTACTCACCCATATGACCATACCCCATCTACTCAGCTACTAAACTGTACTCACCTGATGGCATCCCATCAGTAAACTGAGTGGGAAGGACAGGCAAAGACAGCAATGCCAAGGCAAGAAGGCACTGTCTACCCAAAATAAAATACCTGCCCTATATGCATATGTACAAACATCCTCCCACATACAATAAAAATTAATGTGCCTGAGGGAATAAGTTATGTATGCTGTTTTTAGTAGTTGGTGTAACATAAATTGAAAGCCCATTTTCTGAAATTCCATTCACCAGGCCAGTGTCTACAATGACATTGTGTTGTTGTCTGTCAACTCACTAATAAAGTTTACCTACCTAGGAGGGACCAACACACAGATCATGGTACACTCTGTGCTGTGGCAAATGCGTAGATCCATCTTGAACAGAAAAGCCAATGTGGAAAGTAGATGAAGTGACATGACCACTACCACCTGCCCAGT